>NW_024704743.1:38066780-38407490 GCF_018977255.1 Callorhinchus milii
GTATGTGAAAGCGAGGGAGATATTGTGGCAATTAGAAGGAAGGAAATCAAGGCAATGTGAGGGGGAGAGGGAGATTTCAGGGCAATGTGAGAATTGGGAGAAGTTGTGGGAATTTAGAGAGAAACTGGCGAGATGAGAAAGATAGAGAAACCAGAACAATCGAGATGAAGAGAAATTGGGGCATTGGGAGAAAAATAAGGACATTGTGGAACTGTAAAATTCAAAATCGTAATAATTTGATCACTAAATCCACAACTGCTGTGCGCAGTTGGCTGCTGCGTTTCGCCCACAAAATATACAGTCACTACACCTTACAGTATATCCTGTGAAATGCTTTGAGACGTCTTGAAGACGTGATAAGGCGAAATATCAAATGCAAGGATTATTATGATCACAGAAATAATTTAGGCAGCGAGGGAAAGAGTGCAGATTGGTGTAAGGGGAAGACAGCATACAGATTGGGGTAATGGGGAAAGAGGAGATGTAATGCAAATCAAGGCACGTCAAGAGAGAGTACAGATCAAATGTGGTTGAGAAAGAGTGATTGGGCAATAGGAGTGCAGAATAGAATAAGGGGGAGAGATGGAGTACAGTTTAGGGCATGAGAAGACAGAAAGTAGGGGAGAGCAAGTTGTAATTGGGAAAAATGGTGAATTGGTGAGAGAATTTAGAAAGGGAGTCGAGAGTGGAAGAGAGAAAGGTGGAAAGGGATAGGGAAGACAAGGAGAATGAACTTGGAAGGAATGGGAGAGGAGAAAGGGATACAGGGAGAGGAAAATAATTTAAGCATTAAGGAATAGGGACCGATGCATGGACTCCATATGGCTGTTTGCTTGATTGGGACCTAGACTTTAAGTTAAATTTGTGTAGCGCCCGAAGATGTAGGAGGAATAGGGATATTGATGAAAAGTGTCTTTTTGAGTTGATGTGACAACAAACACATCATTCATTGTAAGGATTGCTGGTAGAAGTTGTGTCAGGCTTCTTGAGCCCAACCAAAGAGTAACTTTCTGTTTGTATTGATTAGGCTTTTTGTACTGTGTTCTGAAGAAAGGTCTCTTAAGAATGTAATGGCTGGAAATGGGAAATGAGTAAAGTTGTTTAGTTGGGACAATAATTGACCTTCCCCTGGGAATTCATGTTGAGATTCGCTTGTCCTACAAGGAAACCATAACATTGATTTACGAAAGATTATTGATATATTGCACTTGCAATGAGAATTAAGTTCTGTTATATAATGTTTTGTTTTCCTTTGGAATGCAACACTGTATTTGTATCTCTTTGTGTGTCGTGTGGGGCTGCCTCACGCACCAGGGAAATGTGGAAGTAATCTCCTGTACAGTGACTGGTGAAGAATGGTGGGATATTTTACAGGAGATCACCAACACTGCTCTTTACTTGTGCTCTTCACAAAACTATTACGAAAGCTAATTTTTGTTTTTTTTCTAAAAGAAAATGTGCGTACACATAAATTAGTAACCTTTCTCCTTTGTGCATTTACAGACACGAGTGAGAATGAGAGTTGTGGCTGGAAATTGTTGTATTTCTGGAGTTCTGTGGAGTCCTGTAGCTCAGTGGTTAGAGCACTCGCTTTGCAAGCGAGAGACCTGAGTTCAATTCCAGGCACAGGGCGAAACCTTGGGCAAGTTTCCTTACTCCACACGCCTAATAATAATCCCTCCAAAACCCAAAACAATAATAAATTGGTCATTTTCAATCTACGACTGTTTGTGGGACATTGCTGTGCGCAATTGGCTGCCGAGTTCGCCCACAAATATACAGTCAATTCACTTTACAGTGTGTTCTGTGAAGCGCTTTGGGACGTCCTCCCGACGTGAAAAGCGTTATATCAAATGCAAGGATTATTATTATTATTACAGTACTGTGTCACAGTTGGCATGCCAGGCAGTGGTAACAAACCACAGAGGTTTGCAGTGTCCTTGATTGCTACTTTAGGATGTATTGGGTTGATGGTTAATTATCGAAAAAACATCCTGAATCACAGGAAACTTTGTGAGAAGATGGACTAGAAGTGTTTGTCTGAGCGTATCCTTGTTATCCTCCCCAATTCCTCCCTCCACAGGCTGCAAATTATCCAGAACTCTGCAGTCTGTGTCCTCTCCTGCACCAGGCTACTCAACCCTGTCACCCCCATCCTCACCCGACTCCCTGGCTTCCCATCACAGTTCAAGAATACCTCAAGATCCTGGTCCTCACCTTCAAAGCCCTCCATGGCCTTGCTCCCCCTGCCTCTGTGACGTCCTGCTTCATGTACCCACCTCGCCCGCCCTACCATTGGCGGGCGGGCCTTCTGCCACTCTGCCTCCACCCTCGGGAACTCCATCTTGCAGTTCGTCCGCCTCGCCCCCTCCCTTGCCTCCTTCAAGACCCATCTCAAGACCCTCCTCTTCGACTGTGCCTTCAATCACCCTCCTTCCCCCTCTTGTCCTCCACCTTTCCCGATCCCGACCCCCAGCTCGCATCTGAAGCATTGATTATCCAGCACCTTGGCATGTCCTGCCAATGTGAAAGGCTCTGTAATTTTGTTGTTGTTGCCCTCCACTGTCTTGCTCCCCTCTACCTCTCCAGCCTCCTCACCCCACATCAGCCTGTCCGTTCCCTCCACTCGGCGGACACTGGCCTGCTTCAGTTCCCCCGCACTTCCTGCCCCACCATTGGTGGTCGGGCATTCAGCATCTCTGCCCCACACTCTGGAACTCTATCTCGCAATCCCTCTGCCTCACCACCTCTCTTGACTCCTTCAAGTCCTGTCTAAAGACCTTCCTCTTTGACGTGCCATAGGCCACCTTCCCACTTCTACCCCCCCACCCTCCACCATTCCTGACCACAACTCCCAGCTTTGGTCCAAAAAAACCCTGACTTCCAGCTCCCTGGGACGTCTTTACGATGTGAAGGACGCTATACAAGTGTAATTTGGATGTTGGATGGATTAATCTCTTTCAAGATTAATCTTCTGAATTATAAATCTGTTTGTATTGCTGCTTTAGGTTCCAGTTAAGAAAATAATCTGGTATATATTTTTGCAGAGTTAAACAATATCTAGTTATCTGCCTCCAATTGTAATTTATCATTTTATTAAAACTCGAGATATAAATATTGTCATAGAGCCAGATCAGAGACTTTTTTACAAAATTGCTTCATCTCTGTAGCGAAGACTTTCAAAGTATCACAATCATCAAAGCTCACATAGGAAAAGAACAGAATAACATTGGAGTGTCCTCACGGTAATTTAACAGTTGTATTTTCCATCCAAGAGTTTCAGTACAGCATTTAAGTAAAATAAAGTTTTTTTAATGGATGAAGTAGAGAGTTTAAAATGCAAAAGATACGGATTGCAGCTGAATATTTTCACATTGCACTCTTAGGTTTAATTGGCTGTTACGGAGTGTGCAGCACAAGATCCTGATGTTTACTGTCGATGTCCGATTAGAAATTGGTAAAGCCTCGTGATGTAAGTGAGGTCGATGCTCAGTTGATGGTTCTCACCAGGGACAGAATTGGGGGCAGATTTTCTGAGGAAATAGTGACCTGAGCAGCATTATTTATAAAATATTTACCTGTAGACCCTTTGCTTCCCCTTCCCCTCAATAAAGAGAAATGGTTTTATTTCTATTTTATATAAGATGGAATTTCTTGATAGCATTGTCAGTTGTAGTGTTTTCCTTCTATCCAAATGAATGGAAAGAACAAGTTATTTGAGTGGGTCACTTCTGATGTAGAATTTGTTATTGGTCACTAAATATTTAATATTTTCCCTGTGTGAATTTTGAGTACTGCAGAATTTATATCCTGAGGAATTCCCACCTTTCTGCCCTGGTTGGATGAAAGGCTCAGAGCCCCAGTTTCTGGCTGGCTATTTCACTTCAAATCATTTTCTCAATATCGCATTGCACATTGAGAAAATGGATAGGATAGAGTCTAATTAAACTCAGCAGTTAGCTGGGCCACTAGAAAAGCACGGAAAATTTGCCAAAAATCGCAGGGAGATTTGAAAGTGTTGCAGAAAATTGCGGGGAAATTTTTGACAAATTCTGCAGAAAATTGTAGGGGTGGGGGGAGCGATTGGTGCTACTGGGATACATTTGGCTGCCATCCGACGTTTTTTCACTTTACTGATAAAAACTAAGCATGAGGAATTCACACTAGATTAGTGCAAAGAAAATGTTTCATTGCTTCTTTAACAAGAACGGGGTGGCCCTTTTTTTGGTGGTGGGGTGGGTGGAACACCAGTGAAGCTCCAGGAGCTCACCACCTCTTGTATCTCAGGGCCTGGCACCGCCCACAGACACAGAGAGACACGCACAGACACAAAGAGACACACATTCTCCGAAAGAGAGACACAGACACGTCGTGCACTTAGACACAATGCACGACGTGTATACACACACAGACAGAGGAGAGAGAGACACACATGTACATTCACACAGAGACTCATAAACACGCGCACACGTAGAAGAGAGACACATAGACACTCACAGACACACGCAAACACACAGAGACACATAGACCATCTCAACAGCAGGGCCTCTGAGTGAAGCCCGTTTCACGCTTGTGCCGCACAGCACATGCGTGTCTGGAGCCGCCCAACCCTCAGTTGCGTTGAGTAAACAGCGCGAGGCTCGCGGTCCAGTAACAACAATTTTAGCGGTTTTGTAGCGGACTCCGCGGATAAAGTGTGGCTGCACTTTTCTATTGTCCCAGGCAATGAGTAGCGATGGAGTACTGTAGCTTTGTGGTTAGAGCACTCGGCTCACAAGCGAGAAGACCTGGGTTCGATTTCTGGACAGAGTGAAACGTTGGGCAAGTTATTTTACTCCACACACCTCTGCTTACGTAGCAGTAAGTAGAAACCCGGTTGTTAGTCTATTGGCGGATTGCTTTTCCAGGGGTAATAATCCCTTCAAAAATAATAATAATAAGCTGGTCACTCAATCCATGACTATCTGTGGGACACTGCTGTGCGCAATTGGCTGCTGCGTTTCATCCACAAAATATACAGTCAATTCACTTTACAGTATTCTGTGAAGTGTTTGAGATGTCTGAAAGACATGATAACACGCTATATCAAATGCAAGGATAATTATTATTGCCACAGAACATGCAGAATTTAAATGTGTATTTGATGCAGTATTTATTTAGATGCAAATGATAGTGTTTTTCTATGTTTTTAGAAATATCTTGTGCATGGATATGTGACGATTTATGCAGCTGAGGCAGTGGTATTAGTGGAAGATATAGTCCTGAGAAGATAGAAAGGAGAAAAAGGCCAGTGATCCAGCTCACCCTGTCTTCAAGTCTTGTACAGCAACTTCCTCTTGGACTATGTGCTTTTGAAAAAGTCTCATTTCCTTTTGGTTCATGTAGTCCTGTTCATGACCTTTACAAAAGTTACTGGATGACCTCCTTGGATTATTTTGTCTCAAATCAGTTGCTATTTAACTATAAGACATTTAATATTTTTTTTAACAGATCTCTCCCCCAACTCTCCCCCTCCCCCCCACAGCAGTAGAGAGCTAACTTTAGATGTTCGTAAATTTTGTAGCCACCACTTGTTTTTTCTGTATTTCTCGTAAACTGCGGTTATAATAAAGTGAAAGAGCGGTTTTAAAAATGAATGTTCTCATGTACAGTACTCACTTTCATCAGAAATTTTACATATCTCGGGCGAGAAAACATATCAGATTTGATAACCCAGTACCATAATATAGTAACATTTCAATGAGTATTTTTGCTCAGTTAAAAATGCTAAAAGATAGTACAGGGTTTTAGTTACTTGTAGTGGCTATGTATATTAGCAGTGCTAATTGTGTTTGTATGTTTGTTTTTAGGTTTAATCCTGTAATTACTAGAAAAACAATTCCAATCAATTGAAGTTTTCATTGGAATATGGGTTACAAAAGGAAAATGACTGTTAGATATAATTTCAGAATGATAACATTTATGGTTGTGAATCAGATTAAGATTACCATGACCTATGGTGTGTGCGGTTTATTTGTTTTCGAAGCTTTTCAGCAAAGGGGCAATTAGATGGAGTAGCATCAAAAACACAAAAGACGTTTTAGTGCAGAAGCTTGGGTCATAGAATTTATAATTTAGGATTGAGGCATATATGTGCAATTTGAGGAAGGGGGCGATTTGGTTATTAACAAAATTGAAGACATTTTTGGCTTTATTGCTAGATCGGTCTTTCCTGGGTTGCAAGCTAGGCTCTCACATTAAAATCTGTGCTGTAAATTGATACTGGATTCTGCTTGGTTGCTATTAAAATCTAGGAGGCAAATGTGTTTGTTCCCATCATTGGTTATGTCCACTTCTAAGAAATTAAGTAATTGACAGGGAAACAACTGGTAGTGATGCTTTTTTACCATTAGAACTGGTCTTGAATCCGGTGGTGATCACTGTCAGGATTTATGTTACATTTGTATAGAGACCTGGTTGACTGGAGGCCTAAGAATAAATAGGGCAGGTTCACTAGACATCGTGTTTTTTTAAGAAAATAATCTGCTCCTACTCTCACATCTATATTGCCTGCATGTAATTTGAAATGTATTACACCAAGATTTGAATTGGTAGATGGTACAGGAGGAGGTTGTGTCTGAGAATTTTTCCATGATTTGCCTGTCAGTCTCCATTGGCTTGTGATCCAAAATGGCACCACAGTGGAGATTCCTTCTAAGAAGGGACTGACCATTCTGTATTTATGAAACACACTGTACACTTAATATATGTTGGTCTATGATAAGCAGGACTCATATTTTTCTAGAACACAGTGAAGCTATTTGAAGTCATTGAGATCAATTGATTTGATTTAGTATATAAAACCCTGAAAATATGGTCCATGCAATTTTGGAAAGTTGCACAAAATACTAAATGTGCTGAATTGTTAAATAAAACATTTGGAGAAGGAGGTCAGTGCGGGGGTTATAGTTGCATCAAGTTTTTCTGCAATCTTGTTCCTCTCAGCATTCTGTGACCCCAATGCTTGGTGTTCAGAATATTTGAAGAATGTGATATCACTTGCACAATTTCTGCAAAATAAACATGCCTAACTCCACAGATGTACAACAACTTGCACTTATATAACGCCCTCCACGCAGGGTAGCGTCTCAGCGCTTAGTAGTGGCGGAGCCTGACTCCGGGGAGGGGGGAGGTGGCCATAAGCAGATGTAGCCTGGCTTGATTTAAAGGGAACAGTAACATTGCAGTTTCAAATTAGATAGATTGGTGAGACTGATTTACATGTGGCTGTGTTGTCGTGAATCATTTTGGACAGGGTGTCACAGTTGCCCTGATCTATGATTAGCTCATGTTGCATCGGTTGTGGGATTAATATTGGTACGGGTGGGGGAGGGGAAGGTCCTGAGTTTCTGGTATTTATTATGGCAATTCACCAATATATAAGGAATAAACAAAAGGCAGTGAAACAGTTTGTTAATTGAAATGGCTACTACTGGAAGACATGATCAGTGACCTTAGTTGTGTAATTGAAGCCTGCAATGGCTTGTTTGGCATGAGGTTTGTAGAAATTTGTGCACAACCTAAATGCCTTATAGTAAAATGGACAAAATAATCAGGTGGATAAGAACATTAGAAATGGCTCCATTATAAGACCAAATAGATTCTAGATAACTTGCTGGGATAGTTTTCACTACAATGTCTCCATACATTATAATAGTATTTGATATCTGTGTATCATATCAAGAAAGAAAATGCTCCATTGTTCAAGCTGCATTTAAGTGGATGACTGAATATATTCTTTTTGCTTGTTTCATGCCCTGCAATTGTGGTTTGCATATTTGTAATTACTTTAATTAATTTAATTATATACTTCATACTAGAAAGGACTTCCTGGAGAGGCAGATTGTGTCAGGAGATTCAAGAGGGCATTCGATAGCTATTTGGTGAAGGAATCGATTGAGCATAAAAAGAAAGTGTTTTTTTAAAAAAAAATAGAGACCGCAATGGGTCTCTTCCTGTCCTGTACATTCCTATGTTCTTATGTAACTGCCAGAGGCAGATTTTTTCTGAAAGACTGCCACAAAAATATATAATCAGCTTAGAATTAGTACTGTACTGCTTTTCTGCTGCAAGTTATGGATTTATTGAATGCAATTTTTAATTTCAGGATTTGCTTATGTTTTTATTCTTCAGGGGATTGACAAAAGAAAGGTAGAAGAAAATTTAATACATTGTGATATGGGCAGTTAATCTTTTTCTTTACCTGTTTAAAGAACAGGTCTGTCGCACACTTTTGAGTGTCCCTCAACCCCTCCAGTCTACCATCAGCAGCCGTATAGTCAGCCGCTACTTCCAAACCTCTGGAACTCCCTGGCTGAATTCCTCTGCCTTGCCTCCTCTTTGCCTGTCTTCAGATCGCAGCTGAAGACTTTTCTCTTCAACCGTGTTTATGCTCACCTCCTCTTTCTTCAAGGCTCAGTGTCAAACTATGCCATTGTTTAGTGCCCCGAGATGGTATCTCGAATAAAGGGTGCTGTATAAAGCCAAGTTATTATTAAAGCAGTTTGTTTTTGGTGGATATTTTGCAAGCTTATTGGTAAATTATAAATGTGTAATATAACTTTGTCCAGTCCGTAAGGAACCTTGACTATATTTCCAAAGTGAACTCAGGGTTATTTTTGTTACAAAAAGCCATAGAATATATTTGTAATGTTTTGAGTGAATTTTTGCAACAACAAGGTGGGAGATGCAAGTGCTAGGCATTGGAATAATTTCGAGATCTAGGGATCCTTGGGTATTCTCAGTTCAGATATACCACAGATAAATTCTAAATTTGACTGTAATATATCTGAACTTGGATGCACTGGATCTTAAAAGTATTGTAATCCCCAGTACTGGCGTCTCTCACCTTGACTATACTCCTGGGGGAAGAGGGGGAAGATAAGAAGGGTCTCCTATTGGAGCTGATTTGGCTCGAAGGTGTTGTACTTGACAAGGCAATGTCAGAATCGAGTTATTCCTCTGTGACAGTTTCGATAGTCCAGTTCCTGAGCCAAGCACATCCGCAATACTCCAGGGCACTGCTGATGACAGACCAGCCAGCCTGTCTCACAGGGAGCAGGGATTTCTTCTGACTTGGCTCCTGTAAACCCTGCAAACCAATGCTCTAACGGTTAGGGTGGTCCTATCTGGATAAGAAGCATGATGCCCGCTATACAGTGCTCTCAAAGGCAAATTATGTGGTTTTATCTGGTTAAAGTCTAGCAAGGGGACTAAAGTCTTGGCTATTGCGACCTGTGCCTAATACTCTCCAGAATGGAAAGTATTAGGCGTACAGTAAGGAACTACCTATGCATCTTATTTGCTTTAGGATCCTATATAAGTGCAAATTATTGTTGCTGCCGCTTAACACTTTGCCTGATTATAGAGTAGTTTGACAGATCTTGTGGCGAAGTCCACAGCCCAATATGTTCTCTACTGGTTAGAATATGGTGCTCGAAAAAGCCAAACGTAAGAGGGAGTCATACCTTAGAAACAATGCAACATGAAAATAAAGAACTCTTTACTACACATAAGGGGTTAAATAGAGTACATTGATTCCCAAGACATCAGGATGTTAAGATTTTTCAGTAAAATGACTTCCAATGACATTTACTTTTTTATGTTGTCACCTTTTTATTATTCAATTAGGACTTGCTGCTTCTGCAGCAAAACGTTCAATGCTGACCTAAGGCTATCTTTATCCGCAAAAGATAATGGGCTAATATGTTAAGGAACTGTAGTTCTGAACATTACCTGTGCTTCTAGTAGTCTTTGTACCAGTTATAAAAGTAATACCTTGATAGGGCCTCCATTGGACCATAATCTAGCCTTATGCATTTGGTTTACAGCATTGAAATAAATGTAATTTGGCTCTCAATGTAGCCCAATTAGTAAAGGCCAAGAAAAGCCAAAGTGATCCAGATACATGATGGACTTTATCTCTACCACTTTATTTTGCAGCGCATTCCATATTCCAGCAACTCTGACTGAAAAGAAGTTTGAGCTCTTCTTTTGTGACCATCTTATAACTAGTAAGCTCCTTAGACACTGATTTCCCAATCAGTGGAATTAGCTTCTCCTTATTTATCCTGTCAAAACCCCTCATACTTTTGTACACCTCCATTAGGTCCCTCCTCATGCTTCTCTGCTCCAATGTAAACATGCTTAACTTCTACTATCTGTTCTCATAACTACAGCTCCTCATCCCAGGTATCATTTGACAATCAGCATACCCCTATTGGAGTTAGCCTGGACTATATGAGTTCAAAGTCCTGATTTGGGCTTGAACCCACAACCATCTGATTCAGAGGCGATAATTCTATAAACTGAGCTAGTTAACACACACCCATCCAGGGACCATGTCAGCTTTGTAATGGCAGATGCTATAATTAACAATCTCATCTGAGAAAATTTCTGAAGTAGTTGGTCATAGATTTTTCATCTACTGTATGGGACAATAATGCAGCTTTAGTTTCAAAAAGGGGAGAACCTGAACCATCTCAATTATATCGAAGGTCCATTGTAGGCTTTATTTTTTGTTTTCAGACAATACCTTGACAGTCAATTTTTTAATACAAATTCAATTTGAATGTTTTACTACATTGCTTGGATTAAAATTGGGCTTGACTCCCAATTGCAATTGCTGATTGGGAAAGGTAACTAGAAAACTGAGCTATTTTGTTATTACATTTCCTGTTTTAAGCTTAACTGGATAATGACCACTGCAAGGACAGGTGATGTATAGAAGAACTACATTCTCATAATAAATTGACTGATTATATTATGTCGAGTACCTTTCCCCTGTTAAGAGGGCAACTCATGTAAAACTTTGCATTTATGCCTTTGTTGCCTTTTCTTGATTAATGTCTGGTGTGGGCAATACATGCAGCATTTTTGGTCCATTCTTGGTTGACTTGTGAAGGAGCTGCAGAAGTACTTGTGCTGATACTCCCACGATGGTGTTGGATAGGGAGTTTAAGGAATTTGACCCAACCCCAATGAAGAAACGGTAAATGTACAGTGCATCCATGTCAGGATGGTGAGTTAGCTTGGAGGGGAATTTTCCCTTTGATAACTGCTTGAATCCCTTTGATTATTATTATTATGATGATTATTATTGCTGTTATGAAAGATGGAGGTCACCTGGCTGGAAGGTGCTGTTTAAGCGAGGTTGGTGAGTGGCCACAGTGCATTCTGACATAGTGCACACTCTCGTCACGGTGTGTGGAGAAGAGAGAGAATCTTGACTTGAGTGGCTGGGGTGCTGATCAAGTGAACTGCTTTCTCCCAGAGAGGACTGGCCTAGTCCAGTCTTTTACCTCATGAGGAATTTTCTATACGGAAATTGCAGGCCACTTTACTGCTTGTGATTTAAATTGTTTTTTCAACCTTGGGTTTCCAGTCAGTGTTATTTTTGTTCCTGTACAGAGGTCTTAAATCTTGTGGGGCAGTCACATTTACCAAGCAAACCTCGAGCATCACAACGTATGCTATTAGTTTCTCTTAAAGAAAGAGATGCTCTAAAGTTTCATATTTTGCACTTATGTAATATTGTCTTATATTGAAAGTGTAAGCAAATCACAAGGTTCCAGTTGATTTTCTGTTACTTTGATATATAATTTCTAGTTATATGCATGTTGGTCAGAGGTTTTTTCAATAAGAATTTGTGTGTTTTGGGTTGACAGTTCTGGCTTCTGTATTAACTTGTACAACCATACGTGGTGTCGGCACAGTATTCATGAACCTAACAAGGCGAGAGCTAAATAACAACGGGCAAAGATCCTTTGGAAGCTGGGACTTGTGTGACTATAGCAGAACAACTCCTGTTAAGCAATTGTTCAAACTTGTGCCTTGTTCTGAATATCTATTCACAGATTGTATTATTGTATACTTAAGCCTAGCTAAATAAATATACATCACATTTTATGATCTCTTCCTCATTCCACCGTCAATCATGGAGGTGATGGATACGGAGTACAAGTATCTGGTTTCCATAACAACATTATTTGTTTGTTGCTGTACAATAATGGCCAGTGTCACGATAGGGGGATGCTTATTGCCTTTGTACAATGGTGTTTTACATTTGGAAAAGCACAGGGAATGTGAAAAGGAACAAAAACATACGAGATAGATTGCAGAAAACTTGTAGGATAGTGACTGGAAGTGAGATATGACATAAATAGAAATATTGGGTCAAAGAAATTCAAATTACAAGAGTTTATTCCCATTTTTACCAGACGTTTTCACTGTCAGAACACGCTTTAATGCTTTCTGTCTGGCAGAGGTTTTATTTCTTTAATTGTTTTGATGTATTACTAAGCTCAATTAGTAATTTCACAAGAGTATTTGGAGTTTCATTAATCTTTGGCCTGAGTGAGTACAGCATCAGGTGATAATAATAATCCTTGCATTTGATATAGCGCCTTACTTTGAGACGTCTCTAAGTGCTTCACAGAATACACTGTAAAGTGAATTGACTATTTGTGGGCGAAATCCACCAGTCATGAATTGATTAACTAGTTTATTATTATTATTTGTATTATGGTAATAACATTTGGGTGGGTTTCAGGAAGACGTGGTCCACAAGAGCTGAATGGCTTGTTTCGGTGCTGTACAGTCTATGTAGCTCCAATAAGGAGTACCTGCAGTTTTTTTATTCATTTCTTATGGATTTCTGTATACCTGCACAGACTGTCTACACTGTAGGCCCCTGAGAGAAAAAACACTGTTTTATTCTATCCAGGTGGCTAAATAATAATAATAATAATAATCCTTGCATTTGATATAGCGCTTTTCACGTCGGGAGGACGTCCCAAAGCGCTTCACAGAACACACTGTAAAGTGAATTGACTGTATATTTGTGGGCGAACGCGGCAGCCAATTGCGCACAGCAATGTCCCACAAACAGTCATAGATTGAAAATGACCAATTTAATTATTGTTTTTGGTTTTGGAGGGATTATTATTAGGTGTGTGGAGTAAGGAAACTTGCCCAAGGTTTCGCCCTGCCGGGAATTGAACTCAGGTCTCTTGCTTGCAAAGCGAGTGCTCTAACCACTGAGCTACAGGACTCCACATAATGTGTGTCAATGGTATGTTTGGCAACCACAACCAGGTTGACCAAGAGTGAGCAGCAGTTTTCTTCTTGCCCAAAGCCTCCCATAGGAGGCAGAATTGGCGACAACTGCTGGATCAATAGCAGGATGGCCCTTTGAGCAGCGTGTCATCTGTGCTTGATCAGGTTACTTGGGCAATTAATGTTGCCAATAACATGGTACAAGAGGACAAAAGAATCCATAAAGACAGCAAAATCCCCATGAAAATACCTGTTTTATGCTAAGGTTTAAAGGGTCTATCATTCTCAGTAACCTGATTAAAACTCACAGGAAATCTGCGGACAAAACAGGTAAGCGTGATCTTTGATGATGTAATCCTTTTAAATGCATTGCAGTGTTGTGGAAGATTGCCAGGCTGGCTTTTTTTTAGCTGGAGTAAAATCAATCTTCGTTATGGTTCTCAGGACTATTTCTTTGTCATTGCCATGATTGTTGTGATTCACAATATAGGTTTCACTATTGGTATGTATTTTCTACGCCTTGAAATAAAGAGTCTGTCAGCTCAGTGATTTCTGCTGAGAGCCTGTGACTCCCATAACCTCCAGCTTAGTTGTCTGACCACTTCATATTGTCAGGCTTGCTGTTTTTATTTCTTGTAATGTTTTGATATTCTCTACCATCTTTATCAATACAAAGAATCTGTTTTTAAAATGGTGCGTGGCTTACATATGAACATGTTAGTTTCTCTACCTGTTTTCGTCTCATTTTAGTGTTTTTTTTGGACATTCAGTCTAAATAATATGGTGCTTTTCTGCAATGATTTGCGTTTCTAGCTTCCATGTGATTACCTCATCGCTTAACTAGCATGTGTTTAATAGGGGGAAGGGGAAGAGAAGAAGGAAAGAATTGAGAAATTGGGCTAACGTCATAGTGAGGGACTGGTTGGTGTTGCCATGGCATTACCTAGTACCTTTGTTTTGCATGTTTAACACTGTCGAAACGACTCAATTCTCTTCCTTTTCTCCACTTTTTCCCCCCAAAACTTGACTTCATTTAAATTTAGTTAATTAATGTTTTATTCTTTACATCTTGTTGCTATTTTCTTTTGACATTTTCCTTTTGCATTTCTGCTTTCTGTTGCTAAAGTAACCGTGGAGCGATCACACTCTGGCAGCTGACAATGCACAACACACTTATGTCGCACATTGCTCACAAAGCGTGCTCAGCCATTCCGGGAATCATTCCACCCGTGTTTGGTAAAGCTTCGGTATCCATTCTTCCATGATCGCAAGCTCCTGACATAATTTATCGACTTGAAGTATTAGAACAATAATTCACCTTTTTTCCCCTTTTCCAATGGTAGGTGGCTAAAATGTAGACTAATGTAGTATTAGAACAACAAGATTACATTTGTATAGCGCCTTTCATGTCGGGAGGACGTCCCAAGACGCTGGACAGAGGACAGCATTTCAGATGTACAAATTTCAGAGTACAAATTCAGCATTTGCTAAAGCAGTAACTGTAAGTTACATCTCTAGCTAGCCTTGGGGAGAGAAGATACCCACAGGTATAGCAATGTATTCCATTGGGTGGATGTAAAAACAAATGTGATGTTGTTGCTCTCAGTATTTGTGGCAGTGCTGACAATTTGATGCAGGCTGCTTCATCTAATTTAAAGTGACATCAGTTTTATTGAAGGGTTATTGCTTCTTTATGTTGAACTGTACTCGAGTTTCTATTTTAGACTTGGAAATAGTGTAAGCGAGTGTTGTAACAAGCGAGTGTGGTATTTGAGTTATGCTCTGTGAGCATCGTTTCTACTTGTGCTCTCTGAGTCAGTGCTTGAAATGCACTATGGTTTGTTTGCATGAAAGACGTTACAACATGACCTTTTATTGTTAGTTATGATAAAGATGCTTGATTCATACAAAAGATTGACTTACTCTAAAAGAATGAATGACTCGTACAGAATGTATTTGAATGTATTAAAGAAGCGGTGACCAACCTTTTTGGTTGGCCACCATAACAAATAATCTTGATTTTGTGCCATAAATCGAAATAGTCAATCAATGCCACTAGTGTGAATGTTTAGCGGGCCACTTCTGACGTCCCCACAGACCACTTCTAGCCAATGCGTCAAGAGATGGCAACCACTGTATTAAAGCATTGCTTTAGATATCGTAAAATACTCCCATTGAAAGTTCCTAGAACAGCAGAATTCTGATGAGTATGGGGTTGAAATCGATTATTGGATATTGTGCATTGTTTATAAGTTTTGACTGGCTGATTTTGTTATTGAATTATTATTGTTCCCCTGAGTCTCACTACCCTCCTGCATTAAGCTGTTGTAATGTATTTTTGACCTAGTTTCTATCAGGCTGGCCTGAAATGAGTTGCCGTCGTTTGGATGAGACATTAAACTGAGGTCCCGTCTGCTTGTTGAGGGTGTCATGAAACATCTCTTGCCACTGGGCAGTGATGAGGCAAATCGCCACAGTATTGTTGACCTGGTGAAGGAAAGATACACAACCAAGGTTCCCATTTCTGGTTGCTTTGCTATGACGCTGTTGGAAAATGCAAGTATACGGAGGCCAGTTTAAGACTGTTTTTCTGTTTATGCTCCCAAATGAAAAGTGTATATTTGGGGGAAAGGGGAGAGGATTTCCGATACTTGTAAAACTACTGCATCATTGTCTGGATAAGAGAAAAAAATATGAATCGGAAAACAATGCGTTAAGAAATTAGTTCTATAACCATGTTATGTACGGTTCCTAACTTCCTCGATTCAGTGTTATGGTCCCCTTATTTTAAGGTATATTAAATCAAAAATGTCTGGCCTTGTTGGATGGTTTGAATAGAATTCATCAGAATTTTAGCCCATAAGATACAAAACAAAGATATCAACAGATTGAAATTGTGCCACACTGGTTTAAGGATAGTTATTATTTTGTTCAGTTTCATGCACGGGATGGTTTTTCTTCCTGACATGCACACACTTGCCGTTGTTTAAACTGTTGCCCATCTCCCACCTGTGGGGAGACTCCTGGTGGCACAGCGTATTATGATCAAACAAAGCAATCTTACTAGAAAGTAGAAAGGTCTGAAAAACTTCAACATGAAACAGAGCATTAGAGACGAGGGGAGTTTGCTCGCACGTGCCATTACTTGATAGTTTAAAATGATTTGTAAGTGTGGTCACCTCCTTGCAGGAATAATGTGAGTGCCCCCCCCCCCCCCCCCCAAGTAAGTTCCACAGCAATGAAAGCTCTGACAACCAACTGCACATTTAGGAAGCCTGGAGTTTCCCTGTATAGATCATAATTCGTAGCTGGCCCTTGAGAGGCTCAACCACTCCAGTGATGATGGCTTATACTTTGGGTCAAGTAGTTTTTCTTAGATTGTGCTTCCTATTATTTAAGTCTTTAAGTTGTGTAGTTGGTAGGAATTTGAAACCCAGCCTGATGCAAATTATCTTGGAGATTAATTCCACCGCTTATCAGTTAATTTATGTCTTCCTAAAATGCAAGTTAACTTTTAAATGCTTGGGTTGGAGGGATAAAATGTGATTTCCTTTTTTAATAAGAAAAGTTGCTCAATACGCCGTGATATATAAGGATCCTGTGATGCGTTAAATTTCATCTCCACACTCTCCCACTGATGTGATTGTAAACTCTGATAATTAGTTCAATAGACATGAAACACTTTTTCGTGCAGAGAATGCATGTGCCATTACTTGATAGTTTAAAATGATTTTAAAATGAATGGATTAATGGAGGTATTTTTACCTGAAACAAAATTGTCCTAATTTTTGTGTTTTTTCATATGCCTCTGATTAGTTTATAATACTAATAATCCTTGCATTTGATACAGCGCCTTTGCGTATGCCATTACTTGATAGTTTAAAAGCGCTTCACAGAACATAGTATAAAGTGAATTGACTGTATATTTTGTGGGCACAGCCCTTTCATTATGTATCTCCTATACCTGATCTAATGTTTCACTAGTAACTGACATGATCAATTATAGGTCTGCATTATTGCTATTTCTGAGTGAATCTGCAGGTGACCTTTATTTGAACTCCAGAACCAATGAGACGATCGGATTTTCCATTATTCCATCAGAAGAGCGAAAAAGAAATGACGTTAACTGAGTACTATAAATAACGTGTACATTAGAAGTTTGGGTGACCTACAAATCCCTTCTAATTTGTCTGCGGCAGATTAACAGCGCTGCATCGTATTGTGTAGTGAGAAGAGGAAAGTGCTGTGGTGCAGACAGGAAATGTTAAAGAAATGGATTACGCAAGATAATTCTTTAATGGGGAGATTGTAACGGAAGTGGTTACGTGATGGTGGTAATTTTTTTTTCTTGTCTACAATGCAGAGGTGAGAAGTACAGAAAAGGATGAATGTTCTTATTCAATCCCGAACAGCTGTTTAATAAAAGTCTAATACCGTGTAATTGGAGTCCTGTAGCTTAATGGCTTGAGCACTTGCCTTGGAAGAGAGAGGATCTGGGTTCGATTCCCGGGCAGGGCTGGACGCATTTCCTTACTCCACCCGTCTCTGTTTATTTAGCAGTAAGTTGGAAACTGGTTGTCAGTCGAATGGCGGATCTCTTTTCTGGGGTAATAATCCCTTCAAAAACAATAATGATCATAATTTGACAACTCAATCCACGACTGTTTGTGGGACACTTCTAATAATAATAATAATAATAACTTCTGTACTCAATCAGCTGCTGCGTTTCACACTATAACAGAATATAGTCAATTTACTTTACAGTATATTCTATGAAGGTCTTTGAGACCTCTCGATGATGAGGTATTATATCAAATGCAAGGATTATTATTATAATTATTATTATTATTAATTGCCCCTACTTTATAGAATTCCATCCCAGAGTCCATCCAATTCTATCACTGGTATGTTTTGCAACCTTTTGTCAGACTTATTGGCCTTTCTCAACTAAAGAAACGCTAAAACACAAAACAGCAGCCATGGAAAGGACAGCCTGTCATTGAGAAAATGTGCATGTGACATTTATATCACTACACAATGATCCCGGCCTTCAATTCTGGTTCGTTTTTAATTATAATAGTGTTGTGAAAGCCTGTCTGGAGCCAACAATAATGACTCCAAAGGACAATGGGCTCAGGAGCTGTGATGTAGCCTGCATGAATGTTATTTATATAATATACTTGCAGTAATAGAATTCATCCTGGGAGGACTCTTGTGTCTGCTAAAGTTTTTAGACATTGTAGTGCCTTGAGATTTAGTCTGCAAAGATGAGACATTCTGAGGGAATTTATTTTGAAAGCAAATGCATCTGGATATTGTAATGAACCCTTCAGCATTGTTTTATTAGTATATTGTAAATGTGTGTAGGCACCTGAAATTCACTGGATTTCATGAAGTGGTGAAAGAAGCCCGTGGACATCGGGAAGAAGAGATTTGTGAAAGTCACAGTCGTGAAAGCAAGTGTGCCTTTTTTCCTTCTTTAGAATTGTATCCAAATACAGACTCGCCTTATACAAGCGCTCCCGAGAGACAACCCTGACGGCGCTAGATAAATATAAGTTGTTGATGTACAGAAATGCAAACTCAATAGTGAGGTTAACCTGCTAATGTGGTCAAAAATCCTCAGTCCCTTTGCTAACCTTATTAGTGAGTGTCCGCTGTATTTGTGGCTGATGGTGGTAATGGTGGAAACACATTGAGGTGATAAATTAATGATATGTTGGAGGTTATTCAACAACATGTTGACATGGAACTAGTCTGAAATACGTTGTGGATTGATTTACAAATCGTGGATTGTGGCGGCAAAATCAAAGAGTTGTGACTTCATTTTTTTCTGGTTACAGACTTGACTGCATTTCATGTGCAGCAGTAACCCTGTCACAGGTCTAATTTCTCCAGGATCAGGAGGTTCTCGATTGGCCTCCAAGCTGCTCCTAAATGCCCTCACCCATTTGTGCGAATGGAGTTGCTCTGGGAGTTCTCCCTGTTAATGACATGCGGCCAATTGCGCATAGCAAAGTCCCACAAACATTTGTGGTTTGAAGGATAACATTTTTTTGGGAGGTATTATTACCACCAGAAAGTTATCTACCAATTAACGAACAACTGGGTTCCTGCTTACTGCGAGGTGAACAGAGTAAGGGAGTCTTGGACTGCTAAGGGAGTTTAGTTTTACAGGATTAGTTGGACTTTGTAGTTTGAATGTCTGAACTTGATGACTGGCATTCCAAGGTTGCCATTCAGAACAGTAACTCTGGCAAGGTGCTGGTAGCTGAGCCCTAATATAACGGGTTAAATTGACTTGGATATTTTTGGAGAGAAAATCCAATATTACTAAATAAAGAAATTTTTCTTCACTGTAATTCTTGATAGAAACGGTATAGTTATGTGTTTATCAACACTAGTTATAGATGAAATGATCACTATATGTACAGGATAATACACAAGGAGAATGGCTTATCCTGAAATTTGGTTTGTTCTGTAATTTGCCATTTCAAGTCAATTTTATAAATCCACAGATTGATCTGGGAGGAGGGGGTATTTGGTTATTTTCCCCCTATCTATTATTTCCCCCCATTCTGTAAAACACTAAAATCGGTGTGCATTTTATTTTTGCACTTCACGCATTTGAAGAATTTTCAGGTTAAAATTTTCCTTCAGATCTAATAACTTTCACTCAAAGCACTTTGGTTGAGAGGCCCAGCCCAACAAGAGAGTGGCTTACCAGCTCGTATTCTACGGGGAAGTGCTTGGCATCTTCTTGTGCTGATATGGCTGTGGAATATCGTTCTACTGCTCTGGCACAGGTACTTGGCGGCATTGCTGTGAACCACCACATGACATTTTTTTGATTCCCACATTACTTTATTAAAAACCAAATAGTTATAGAGACCATAAATGTTCCATGAAGTGATTAGTTAGATGATCTCACCAGGGCTACAGTTACATACACTAGAACTGGCCTCAACATCTTGGGCTAAGAATGAGGAATATAATCACAACATAATCCTTTAATGTGATATAACGCCTTATCAAGTCATTGAAACGTCTCACAGTAGTTCACAGGATGAGGTATAGTGACTTTATTTGTAGGCAAATGGTGGTAGGTAACCAAGGTGAGATCACCCACCTCAGCATAAACAGACATTGAAGTTTTGACATTCTCAGTTTGTATGACAATTTTGATTTTTAAGAAAATAGGTGAACATCATCTTCGATTTCTGTTTCTCGTCGTGACTTGGGGAGCTCCTCTGCTGTAAAGTTCAAATGAGTGGATGATGAGTGGGAAGAGAATCAGACTTGATTATGCATCTAGAGTTGAAAAGCCTGCTAAGATTCTCTGTCTCAGCTCTTAGATAAAGAATAGCCAGTGACTGTAAGCAGACAAATATATTACCCCAAATATTGTCCGGGTGAAGTCCAAATCCATCCGACACTTGAATAGTGCTTCCATCTCTAGTACCCTCTTCCAGCACCTCTCTCATACCCTTAGATGGATATACAGGATATACTGTAAAGTTTACTGATTATCTATTTTGTAAGCAAACGCCTGCAAATTGAGTTGAATGTTTTTGTTCCCCCCCCCACCACCATAATTCCATTTCTCCATCATCTGCAGTGAATGAGAGGTTTTCAGCTTCACTTTATAGAAGTGTTGAAATAAGATGTTCAGTGTCAGAAATTCCACACTACACAAAGATCAACTTGTTAAACCTGAACCTGTTCAGAGTAAGCGATTGGATTTCTATGTGATTGAATATTTTTGATATAAATGTGCATCACACTGATCTTTATGTTGCTCTGAGGTTTAAAGGAATACATATTTGTATATCAATTGCAGTTAAAGCCCTTGGGAACTTAAGTCATTCTGTATTGGTGTGAGACAAATCTGTTTAATGTAATCAGGTGTTATCTCATTTTGTGAATAATGATCCTGTTTTAATGAGTGGATTTGAGTTTGGAAGTTGAGCCAGACACGACAAAGGAACTTGAACAGCTTGTTAAAAACAGGCCTGTTGTTACCCAGGTAGGCGGGAACAGTGAATTTTGCTGTTTCTTTGTATGGCAACGGCAGCAACTGTTCAGTTCAATTTCTTTTGGTCAGTTGAGGGTCTTCACACATGTGGAAACCGATCATGCTTATGAGTATCCAAACCAGACTGAATTTCATGCATCCCGCCTATATATGGAGATTTCCAAGGTATTTATTGGAATGGAATGCGCACTCTTTCTGGAGGGGTGCGTCCTGCTCATCTAATTCCGGAGAGTATTGGGTGCAGGTTGGCAAGAGCCAACGCTGGGGATCCCAGATTGTGCGTTGGGGGTACTGCTGGAGTCTAACTGGCTAAATTTGCATAGTTTGCCATTGATATTGCTGTCCCAGCAAGCTTTCCCACTCCTTGTCCAGTTAGGAACACCCTACCCTTTTGGGCTTTGGCATGCATGGTTAACAGGAGCTGAGTGGGATGACTCCCTGCCCCCAATGACTCATCTGCCCTTCCAAATCCTGCTGATGAGCCAGGCCGGCTGGGCTGTCATTCGCAGTGCCCTGGAATACTGCAGACCCACCTGGCTCAGGAACTGGACTGCTGAGACCACCACAGAGGGGTTCACTCAATTCTGAAAGTTTGCTCAGCATGGAATGCATGAGAGAATTGCCATCAGCTTCCTACTCGCAGCTCGGACTTGTATACCTTTCTATTGAGCGATAGCTCCACCAATTGTGGGTGTGGAGCTTTGGCTCAACAACTCAACAAAATTGCTGTGCTGGAAAATTACTTCCTTGTGGCTTGTGGGTATTACTAATCCTTTGTTCCTAATATAGCATTGCATATTCCCTGGCCAATATACATAGTGGGTTATTGTTGGACTGTCTATTGACATATTGTGCATTTTTGTTGTGAATTTTCAGCAATGAACCTGTTAAGTTAATAATATTGATAATAATACTATTAAGTAATGGAAGTGTGGCATAAGATTGTTGATGGTGGTTATTTCATGATATAGCACATCTTGGAAAGGTTCAGTGATCCTAGGAGACAGGATTTTAAGTTTCTTTTCAAAGCCGAGTTTGATCTCTGTGGGTTTGTTTAGTCACTTCTTTAATGAATGATTGGTGTGTGAGTTCAGCAGTGAATCAGTATGTTCTGTCTCTTATGTTATCTGAAGTTTATTTCTACATTTTTTTGGTGGTGGTGTCATTTTGTGCAAAAGACAGGTTTGGAAGTTGAAAACAGAAACTTGCGCACAAGATTTTCTTTAGCATGATGATCTTAAAATGAACACAAGGTCATCTGAAAAAAGTCCTCTCTTTTTGAACCTCAAGGGTTGGTTTTCTAACCCCACGGGATGTACCAGTCAGAATTAGAGATATCTGATTGGAAATGCTTCAGGAGATGAAAAGAAAAAACGCTCATCGGAATGAAAATTCCACCCTCTAAGCTTTCACACACCTTCTGCCAGACAAACAGAGAAGCTCCAGCAGAGGCCCGATGGCAAGTCTCCAGGCATGTCTACATTTACATTGCCAGATTAGCTCCTCAAGAGGTTCTGCAATACAGTGCAGCAGCTCCCATTGCTGCAGAAAGCACCAGGTTTTATATTGTGGGTTGCTTTCTTTTTTTAAAATAATTTATAAAAGATTTTATAATAATTCAATACATTTTAACATTTACACATGTCAGGTATCTACTGATACTCAAGTATCTACTCGAATTCAAGATCCTCATCCTCACCTACAAAGCTATTCACGGCCTTGCTCCCTCCTACCTCTCCGACCTACTATCCCCCTACCTACCTGCCCGTACCCTCCGTTCCTCCGGCTCCGGTCTGCTCCACATCCCCCGCCCCAACCGCCCTACCATCGGTGGCCGGGCCTTCAGTCTCTCAGCCCCGAGGCTCTGGAACTCCATCCCCCAGTGCCTTCGCCGCCTCCTCCCTTTCCTCCTTCAAGGCCGGTCTCAAGACCTTTCTCTTTGACCGTGCCTTCAGCTCCCCTCTCGACTCTCTACCCCACCCTCGCTCCCTCCCTTCCCTCCCCTAACCATTTCTCCCCTGCTCGGGTCCTGACCCAACTGTCCAGCGCCTTGGGACGTCCTCCCGACGTGAAAGGCGCTCTATAAATGGAATCCTGTTGTTGTTGATGTATATACTAAAATGTGGTCTGGTATTCGGAGGGACTCTCAAAAGTTTGAGTCTGGTTGAGGATGATACAGTCAAGCAAGAGGAAAGATGGGCTACAAAGTTTTGGAATAGTTTCCCTAGCAGCTGGATCCAAATTAAAACCAGTGGGCTGTACAACATAGCTTTGCTGGTCTGCATGTCGACATTCAAACTGAAGCTATGTATGGAAATTTATCAGAAAACAGAGTGCGCCCAGGGGCCAGAAGGAAGAGCACACAGTATGCTTCCCTGATTGTTTTCCCCTTCCCTGAAGCTTTTTTGCATTGCTCTGTTTGACTTTAACTGACACCATCTTTACACGGATTCACAGTAGTGTTCAGTGAACGCATCACTGAGACATTCTCTTGACGTGAAAGGCTCTATATCCAAGCTTAATTCCCATTGGCTTTTTATGAAAAAAAGATTTTGCTCCAAGTCCCCCCAAACACTTGTAAACATTGCTAGACTTGTTAGTTGACTTACAGTCAACTCTATGTGGATGCTTGCAGTCTTTATTCTTTGTGGATGCATAGAATCTAATGCAATATTATTGGTAATCAAAGCTGCAAGTAGCAACTCTTACTGACACCCGGATATGAATCATGCTGATTCTTGTGCACTTCACTCTGGAGGTAGATCACATTGTAGTCGATATTCCTACACAGTTCCGTTTACCATCATAAAAAGCCTTTTGCAACTCAAGTGATTTGCAATTCCGTTACGAATATAGCACCGTCAACCATTAACGTTTGATAAGATTTGCACCAGTTTCTGTCATTCATCGATGTATAAAGTATTTTTAAGGGGCTTGGTGGGGTCTGGTAAGATGATTTATGTGACTTCTGATGTATAAACATTCATCAGCTTTATTTCTTTATAAATTTTTAATCACAACATTTACTAATTGGCAAGCAAAGTAAAGTACTAATTAACTTGATGGCCAGAGGGAACTGTGATTATTTGCTCATAACATCTAACTGTATTAAGAGAATTGGGTCCACATCTGAGGAATAACCTTGTTCAGTAGAAGGAGGATTGCTTAGCCCTTCTTTCTAAAGCATAGATTCTGATCATGTTCTATAACTAGCCAAGGATTGTAAGTGCATTGTAATTTGCCTTTCACAGGTTGGTTGTAAAGTTACTGAGTTCCAATGGCCCATTGCCTCTGAAATTAACTAACATGTGTTATGTGAGAACAACATTGGGTGACTCAATCTTTTGTGTTTACTTCTTGCTCCTCTGTGGGTAATTACAATACAAAATGACATTTGTACAGTGCCTTTCACGTCGGGAGGACGTCCCAAGGCGCTGGACAGTCAGGGATTTGGACCCTAGCTGGGGGTCGGGAACGGGGAGGGAAGTGTACAGACTTCACTCATTGCTTCTCTCTAATGGTATGGTAAAGATTGTTCACGTGGCTGAGAGGGAGGAGGAGGGGGAGCACTCCCATCACATGTTGGGAAACTAAGAAACTTCATCAGCAGTTTGTCCAGTACTATATAAATTCATATTCATAGCCGTTGTTTGATTTTGCCATTTGGATATTTGGTACAGCATTTATTGCAGCAAAATGCTTAAAGCACTTCATATAATGAGGTTCTTTGAAGTGTGGAGACTGGTTATGTAGAGAAATGTGGCAGCTGATCGAGGCCACCAATATCCCACATACAGTAATGAGATGACTGATCAATTTTTGGGGGTTATGGTTGAGGGACGCATGTTATCTACACTTCCTGATCTTTAAAATAATGCTATCTAACTCACGGTTGTTTTCTTTCTGGGTGGCTGATAATGTACAGCTTTGTGTTGATTTATTATCATGTATACCACAGGGTAGTAGGTTTCAAATTTGTTCCAGTGAGTTTCCACAGAGAGAAAATATTCTGGCTTGTTGCCTCTTTTAACATGCTTCCTGCCAGCCAACTCAGCAGTGACATCGGCAGAGTGCAGGGAGCAGGTCATCTGCCAGACGTCTGTCATTTCAGTACGTGGAAGAATAAGGATGAAATGCTCTAAAATGAGAACTCAAAAAACTGTTCAATGTCAATTTGTTTGTCAATAAAAAAAAATTCCTAAAGAAAATTAATCACAAATAAGAGTCCTTTATTTGGATGCTGCACCGAATTTAAATCCAACTTATTGTATTTATGTAACAATCTTTTGGCCGGAAGAGCAGTGAATAAAAGTTGGCGATGTGCAGACAGATTTTGTTTTTGCATGAAATCGAATGATTTAAAAAAAACTAATTGTTAGTGTAGAATTCTTTTTGAAGCTCTTTCATCTGAAGAGCATATTAAACTGATTGAGAAAGTTGAGTTTAAGATGAGCAAATTTGAATTCGTTCAAGCATGTCCCTCATAATTTAGTGAGAGCTGAGTGAATGCTCCTTTCATGTGTTGGTGTCCTCCACCAATTTTCTCTCCTCTCTGTCTCCTGAAGGCATTTCACTCCCTTTTTCCTTCTGCTTTGACGTAGTTCCTTGGCTACCATGGTTTCAGCCACAAAATATACAGTCAATTTACTTTACAGTATATTCTGTGAAGTGCTTTGAGATGTCTCAATGATGTGATAAGGTACTATATTAAATACACTGATTATTATTACCCCTTTCCGATTCAGTGGCTTTGTGGCTATTGTTCATGTGTGAGTCTTGATAGTTACTGTCCGTAGGCTATTCAATAATAATAATAATAATCCTTGCATTTGATATAGCGCTTTGGGAGGATGTCCCAAAGCGCTTCACAGACCACACTGTAAAGTGAATTGACTGTTTATATTTGTGGGCGAACGCGGCAGCCAATTGTGCACAGCAATGTCCCACAAACAGTCGTAGATTGAAAATGACCAATTTATTATTGTTTTTTGTTTTGGAGGGATTATTAATAGGCTCTGTGTGGAGTAAGGAAACTTGCCGAAGGGTTTCGCCCTGTCTGGAATTGAACTCAGGTCTCTCGCTTGCAAAGCGAGTGCTCTAACCACTGAGCTACAGCACTCAACTGAAAGGAAGGAGCAGACAGGTTGATAAGGGGTTAGCAGATCACAGAGGTAGGAAGGGGCAAGACCATGAAGGGCCTTGAAGGTACAGTGCATTGGTGTTCATATTAGAAGGATCAAGAAACAGACAATCCAGATTAAGTCTTCGTGAGCAAGATGAAGAATATTTCATGACATTTTAATAAATTTAAAAAGAGACAGTTCCCTTTAAGAAATTCCTGTGCTGCTATCATACCCACGTGACACTGCCACTGTTTTGTGTGAGTGTAAGGTGCAGCTTTCTGCATTCAGTTTTTGTTGTAAGTTAGCAGAAGCCAAGGAATTAGAGACCTCAAAGTATATATTGTGGCAATAATGGAATTTAATGAGCTAAATCGACAATTTACTTGTAGACACTACTAAGCTTCATTCTGCTATTCCAGCTAACATTCTACCTTTTTGCATGCTGATATTGACGGCTAATAAGAGTGAGAAGAATTATGGCTCTAAGTAACGTGTCTACCTGTCCAAGTCCTTCAGATGAGTTGTGTACACTGATCAATCAGCGACTGTGTCCTGGACGACTGTAGACCTACTTAACTTGGGTATTGGATCATGGTATACACCACAGAAATTTGCCTCAGTACTGCTTGTCCTTTGCCAGACGTGTGGTTACAGAACCAGCTTGACTCTAATCCTGAGTTCGCACTTGCATATTTTTGCATTGAAATGTCATGCTTGAGTATTTTTGCACTGTATGAATCTGTGAACTCATTTTACAAATGCCTGTGTATGGTTAGAATGAAATCCTTGGCATCTAGAACTGGTTCAAAGAGTTTGGTGATCACTTAAAAAGTCCAAAGAATTGGCCCTGGCATGTAATATTCATTTAAGTATATTGTCACATTTGAAATGTGCACTTCGTATGCACCATTGTTAAATTTACTGAGGCTGTATTAAACAATAAAGAGGAAATGTGATTATTGTTGGTTTCAGTTTGTTTCAAAAATCTTAAGAAAATATGAAGAAATAAGTGTCCAATGTTGTATTTGACAACAGCTACAATAATTGAAGGATTGAAGGATTGATGCAAATAAAGGATGGTTTTTCATGGTGTCAGTGTGGAAGTCCTCTATTTTCTCTTTATCATGTGATCAAGAGGATGCTTCCCAAACTGCCAGGATGGCCACTGAATGTGCAACAGCAGCTCAAAATGAATCATCCAACAAACAACCAATTTAAATTTGTATCCTATTTATAGTAAATCTATGTTTATAATTTGTAAAATTATATAAATATAATACTATAATTTAGAGTTTTCCCCGCCCTTTGGAACACCATCCCACACCCCTTTCTCCTCATCTCCTACCTTGTCTCCTTTAAGGTCTGTCTTGTATTGAATATTATCTCACCATCGTTTAATACATGAAAGGTGTTATACAATTGTGATTTGTTGTTCCATTATGAGAGCAAGGACTGAAAAATGCTTGGAAAATTGTGTTTACCATCTTGCATTTTGCCAATAAGGATTGCACCGTGTTAGCAAGCCAACATACATACTTGTATTGATTGAAACTTTTTTTTAAATTTGCAAAGTGTAAAATGTTGTGCCTCTAAAAAGAATATTGCGCATTTTACATTAACCAGTTTAGTAAAATGCTTCTCTGTGTGCTTTCCTTTAATTTTATAGATTATAAACACATGTTGTTCGGTGCAGCCTCCAGCTATGCTGCTTTCTTATTCATGGATTATGGCCAAATTAAAAAATAGTTTGGAAGAAGTCAGTAATACCTGAAGAATGTTATGTGAGTTGCTGATTCTAAGTCCTTTTTTGGCCAGGAAGAGAAGTTGGGAGAATTCAAATGCTGTACGCACTTTCCATTCTTAAACAATCTTGATGCATTTCACACAATAATTATACTAAAAATGAGTCTTTAAAATATACCAAAGAAAATGACTTGCAAAATTAACAGATTATCTGAATCAGGGACTTTTTTTGTTAGTTATTTTGGACTATGTGTGTAACAATAAAAGAGGGTTGAGATGGTGTTTAACATTCTCAGTTAAAAATTAAATGTAATATTTCCAATTTTTATTAAAAATGTGTTTTTGTAAATGTTCTTTTGTTATCGAGCTGTGTGTTATTGTTGTGATGCTGTGTGGTCTAAGAAGGTTTGTCTGTGCTGAGCTGTCGTGGGGCCTCTGCAAGTCTTTTGATGTAAAGCAAAGAGCTAGCTGTCAATCACCTTGATGTCAGAGACCTGTCGATGGCTATAGGTCTGTCTTTGTGAAGTTGGTAGCCTGCTGTTGCATAGAAATAGGGCTGCTGAAAGTGGCAAAGCTTTTACTGATCTGATATACAGTGATCACCAGTTCCTTTGTGTACGAATGCACACCAGTGTTTCGGCATGTATATTTTTAATTGTGGATTTTCCTTGAGCTTGACTGACAGAATGTATATTAATTTGTCAGCCATTTTAACAGATTTAGAGTTAGCTTGTCACCTTTGTACTGTTTTTAGTTTTGTAATATTAACAAAGCAAGGTTATAATATTATACATGAAGGTTTTTTTTAGTAACATTGAATGATTTTCCTGTGTGGCAAAGCCAATTCTTTCAGCTGCTCCTTTTATAAAGAAAATATTGAACCAAATTTTAACTTGCTGCCGTTCTTATCAACCCCCTGAGAGATTCAGAGAATTGATGTGTAACTCAAAATGGTGGCAGGATCTTTCAACCACCTCTATTCCTTCTCTGGTAAAATGACAGAAATGCAGCTATCTGATTGAAATGCAGATTTCAAAGAACGGCAATTCCCTGGACTGAGGGAATTGTTTGTGATTGATGGATTTTCAGTATAATCAGATTGTGGATGCTAACGTAATGTAAAGTACATTCATTAGATTTCATAGGACGCAGCATAGTATGTACTTCAGACAGGAGTGTATTTCACATTTTTAGACATACATTAGCAATTGAAGCTTTAATTATTGATCACTGCCTTACAGTTATGAAAGGAAACTTGTTCAAAATGACTGGGCAGGCAGATAATAATGAATGGCTGCTTCTTCCCTCCGCCCCAGCTATTTAAGATATTTGGCAGGGGTTGATCGCAGTGTGTGCCAGAATATTCCTAATATATACTACGCGGCCTTATTGTTAATATCACTTGATTTTCACAATTTTGGATTTTCTATAATCCATATCGGAATGATCTTGCAGGCTAAGACTAGGTGGGACTTCAAGCCTTTTGTCTCTTGTGCTGCTTTTATCATCTTCTGCTGGGGTCATTGATAAAGCACTCTTAGGTAGATAAAGAGAAAGGGACACTTTGTAAGCATACGAACTCTTAAGGGGAACTTTTTTTTGGGGAGAGCCATAATTAGTTGCGAGACCCCAGTGGCACTGAGGGTGGTTGAAATGTACAGAATCTAGAAGATTGAGTTATTTGTAAAAGCTGCAATCTGGAACCATGAGTTTGATCTGAGATTAACTGGGAGTACTGGATCCAGGCTCCCTGTATTTCAGAGAGATCTTAATTTTTTATTTTGGTGTTAGTACTCGGTAAAAGGTAAATATATTTTACTGAATTCTGTAAGAGTACAAGATTTTAACTTTAACTCCTAGGTTAAAATATGTCCTGTTTGGTTAGTTAACATTACTTCAAATAAAATACTATTACATGTTTTTATACGCTGTTGGCGGTGCTCGTCTGCTGGGCGGGAATGGTATTTTGGTTAACCTCGGACGCCTCTTAAGCTGGACAAAGCACCTGTCCCTGATGTGTCCGGCTTAACATGCTTCCATTGTATTCTAGTTCCTGTTGTTTAAAATTATTTACAACGGCTTTAATTTTCATGTTCAATCAGAACCTGCTTAAATCCTTTCTACCAGTAAAACATTTTTGCAGCAGTGTGACCGTGGATCTGGTGCAGTCCTGGAATCCAGCATCACCCTGTGGGCTTGGTGAATGTCTTCTGCTTGGGCTTCATTTTCCTTTGTAAATTGAACTGTGCAAAGTCAAAATTCACTCAGTTATGAACTTATCTGAAACCTGTTCCCAATACATTCATAATTCTAGTTTCCTCCGTCGTTTATAACTACTTTTCTATCTCTTGGCTTGTCCCTTGGGGACAGAATCGTTGCTTACTTGGCTCAGTGTTGCTGGACTTGGCCTATTTATGTCTGCCTATAGGTAGCAAACCAGATTAGAATGATTAGTAATACTGAAGGTTATTCCAACCTGTTTGGCCATGAAGGTGTTGCACGGCGCACCCTCATTCATGCCTGTCGCAGCAAACCCTGAGTTGTCGGTTTGGGAGTTGCAGAGGTTTGTAACTTCCCTGGCTTCTCATTTTCCTTAGCACTGTATTTATTTTCTTGTCAAATCAGCATTCTGCCTTGGAGTAGCCGTTATGGGGAACATATTAAGAATAATTTGTTTGGTAATATTAAATAAAAATAGCCGAGGCCTCCCACATAGATAAATAGCTTCTACCTTTATTTATGTACATCTGGATAGAACAAAAATCTGCTTTCACACCTGCCAAGGCCTGGTCTGTGTCATTGTTTACAATGTTAAACAGTGATAAACTACACAGGATTTGCTATACTAAATTTTCCAATACATTCCTAAATTGTAAAATCACAATCCCAGTCTTCACAGATTTTATTGCTCAATGCCAGACAGACGTCAACTGTGGAAGTTCAGCAAGCCTTTGGTTCTAAAAATTCCAATCTTCTGAATGCTTTCTCTCTTTTTTTTTAAATCAATAGAGTCACAAAGAGCAGCGAAGCAGGACATGTTGCTATATGCCATGCCCATGTGATAGATCGTGTGTGTGTGTGTGTGTCCACTCCTAAATTTTTAATAAATTATCACCATTAGTACTTTGTCTAGAACCTTTTAGATATGGTGAATCCAAGGAATTTTCTTAACTATTTATGTTCCAGTCGTCTGTCTTATGTTACTGTATATTTGATTGTCCTTCCTTTACTAAAATACAGTAAATGCTATATTTACAGTGCTTTTAAAAACTGCTTGAACAATATTTAACACTTTTTCCTACAGGAGCACAATTTGTTTCAATGGTTTCTGCATTCCAGCCAAGTCCAGCAAATGGACCTGGATCCAAGACTCGGCCTCACTCACTCATTTTAGTGAGTGGGGACATGTTTTTCTGAGGTTGGAAGCTTCAGCTGCACAGATGTTTCCATATGTGGCACTGGGAGCCAGGCATGACAACAGGCCATACAAGTTTGTAAAGTGTTGTGCCAATTTTGTTCATGTGCTCACTGAAGTGTGCTACATTGTTTTCGTACCGGATGGAAGACAACTTCCATGGAAGGATTTGAAATCGGCTTGTGGAGCAGATGCTTTGCAGATTTCTAATCAGATGAGATGGTGCCTAATTTTGCACCCAAAGTATAGCTTTATAGCAGGTTTGTCCTGTATAATTACACTGAAAAATGTGAATTCCCTATCTTGATTTATCTTGATGGTGAAATTCTGCTGTACTGTAAGAGGTTTTACCTCTGGGTCAGCATGTTTGCGGCCAAGCCCCATGTCAGGACTTAGTTTAAACTAAAACTCCACTACTAGGGACTGGGAACCACTGCAATGTATGAAGTGCCATCCTTTGGATGAGATGTTAAACTGAGGTCCTGTTTGTTCTTCATATCTTTGACATTAAAGATCTTGTGGCACCTTTCCAAAAGAGAAGGGCATTTCTCCCTATGTTCTGGTCAACAGTCCTCCAGATAAATTGGTCATTCACCTCACGGCTGATAGTTGGATCTTGCTGGTACTATTGTGTTTGTCAACACAAACAGTTTACCACACTTGACAGCAATTAGTTATGAAGCACTTTGCGATGTTTCAACATGATAAGGTGCGACAAAATATAACTGCTATAAATTTTCTCTTAATCTTCTTACTGACTCCTGCTTCCATTTATATTACTTGCGTTGAAGAACGAAGTTGATTTCGAATAATATTCCAGGCAAGCTGAGGCCTCTGGATAAATGGTGTTTTGGGAAACATCTCACACTTATTTTTCTAATCTTTTTCAACTAACCTGTAACAGACACAGTAACTGTTTCAGTAACGCAGTCATCAGGTGATTTGAAATCTGCCACGTTTCACCCATTGCAAAATTTCTATAGGTTTTTCAGATAGGGTGCTTTTTAAAACAGATGCTCGACTACAGCTGAACAGTGAGCTTTATGCTGTCCCCGCACAGTGGTTGTCCTGATATACACATGTAGTGTTAGCCAGTTAGCAGATGTCAATGGGATTACTCTTGATTTTACTAATTGGCATTCATACTGTCGGTGATATTTTTGCAGTTGGACCTCTGCATTTCAGGATTCGATTTGTTTTAATCTATGCAACGTTTACATTGCAGGCTCTTATGATTGCACAATTTCTCTATTTATGTGTAAGAACAATGTACTTATAATCTTTCCAGTTTGCTTTGTAAATGTTGCAATGTGGTTTTGAAAAAAGCACCCCTTTGAAACCCATGTTAAAACTTTACAGTGATTTCAATGGCAAGCTATGCGGTTTTAGCTGGTTAAGACTCCCAGCAGTATCCCAACGCACACACTGGGGTCTCCAAGCCAACCTGCGTCAAATACTTCCCGGAATTAGGTAAGCAGGATCCGATCCTCCAGGGACAGTGAGCATTCCATTCCAATAATCTATCTCTGGGATTTCCAAGTGTCTGTGGGATGCATGGAATTCTCAGTTTGGTTTGGATACTCTTATGCACGGTGATAGGTTTCTGCATGCAGCTAGAGGTCGTGTAAATGCTCCACAGAGATAGTAATCCTTTTTTTTAAAAAAAATTGATTCTTCGAGGAGGCATTCAGTTCACATTGTGCTTGGTAATACCTTGTCTTTGTGTTAAATGTGCTGTGGCTTTGTTATTCAAAGAGTTTGTGAATGCAAATTATGTAATTCAGTCTTCCTTTAATTTGGATTCATTTTATTTGCAGAAAGTAGGTTTTGCAACCGACAGTAATTGCCAATAACAAACTGAACTGATTTTTTAGGTCTGAAACGTTCTGTTCAATTAGTATCCTGCTGACTACCAGATTCTCACTGATTCCTTCTCTAGCGGGTGTGTGGGCATGCGTGGGTATTGTCTGGAGTTTGGTGGATAATATGAGTTATATTCTTATTTTGGTAGCTTTGGTAGTTGGGGTTCTCTTTTCAACTTGACATTTTCCCTTGTGTTGATCAAACACTTTTATTAATGAAGGCACAACTTTATGAGTAATACCTTGTGTCCTGCATTGAGTCCTTCCAACCACTACCACTACAGTCTTATGATTAGTTTCTCCTCATGCAGGTTATTCACTGCCGCACAAACCAATTCAATAACCTCTTGAGTGCCTTCAATCTCATTAGCTTGACCTTGTGCACTTTGAGTAAGTGAGGATAGACATTAACTGTCCATTTTCAGCAAATCGTATGAATAAGGAAGTTTTGCCTGTGGCCATCCACTCCTGGACACCAAGCCATCGATGTGCTGAATAAATCTCTTGAAGCAACCGAGTTGTATGGCTGCCAACCTTTAGCAGATTTGGGAATCAAAAACTCAATTGCTTGAGTCGTCAGCTGCCTCTTAAACACAACTTCACACGGCTAGCAGTTTAGACTTGACACTTTGCAGTAGAAATATTGTTAGGAGGTCAGTAGAAAAAGATATTCTTTAGGAAGCTTTCATAAGTTCTGTTCTATTTGCAAAAATTATTGCCAAAAATGTACTTCTCTGTTAGAAATAGATTCACCATTGATACTTTGCTTGAATTAGCTTTGTCTTTCTGTTTAAAAGAAACTTCAAATACTGCAGGCAATAAATAGTTTGGCTGAATCAGCTGGAAAGGATCCAAGAATAATGTTGAATGAAAGATGTTGTTGGAATGAGTCGTTTTATTAAATATACAAAAATGCATTAGACCAAATTGATTTTCTGAAACAGTGACTGAGAGACAGACACCCCAGCTTCAGAGAAGAGGGGAATCTCAGTGCAGTTAAGCGCCTTTTGAATTGAGCAATGTACAGCTTTGCAGATGCACCTTGACACATGCAAAGGGATTTGCTCACTAGCAACTGTCAGTAAAAGAAATTATAATTGGAAAACAGCTGACTGTGATATCTAATGTGCAAAGATACTGTAAATATCGAACCCTCCAAGTAATTGAATGCATCTCACATTGACCTACTGAAACTCTACTTGAATTTCATTGCCAACTTCTGTGAAGTTGGATCGTAGTCAAAGGAGTACCCCAACAGGAGATTGGCATTTGATTGTAGTTCAGAAAGGTTGGCCTGAGACACATCTGGGTGCTTGTAGGATTCTTTGTTTGTCAGTCCTTTTTTAAAAAATATCCCCTCGTATTCAACTTTTATCTTAATGTTTTAACATTAATAATAATAATCCTTGCATTTGATATAGCGCTTTTCACGTCGGGAGGACGTCCTAAAGCACTTCACAGAACACACTATAAAGTGAATTGACTGTATATTTGTGGGCGAACGCGGCAGCCAAACTGCGCACAGCAATGTCCCACAAACAGTCGTAGATTGAAAATGACCAATTTATTATTGTTTTTGGTTTTGGAGGGATTATTATTAGGCGTGTGGAGTAAAGAAACTTGCCCAAGGTTTCGCCCTGACCTGCCTGGAATTGAACTTAGGTCTCTCACTTGCAAAGCGAGTGCTCTAACCACTGAGCTACAGGACTCCACAAAGTCCATTAAACTTTGAAAGAGATTCAGAGAACCTCCTAATATGTTTGTATTTATCTCCCATATCCATTTCAACAAGGGGAAGCCAATATGGTATTACTGTTTAACTGGTTAACATGGGGAGATTCACAATACGATTTAGAAATATGATGTTTGGATGCTGATTTCCTCCTGCGAGTGCAGAGCTTCCTTTGGCCATGATCAGACTTTATGAGTGTTGGAAATGAAGCTGGCGTCCGAGCTGCGTATCAGCAGGTCTTTGTGAGGCTCATTGGGTACATGCAGGATTTGATATTTCCAAATCCCCGCTCCCAAGGAGTCAGGAAGTGCAGTATGGTTGTCTCAGTTGACCCCCTGTCATTCCCTAGTCACTGTTGAGGCAGCTTTTGATCCCTTCAAGTAGTATAAGCAAATAGGTTGACTAACTACTAATGATGTAAGTGTCCTGAAGTCTTCCTCTCATGGATTTCTCGGACCACAAAAGAGTGCTGGCGGTTTTCAGAGTGACATTGCTGTATTGGATCTTTGGTTTATCTCCATTTCAAACACACTGCTTCGTAATGCAACACCAACGCTTGATCTCTAAGGGAAGTTTGTGAGTTATTGCTGTAGCAGATGCTATACTTGCAGATTTGTGGAATGATCCATGTGGTTTTGGTATTTTTACCTTCGTTTTGGTTTCAACTAGTGATTTGTAGCAATAGTCGTGATCCATGAGGTAATGCCATTGTGCCAATAATACAGTTTATTGTGCCAGCACAGGTTGTTTGAGATCATTTAGTGTCAGATATATGGAGGGAAAATCAAAGGATGATGTGCAACACTAAATTAAACTTCAAAGCTAATAGTAAACAATGGAAATGTCTTAGTGTTTTAGCTATGCTGAGGCTCAGTGAAGTCACTACTTAGTGTAACTGAATCCAGGTAGATCAGAGAAGGTCTTGGGTTTGATCTCTTGTTGGTGCTCGATTGACTGTTCTCAGCCAAAATGGTGGTAGCAGGCTGTAGAATAAGCTTCAGTCCTCCCTGGTTATAGAGCTGGAGTATCAGTCAGGCTAGGTACCGTCTTACTCGTATACAGAAAAAGTTGGGAGTCCTTGAGAGCTATCCAGACGGAAAATGTTATTTCATAAAAAGATTGAAAATCAAAGCATGAAATGTGTGTTGTGCTGTTTCTGTGCAAGAGAACTGATAGAATCAAGATATTTACAGCACAGACCATTGAATATGCACTGGCTCTCAAAGCAAGCTGTGCTTTCAATCCCACTGGCCTGCCTTATCACCCTAAGGCATGTTTTAATCTTCTATGGAGTGGTGTTGGAAAAGGGAGGAAACAAGCCAGAGTTCTCACTCCTGATCGCTTTCTGCTAGAAAATTATCAGGTGTGGAAGTTGAATGAAACCCCACAATTAGCCAGGTGATACTTGCTGTCTGAGTTGTCACAAGCAAGATGTGTGGTGAGGTGGGGAAAACGAAAAACCACCTTCTTCAGGATAGCTGTTTCTCTGTTTAACTCTTATGCTTTGAAGTGTTAACTCAGGAGGAATGGTAAACGCTTTCCATTTGTGAAGAGAATGAAATATTCCTGTTTTTTACAAGCACTCACTAACTGATCAATTTATCTTCCTTTGGTTAGAGATTCAAAAAATAATAATTTTTGTGGACATTTGTATAGCGCCTTTCACAACAGGAGGACGTCCCAAGGCGCTGGACAGTCAATGTTTCGGACCCAAGCTGGGGGTCAGGATCGGGGAGGGTGGAAGGCAGGGAGGGTGGAAGGAGGATGACCGAAGGCATGGTTGAAGAGGAGGGTCTTGAGATGGGTCTTGAAGGAAGCAAGGGAGGGGGCGAGGCAGAGGGACTGTAGGATGGAATTTCAGAGGGTGGGGGCAGAGTGGCAGAAGATGTGGAACAGTATTGTATGTTGAAGACAGATATTCATGCAGATGTTGCTTGAAAGTTGCAATGATACCAATTTTTTTATAATACGTTAATTACTTTGTTTTAGCTATAAAATAATGGTTAAAAATTTGTATCAGTTTCAGGTGATTTGGGAAAGATTTGACTTATTTCAGAATTCAGTTGTATTAAATGGAGTGTTGTGGATTGGTAATTCAGATTGGTAATTCAGAGGTCTGCACTATGAAGAGTTTCCAGTTTGTGCCAAGTGGAGCCTAGGTTTTTCTTCATGAAGAAGTGAGATTGAAGTGCAGTCAATCTGGGCGACGCTAACGCTGTTTATATGGAATATTACACTGCATACAAGTTGTTTAAACCACGGTTCACCAGTGCAATGTGAAAGTGATTCAGTAATGATCCTTAATCTTTATACTTGATATATCAAATGCAAGGATTATTATTATTATAGTGCTTTTAACATTGAGAAGACATCACAAAGCACTTGGCAGAATTTTAATGTAAAATGCAGTGACAATGTATTTTGTAGGGAAAATGGTGTATCAAATTGCACAAAGAAATGTCCCACGAACAGCCATAAAGTGAATGATTATCTTATCACCGGGAGAAACTTCCTTCTATTTTTGCAAGGTGTTATGCTTTACAATCCACCTAAATTGCAGACTTGACCTTGGTTTAATATCTCATTTGAAGGATGACATCTCAAATGATGCAGCACACTCTCAGCACTGTATTGGAGGGTCAGCCTAGACTATGTAAGTTCAAAGACTTGATGTGCGGACAACCTTTGCTTTTGACTCAGTCGAGAGTGCTATCCACTGAGACAGGCTGACATGAGAGTTGACCTGAAGCCTGACGATTGAGATTATCAGTGGCCTGGAAGTGCATTACCCGACTGCTGTCGAGGTCAGGATCACAGTTGGAGCAGGAGAGAAAAGGCTTTTGTGGTCGTCGATTTTCTTTGTTCAAAAAAGCATGTTGTTCATCTTGGAACAGATTATGACTTATCCCAGACTGATAGGCTTTATTGTACAGAAAAAAATGTGGCAGGTCTGTGTTAGCTGAACACGTGTTGTCCAGGCCGATTATTGGCGTGAGCAAGACGTGTTCCACTGACATGCTTTAGAATGTGTTATCTGTTGATGCCTCATTTCCTGTTGCAGCTCAGATTTGGACAGTATGACAATTTACTTAAAATGAGACAATCTGAATAGGACCACTCTTACCATTAAGTGGCCAGCTATAACTCCCGGTATGCTTGGAATACTTAATTCAAACCTTCTGTCATCAAGAAGTTTTATCGGAGAGTGATTCAAAATTCATGGAATCAGAAACTAACAAGAAATTCTTAGGTTTGACCTTAAAAATTATTATAGATCACATTCTCCATATGCATTTGACATACTGAAGTTCATCTCATTTGATCATGCTATAAATGTCTTTCTTAAAAAAAACCTAAAAAGTTCATCTTTGGTGCTAATTTAAATTGTAAAAATGTGCACTTAGTCATGACCGAAATACTCACCTCCTAAATGCATAGATATTAAGCTTCTCAGAAATGTTGTTATACAATCTAAATAGTGGTATTTGCTTCAGTTTCTATTTCCCATCTGTTCCGTAATTTTCTCTTTCCCCTCCCCCCAATGCCCAGCAAAGATCAAGCATTTACTTTGTGGAGAATGAATGATCTTTCCCAGTACTGTACCATGTTAATACACCAGTATTCTGCATATCTATACCCTTTAAATTTTACACAATTTCTATAATTTACAAATCATGATAGTAAAATAGAAGCTGAGAATTGTATTGAACCGTAGAACGTTCCTGAACTCAGATTGCTGGTAGGGAATAATACTTAATACGATTTTAAACACATCTGGTCATAATTGCTTAATCAGGCTTTAGGCCACTATTTCTTACTCTTTAGATTTCACTCCTAAAATTGCTTTGCGTTTCTCTTCGAACTTCAAAATCCTCTTGAATCTATCTCTTTAAACATACCTTTGTTCAACATCTGGCCTTCTCACTCCTCACTCGGTAATCTCCATTGCCTGTGTATATAAAAAAAACTTCAAGATGTTCCTCCTGTCTGAGTGGTGCTTATGTACGTGCAAATCGTGGAATACTGTCAAGTTCCAAAAGAGAAGCAAAAACGGGATCCGATGAGAAGTAGTTGAGTAACGCTAAGCTTTCTTTTAAAAACTTGCAGAGGAAGGAAGGTAAGTCTGAATGAGGTTATGAGTTCCAGATTGATAAGGTCATAAGCATGACCATGTCAACCGTTTGACATGATTTTTGTCATGTCAAATAAAGACTTGCCTCCATTGAACAATTTATCTTGTTTGTAACCAGGGTGGTGAGATTGAGTTTTAAAGGGTAAAGACACTGCATAATAATATAATAATCCTTGTATTTGATAGTATCTTATCAAGCTGTTGAAATGCCTCATAGATCTTCACAAGATTTACTGTAAATTGTAGTTAGTCATTGTGTATTTTTAGGTGAACGGCATACAGACCGGAATGCCAGATGCTCGTTTTCCAATCTGGATTGAGTTAGCTGAGGTAAGTCATCAGCACAGCTAGGGGTTCATTTGAAGTATTATATTCTTAGAACAAACCGACTATATTGTCACTTGGTGCGTGTGACATTTGGATAATCAGACTTTATTGAATGCCAGCATACTAGAGAATGTAGATTAGTTACTAGCAATATTGCTGTCAAGTTCCTTCCCCGTTTTCTTTCCTTTTTCTTCTTGGTTTTACACATGGCCCAAATTCTTTGCTACCTCACCCAAGCAGCCATTATCATATTTGAGTCTACACTGTGAGTGGCAGAAAGCTACTTGCCCGTGGAGGGCATCACAGCTGAGACAGTTTGTGGAACATTGTTTTGGGCCATATGGCGGCTGCATTTGACTATAAAATGCACAGTAAATCCTTTGAAGCACTTGAGACATTCTCCTGTATTATTATCATTATCATATTTTTCCCTTCCCCAAAATCAGGGATGCTAATTTATTGGAAATCAAATGTGTGCTCTTCTGATATTAGCAGTTCCTTTACTCACTAGATTATCGAGTGAGGCAGTTGTCATTTTTTTCCTGAAATCCCCCAAATACAATTTTGGAAGATATTTCAAGTTCATCAGAAGTTCATGACATTCGCTGACATTGTAATCTTGTCTGGGTGAATTCAGACTGGGGAAATCCTATTGCCCAGGAGCTCAGCGCAAATATAGCAGCAGATTGCTGGGTGATGAGATTTGCATTTCAAAGCTGCCTGATGGTCAACTGCCCCGCATAGAGTGGGTCATTTCCAATAAGTGCTTTGCCGTTCATATGTTTTTTCATTGAAATAATGGAAATGAAGGGTGATCTAGTTTTAGGTAGTACTTACTTTGACTTCTCTCAGTTAAAATTCTATCTGTTTCTTTGAGCCCATTCCTTTCTTTTATATTTGATGTATATTAAAGAAGTGTTGTATTCTTAATTCGCCTGCAACTGTCTGGAATGATTCTTAAATGAATGTAGCGCTGCTTTCCAATGCAAATAATTTCTCAGGAAAATAACAGGACCTTTGGGTGAAAGATACTTGAAGAGTGCAAGTTGTTCCATATTTGATGTTTCTATTTTTTCAAAAGGAAATGGCAGTAGATTTTCAACCTAGTCACTGTGTCAGGATAGAATTAAAAACTAATCGGAAGTAATTCTGAAAAGAACTCTCTGCAGGGCCAGCATGAATGTTTTAGGGGCATTGGGAGGTGAACATTGTAGCTTCTACATGTCAAAAAATTATTGTGCCAGAGGCTACATTTAATTTTTGTTCTGCTGTTGAATTAAATGTAAATCTAGGGATGCGATGTGTCTCAGTAGGTAAATGCACTGCCCAGAGTTCTACTCATGGCTTGAGATGTCTTCCTGAATTGAAAGGTGCTATCCAAATGTAAATTATTGTTGTAGTTATTGTTGTAATGAACCATAAGGTTTTGGAAGGTCTTGGTTTGCTAATAATAATTATAATCCTTGCGTTTGATATAGGACATTATTACATTGTTGAGGCGTCTCAAAGTGCTTTCCAGCATATACTGTAAAGTGGCTTGACTGTATTTTGTTGGTGACCAAGGCAACCAATTTAGGCACAGCAGTGTCCCACAAACAGCCATGGAGTGAGTGAACAATTTTATTTGGGGAACGTTGGCCAGAATAGGCAGATGGGATCTCGGTTTAACATCTTATCTGGGGGGCAGCAGCTTTGACTAATCTGAGTTTGTTGAACATAGTTGGGGCATTCAAAGACTATCGGACACTGCTATTAGCTTTTCTGTCCTCTGTAGTTAATTAGTAAGGGGGAATGTGAGTCAGGGTTCCTGCTTCTGTTTTCTGTTTAATGACCTTTTCTGCAACGTATACATGAATGATCAGGACAGGATCACTCTGCTTCAGTGCTCCCAACAGTCCTTTCGCCTGGCTACATTCACTGTCTAAGCTTATAAAGACTGCACTTGTGTGAGGTACCAAAAGGGCTGATTGTGTCTGATTAACTGCGTCCAGGATTGACTCAGCAGCAACCACAGGAGAGATGGGAGTAAATTGTAGGGGACAAGAACATCTCTTTCCACCCCCACCCCCTGTTCACACCAAAACTCCAAACTAACACATTGCTTCCTTCCTATCCATCCACCTATCTGTTACCATAGATTGAGTGCAGTTTTCCCTTTGCTTCCCTACAGTGACAGTGGGGTTTATCACATGCTGATTGGAAAAAATGTTTTTTTTGCTTGTTTTTAATGAGCTGTAATGATTCCTCATGTAGCCTGCGTATCTATCTAACTGAAGTATTTTCTTACGCTGCTTTTACGTTATGGAGCCAGGGAGACAAAAAGCCATGAACATTTCAGCTGCACTCCAAGGACCAATTTTACATTGGAAAACATGGGGTTTTCCCAATTTTTTTATATGTAGTGTAAATTGAGCGATGATGTCACATGTATCATGGATGATACCAATCAAAATTGTTAATCTGATCACCTGCAATTGAAACAACAGAAGTGGTGATATCCAAAGAACCAAAATGCAAACTGGGAGAGGTGGCTGAATACCAGGTGACTGTGAGATAGCCATTTTTGTTATTTATTGCTGAAATTTAGGTTGTACCAATTGTGAAAAAAAATGTTTTGAGCCCTTGCTCATGCATAAAACGTATTATGTCATCGAACCATTTTCATGCACGGATTCACTTCACTGGTACATATTGTTTATTTCAGTGATTGAGCTCTTCAATGCAGAAACAGTGGGACATCTGATCCAAAAAGGATCTAGGGTCATTTAGTGCTGGGAAATTTGAACGCTTTACTATGAGTTGCTGGCAGATGCAGGTGAACTCCAAATGAAAAAGTGACATTGATCAATAAAAGGTGTTTAAAACATGTCCTGTTATATTCTATTCATACCTTCTGTTTCTTCTCACTATTCTTAACCAACACGGCGCAGAGGCATTCTCTTTTCTTGACAGGATTTGTTTTTATTTTTTGGTCAGCCGAGTGTCTGACGCATGCGGAAACCCATCACCATGCTTTAAGAGTATGCAAAGAATTCTATGCATCCCATCTATACATGGAAATAACATGTGTAGGTGGGATAAAAGGGAATGCTGACAGCATTTGCTGTTTCATGAATCACAGACATGAATATGTATCCTAGTGCTTTTCTTTGCTGCGCATTGATTCTGTCAGGCCCTTGAAGTATTTGAGGTATGAAGGCAACCAGGAATTCTTGTAGTATTTTTACCCTTGTGCAGTGCTGTGCTACTGGAATATTGTACACCCTTTATATAGTATTTGAACAGATGCAAAATTCTATGGTGGTGTTTGGAGTTACAATAATCCTTCCACTTGATATAGTGCCTGTATGTGTCAAAACGTCTCAAAGTGGTTAAATGTAGTGACTGTGTATTTGTAGACAACATGTCTGCCAATTGAACACAGGAGTTACCCACAAACAGCCAGGAAATTAATCACTAATTATAACTGCAGAATTGTTGGCCAGGACACTCAGAGAAACTCCCCTCTCTTTTTGAATACTATAGTTTTGAATAGTCTCCTCCACCCCCTCTCCTCACCTCAACCTTCATGGTTCTGTCCTTGAATGGTTCAGGTCCTACCTCTCACACCGTCTCCACTTCATTTCCACAAACGGTTTCTATTCTAGCCCCTGCACTGTCTCGTGCGGTGTTCCTCAGGGCTCTGTCCTTGGTCCCCTCCTCTTCAATATCTGTATGTTCCCTCTTGGTGACATCATCCCCCGCTTCACGTCCCCCGGCTTGCCTGACCCACCATTGGCAGACCGGCCTTCTGCTGCTCTGCCTCCACCCTCTGGAACTCTCTCCCATAGGCCTTCTGCCGCGCACTCCCTCGCCTCCTTCAAGACCCTCCTCTTCGAGCGTGCATTCGATCACCCTCCTTCCTCCTACCCTCCAACCCCTGGCTCGGGTCTGAAACACTGATTGTCCAGCGCCTTGGTACGTCCTCCTGACTTGAAAGGCACGGCACAAATGTATTTTGTTGTTGTTTTTATGATGTCTGTGTGAACAGACAGACTAGATTTCGATTTAATGTCTCACCTGAAGGACAGCACCTCTAATAATGCAACACTCCCTCAACACTATACTGGACTTTCAGCCTTCTCTTTTTTAATTTAGGGTTATGGTCTCATGGAGGGGAAGAAAAAGTAGAATGTTTATTTGTTGAACTCCATAATTTAAGTGATAGACAAAGGATATGTAACTTAAAGGAAAATCACAACACTTAAATTTAAACTACTGTTATATAGTTGAACTTTGAGGTCTGTTTTCCTTAAGTTACATACCTTTGTGTATCACTAAATGAAATGCAGTTTAAATCAATCAAATAAGCATTCCATTGTTTTTCCCTCCATGAGGCCATTATCCTATTCTCTGTGAAACAGGTAACTTAACTTGCTTTACAAATATACAAGCCAGACTATTTTGCACCCTTGTGAATCCTTTAATCTAAACTCCAGCAGCTTTCTGTTTTGCAAAGGATGATTTTGTTGATTGCTTATTAGGTTTGAAATGCTAAACGCTTTATCCCGAAGGTGCTCATTATATCACCAGACATTAATAGCATTAATTCTAAAATGAAGAAAATGAACTTGAATTAACTGACTACTGTGCCTCTCTGATCATTGACCATTTAATGTAGGCATTACTGAAGCAGAGCGGGTATAGATTTTCATGTTGTAGAAAATGTGTCCACTGGGAAAAGTTACATACATAATAATTTTATACTGAGTTTCCTTGTTTATAGAGTACACTGCACCTGACCATTGGCAGATAGGAGATCAATTTCACAGTATTAAAGAGAATTCTTTTCCCATTTAAAAATGTAAACTGGGTTAATTTTCCCACTTACGGATGCCTTTCAAATATTTTTGAAAGGCAATAGAGACAGAATCAATTGGGATGTTTAAAAGAAAATGTTTTAAAGAATAGATACTTGAGAATAAGGGTGTTAAGGGCCACGGGGAACAGATGGGGGATTTGACTACAAATATTTGCCTTGATCTAATAAACTTGAAAAGGTTTTACGAGCTGGACAGCATTCTCCTGTTCCTTTGTACAACTGTGGGAGGCCAGCTATTATCAGCACATCGTCCATAGGTTGCAGAGGCCTGAACTATCTCATCATCTTAGCCTCAAGATCACTGTCATAAATTTACAAATTTATGAAAATTCTTAAATTCAGCCTTTCAATTTGGAAGCAATTTTTCCCACTTCTTAGAATGAATCGATGTGTTGGAGTAACTATTTCACAAAAAATTGGAATAAAGATTTTTAAATTACCAATATCAATGTTTACATGCTTTCTCTGGTCTTATACAGTGTACATTTGGGTTCAAAAAACAACAAAATTACATTTGAGTAGAGCCTTTCACGTCAGGAGGACGTCCCAAGGCGCTGGACAAACAGTGTTTCGGACCTGAGCTGGGGGTGGAAGTGGGGGTGGGGGGCGACCAAAGACACGGTTGAAGAGGAGGGTCTTGAGACAGGTTTTTGAAGGAGGCAAGGAAGATCAAACATGTGGTTCTGCATATTGTGTGTCTATGAATGGAGTACTTTGTTAGGGTGATATTATTGGGCATTGTTTGGTTGGGGTGAGTCACGTGAGAACTGGAATGAAAGCCCTTGGGTCTTAAGGTCTTTATGATGTTTGATGATAAATGTATCTACCTGGTGAGCAAGAACATGGAATCGTCACCAGTTCAAATGTGACACGTGACCACTAAAGCCCATAAATTTACCTACAAATAGAAGCCACCACACAAAGTAAGTGATGTTTCACCTTGTTTTGGATGAGTGGGGGGGCAAGGTGAGGAAGACTGACTGCTATTGTTTCATCTTCGTCTTGTGCGTTAAAGGATAAATTATCATATTGTGACCAGCTTGAGCTGTGTAGGTATGCTATTACATTTTCCAGAGAATTTGGGCTTATAAACAGAAGATTATTTCTTTTATGAACCAGAGTGGAAAGTTTTATAGCATGGCTGTACTGTTTTATAATAATAGTGCAGAGAAGAAACTAGTTACATCTTATCCACCCCAGAATGCAAAATTCAATGAGAATCCATAACAATCCATTGGTGTTACCAGTATCAGAGTAAGTGTAACACAGAGCACTTAATTCTTGCATTTGATATTGAATATGATATAATATTGAAGCACTTTATATGGAATTATGTCAGGTTTTATAACTGAGCATTTTTAGGTAAATTCAGAAGCTAATTTGTAGGGAGCAGAGTCTTCTAAACAGTCATGAAATGAACGGCCAATTTATTAGGAAGATAGCTACCTGGGATATTGGAGAAACTCTTCTCTTGAATCATATCATGGGATCTTTAACAGACTAATGCATGATTAACTCATCAAAATGTATTTAATTTAAAATAAATTATCTTTAGACCATTGAGCACAGTTGGGTGTGGGTAGAATGTCACCTTTCTAATACGTGTGCGAGGATGGCCATAGAGGTCCTGACACTTTCCCAGAATAATGTTAATAAGCACTCTCAAGATGCTACCTCACATGAAGGAACTGTATGAATAAAGTTATTGTAGTGAAAATGAACCAGCCTGAGTTCCTCAATAATTTGTGGTGGTAATGTATGGAGTGATCCAACTGCGCATAAAAAGTTTCTTTGTGAAGTTCAGGACCAAGCAATGAGATGGATTTGTGGTGCAAAGGGGAATTGGCTGAAAAAGGATGGCCTACGCTGACCTGTTGCTGAGCACCTTGAAGGCGAAAATGACTTCCTGGTGGGTAGGTCTATTTCTCAAAGCTCCTCACTTGACAACCCGGATTAAGCAGTTGGGATTGAGTATACCTAGTATACAGCACTGGACTAGGACCTCTAGAACATCAGGTGACTGGCATGTCAGAGGTTGCACCGTTTAGATAATAATAATAATAATCCTTGCATTTGATGTAGCGCTTTTCACGTCGGGAGGACGTCCCAAAGCGCTTCACAGAATATACTGTAAAGTGAATTGACTGTATATTTTAGATTCTCCCTCAATGCAGAAGATATGCCATCGATCAAATAGCTATGAGGAAACCGAGGTTGAAATGATAGCTGCTTGAAGGCATTCGGTTTGTGAACATACAATCGTATATTTAGGGCTTGGTGTCCACCTTGATTGGTATGCAGAGAGGTAAGTAGCTGCTGCTCAAGCTCCTCACTTCCTACTGGTGGAACCATCACTCAACGGGTGGGGATTGGTGCCCGAGCTTTGGACAAGAGCATGGTGGCAATGCATTTCATGCCGATTTGTGCAGGTGTCAAAAACCCTAACCAATGAACAAAAAAAACAAATACAGTATGTGCTAAATACTGAGTAAATGGTACAGCAACAGCAACTTAATTTGTATAGTCTTTCACATCGAGCAGAAGGAATACGATGGAAACTATCGAGTCGAGGCAGGAAAGGATTTAACTTAGATCTGCAAAGACTGTCTGAATTTGTTAACTGCTTTTACTGAGTGTTTGTGTGTAGTTAATTCAATATCAGAGGTTAGAAATAGTTTCATGGATTGTTTGTTGATAATTTTACCCTGCTGTACGATAAACTGCTCCAGCTTTGACTTTCTAGTTTGGGTCACAGGGCTCTGAGCAAACCTGTTTGCTAACCAGACAGCTGCTATTTTTGTTAGCTCTGTCTACCTCTACCCACAGTGAAGATTTTAAATTGTTTTTAAAATTGAGCATGCTGCTAAAATACAGATTACGGTGATTTCAGTGAAAGCATTGAACAAACCAACCAACCGAAGCTCCAGTTCGCTTAGTGCCCTGCCCTGTTTTATACTTCAGCAGCCAACGTTACTGAAGAAAATTGAACCAATTAGTTGAAATCATCAGAAGGATTTGGACTTGTCATTGAATTTTAAATGTATGGAAATTCACGTCTCAAAATAACTTAGGCTTAATTAAAAAGTACTTGCCCCTTTTCCAGCCAGAAACTGAACAGGAGTTTATCAATCCTGAAATGAAAGAGAGACCCTTTTCTCAGGTTGCAGTGAATTGAGGCCATGCCAAACTCAATCTCTAGCATAACGTGAAATTATACTGAAGATAAAACACTGTATGATTGAGCTCCTTACAAAAAAAAGCTCCTTGTAAGTGGGTTACAAGGTGAGCTGCCTTGATAGTGTCCTCCTTTTCTGTGAAGGACACCGTTACCTGGAGATGGGCTGTCTTCTTTTTCTCATTTTGATTTACAGCTTCCATGGCTCCAATGAAAAGAGATGAGGTTCTCTGAATATGGTAGTTTATTAACCTTATCCCTTGCACGGTTTGTTAAGCACAAAATTCCTGTGCGTGTATATGTGTGTGCGGGAGCATTTCACTTGTTAGGAATGCCAAATTATATTGGGATGGAGAATCAATCATGCTATACTGTTTTCACCCCCTCCCCAGCCCCCACTCCATACATGCACATGATAGTCAGGATCAGTGGCTAAAATGAAAGTATGGCCATATGCATGGTGGATGATCAGGAGAAAACAGGACCAGCACCCTTGTGTGTTTTCATGCGTTATGATGAAATGTGATTGTGCCTAGAAAGGTAGATCTAGGTCACCTGTTATTTATTATGAACTTGAAACCTTTCCTGGCATAAAGTTGCAGATGGACTGGGTCAGAATAGTTCCACTTTTACTTGTTATACAATGAAGTAATCACATGCTAAATTATTGCCAGGTATGTTTAATTTTTTTATATAAAGATCCTTTTCCTCAGTTTCCTCTTGTCAAGATGATTTGCTATGAGATGATTGCACAATGTCAGGAGTTGGAGTGTTCTGGCAGCTCTTCCAAGTAGCCAGTATCACTGGAGTTGAACCTTCTCCCCATCCAGTTAGATATTGTGATGAAATAGTTAGTATCCCAGAAACCTTTTGGGCCAAATGGCCTTTTCTCAACCATGAATTTTAGGTTCTTGCACTTATACATGTGCAGTTTCTAACAGTGATCTTATATGCTGTATAATTTTACTTTTAACTAGGTTAATTGCCTTTCATGTGACTTTATGAAACTTTTCCCTTTTTTAAATGAATCATTTCTAGGCTAACCGAGGAATGATAGCTTTGAGTTACTTATAGCTCTTCTCATTTATATTTAGAAAGTGTGTTGGGAAATCACATTATAATAATCCTTGCATTTGATATAGCGCTTTTCACGTCGGGAGGACGTCCCAAAGCGCTTCACAGAATATACTGTAAAGTGAATTGACTGTATATTTGTGGGCGAACGCGGCAGCCAATTGCGACCTGGTCAGAGTGTATGCATCGTATTATTTAATTCATAATAAATTCCTTGATCACACGAACTACCACAAATTATCAGCTATGGAACAACTAGGCCTCTGTTCACTGTTCACACCTTCCCATATTGACTAAAACTTGGATGTGTATAGTGTTTTTCATATCAAAAAGGAAATGCGTCTTGATCGAGTTGCTGCTTTCAATTTGTCTTCATTATCTTGTTTGCAACAATAGTGAATATTATGTGCACATCAAGTAAAGGAATTGACTGCAAAGCTCTTCATTTATATTTGCATGGAAACTATATATGCAGCAATCTATCCTACCTTGAAAACAAAGAGTATTTAAAGAAACTGGACTGCCAAGTAAATAAAATTCTGAGACTTGCAAAATGTTTTTTTATCAAGAAGTCTGTATAAATCTAAAAGATCTAAATCAGAACTAAAATACGGAAAAAATGTGCATGTTTAAGAGAAACCACAAAATTGGATTGGAGACAAAGAGTACATTGCCCTGTAAAGTGCCTCTTAAGTTTTCTTTTCCATTTTGAAATGATTAAAAACAAAGGTGGTATTGATTTGTTTCTATTGGTGATATGTGCAGCATATCATTTAATCCATAATAAATTCCCTGCTCATGCTAACTCTGAAAAATTATGGGCAATGGAGCAACCTGGAGCATGTCGATTCATTTTGTATCATTTCAGGACGCCAGTGGTGCAGCTTTAGTGTAATTGGCTGGTTTACTCCCCAGCACGCCACATGGCACCATATGATCAATGGCGTTAATGGAACTACCAACTCAGCTCTTCTCTTGTTATCTGTGTTGCGTCATTCGTCAAGTCAACCTGTGCTCTGTCCATCCATTGAGCTATAGTGATTACCATGCTTGTCACCATAAGCAGTTGATGAGCGGAACCAGCCACACCCCCTCCCCCAAGCTTTACTCTTCTTTGTTATCTTAATTCCATCATTCATCTAGTCCATCTGTACTCGATCGGTCCATCCACCGAGCGATACCGATTACCATGCTTGTCACCTCAGGCTGTATTGCTCTGGGAGAGGGGACTGGATTCTGATGAATTTGTCATATCACAATCTGGATAACTAACATTTATGGTCTTCACATACCTGCTTCTGGGTGGGAGTAACTTTCAGTGCAATAAAATAGAATATGTACAGTATTCATATAACATTTTTCACATTAGCAGGCGGACGTTAAAGACTACATGTGCTGGGCGAGACTGGAGATCACAATAGTTGCTGCTTTAACCAAAACAAGTTTGTGTTTTGAAAATACCGTGAACTCCTGATAACTCGTCATTCTAAGGGAAAGGGGGAGTTATCATGAGTGGCGAGTTAGGCAACTAACTGTGTATTTATACACATTGATGTATAAGTGTGTCTGAAAGGAGGTGATCGATTTAAACCTTGACATCTTGAAAATCAACCGATTTAATATTAATAACCGGGTTCAAAAATGTAGCAGACTTGTTTTAAAAAATTATGAATACATAAATAAGTGTGGCCGGTATATTGACAGCAATGATGACTTAAATGGTGGTGACAAGTTAAGCCAGGCTCGAGTTATCAGGAGTTCATACTGGATGGACAGTTAGATGGGTTTGTTTCTTTAATATTAGTTTCACTTTTATGGGTTTGTGAGTGTTTGCACTTGCAAAGACTTAGCATGTTGTGTAGATTTGGGATTTGTGGAGTCCTGTAGCTCTGTGGTCTGCGCATTCGCCTTGCAAGCAAGAGACCTGGGTTCGATTCCTGGCAGGGCGAAACGTTAAGCAAGTTTCCTTACTCCACACTCCTCTGTTTACCTAGCAATCAGTAGGAACCCGGTTGTTAAGCGAATGGTAGATCGCTTTTCCGGGATTAATAATTCCTTAAAAATAAATTAAAATAATTTGGTCACTCAATCCACGACTGTTTGTGGGACACTGTTGTGCGCAATTGGCTGCCGAGATTTGTCCACAAAATATACAGTCAATTCACTTTACAGTATATCCTGTGAAGTGCTTTGAGACATCTCGAAGACATGATAAGGCGCTATATCAAATGCAAGGATTATTATTATTAATAAAGTAGTTACAATAGACTTTTCTTTCAGAAGAGTGTTTTTTTCTCCTTTGTTTTAAATTCTGGGTTATATACTTAGGAATTGTTTTGTCTCTGGAAGCTGCGATCACATGATGTTGCTAACAACAAAATGACAGCATATCCTGATTCCTGTTTTTTCTAACTTATTTCCCCTAAAATTACATGGCACCTGCAGCACTAGCCATGATGATTTTCACATATGCTTCTCATTATTGTGATACTTTTCCCTCATTGAGTCTCTCTCTCTGTCTCTCTCTCTCCCTATTCACGATTAATACTATCCCATGGTAGAAAGAGGAGACCCATAACCTGCTCCAGACATCTGCTAATCCTGTCCTGCAATTGCACATGTTGAGTTGGGCTCTGACTAGCTCCTCTCTCTCTCTCTTTCTTTCTCTCCTTGGTAAGGAATTAAATCATTGCCTTCATTTGGCTGCTCCTGTTATGTGAGAAATTCCAACCAGTGTGAATCTGTTCTGGTATAGGATGCATTACCTTAACACTGTCTGCTATACACCAGTGATGTCTCAGTATTGACGTGGAAGGTGCGTACCAGAAAGTAACTCCGTAGGTTTACATGCTCGTGCATAGCTCCGGAGCAGCTGAATATCCTGCAAACTGGATTTCAGACACGACTGACACGGTGCCAGAAAGCCATGCTGTGAAGTAGATTCTTCAGGGAGTTAGGTGCTCAGTTAAGTGTGGTCAGTGGTACTGCTATTCATTACATCTTTTAAAAAAAACGAGTTGAATCGCCCGAGATAGGTTTGGTACATTTTTCATGAACCTAAAAATATTAGCATTTCCCGAAGATAGTCATCAGTTTTGCTTTAATTTGATAGATCCTGAACACGCTCTCGTTTGGGAATAAATTCATTCAAAGGATTTCCACTACTGAGATCTCACTCCAGTTGTGTTTGCAGACTTTGCATTAAAAGTAGCATTTGCTTTGCATTTTGGAACAATTCTAGAATTCAGTAAGAAGGTGCAGTGGATATCTAGGTGCAGACATACCTGAATTTTCTTGATAGTGTAGAATTCTTGATGTAATTGTGCTTAGTGAAGGATTACCTGAATTTCCCCAATGTTAGTTTTTCCTTTTGGCCTCCAGATTTTAGAAGTGAGAACAGAAACGGTGCACTGGTTGGTTGGAACGTGACAATGAAATATAAGCACTTCTTTTAGGAAAGCTGCTACTTCAGTCGTTAACCCTGGTTCCTGTTTAGTGGTAAAGAGAATCCCCTGAAATGAGTCGGCTGCTTGTAAAGCTGACACTGTTGCCATTGGCTTTCCTGGTGGAATCCCAAGGTAAAAATGAATCCTGGGAGACTGGTGCAATCTGTAACCTGCGATTGAGGGGTGTGGAAAAAATCATGACCACGGCTTGTTTCTCAAATTTTGGGTGACAGCTTTTTGGCTCTATGGCATCTTTGATATCGAGGTGTGCTTAACTGTGTGAATCATTTTTAATTGACTGCTTCTGAAAGTAGCTTCGGATTTTTGAACGTACCAACTGATACTTGTGAGGGGTGTAATTAACATTGCAATTGCTCCAAGATTATTGAAAAATAATTTAAGATTAGAGGGAACTTCCAGATCCAGTACGATAATCTTTTCATAATAAAATATTACATACAAGTATCAGCTTGTAAGCCATTTTTACCGTTGTAAGCAAGGATGTACTACTTGGTTATAGTCATTAAAAACCGGTATGCTTCATTGTATTGTGGTTTTGAACCTGTGTCTGAAGAGTACGCTGCGGTGCTAAAACCAAAGTGTTCTCAGGCACTGAACTTATGATTCTTGTTATGTTTCAAAGTTTGAAAGGTATGTTGTAGAGAAGTCGTAAATAACTGCCGCGAGAACACAGTCATTGGGGGTTGCTCCTCAGGATAGTATTACTGGTACCTCATGGATGGAAAAGACACCTTGTCATGTAAACTGCATCTCCGGCAAGGAACACCATGTTTATCACTCCAAATTGGGAGATATGAGGTGACTTGGCATGATGTGCATGGAGGTACCTTTTGGTGGTGAAGCTTATATTTTCCAGTGGCGAGGCATCAGTTACTCTAACATTGTCATGAGAAGTATGTTTCCCACCTAAATAATTAATTCAGCACTGCAAGAGTGATGGATCCACGGTAGTTTATAAAAAATATCTAGTTTCTCTTCACCTTACCAACTGTAATGATAGTTTTATCTAATTTTGGACTTCCTGACCACCATTTTAGGCAGTAATGCTTCTAATTTGCTTCAATGAAAATTACATTAAAGCTTTCAATTCTCATGGCAATGGCAAAACGGGTATTGTAATTCATTCCAGAAGAGCGCTGCTCCATTCACTCACTGAGCCAGTACTGCTCTGTTATTCTCTCAAGCTCCCCATTAGTTATGGAATTAGGTCATAAATCCTGTTGATTTGGGTTTGTACTCAGTATGATTAAAGACCAAGGAATGTGTGAAGAATTCTCCTAACATATTGGATCATTAAAAGAAGTTGATCATGTAGCAATTAATGGTCATTTTTTAAATGGAAAACTTGCTCAAGTACAATATTGGTTATACAAGGTATGTTTAACTGATATAAAATGTATAATTTCTCCTAGTATTCCCACTGAAAGGAACCGCTCCCTAGCTCGGTGAGCCTATCACCTATCCCCACTTGCTCGCTTCCACCTCAGCATTACTAAGTGTGAACATACTAAGTATGAACAAACGTGCTCCTTTTCATTTGTGGCTTGAATGCTACTATAAATGGGGTTTTGTAATAATTAAACCATTTTCCTTTCCAGTGTGGTAGCTCTGACTTCTTTTTCACCAGTTCTGAGTAGCAGCTGAGCCTGCCTACAGTTTGGGAGGAGCCTGTGGACCAGCTCTCCTGACAATAAATTAGCCTAGGAAACAAATCAGAATGTTTGCAAGAAAGAGTTTTCTGCTATAATTTTGTAGGATTTGAGGTTCTCTGATAATATACTAAAAGATCTTGTAGTTCTGAACGTCAGTCACTCTTGGATCTCCTATTTATACAGCATCTATGCATTTGAAGTTGTCCAGATTGGGCTGCTGAAAATTGAAATACACCCTGTAAACGGCACACATATGTTTACTCTGTTATTGTGTAAAGAAGCCCATCTCCCAAAGAGGTTTTCAGTAAATTGATTTAAGTTGGGGTTGTGTAAACATCCTGATTTGAGTCCCCATGGATTTCATACATGTAGAGCATAGCTCATAGGACAGTCTGATTTGAGAGGTCCGAAATACATTCAGCTTTGGGGAGCAGTTGTTTCACTGAAGACTGAGCCAGATCAAATTGTATTCAGATCTGTTTGATCTCTCATGTACACAGTGTAAAAGCTTGTGTGTCATGAAAAGCTATTACATCTTCAATGGGTGAATGCAGCCTGGTGGACTGTACTAATATCTATTGTATCAAAGTAATTCAGTTTGCTGCTCAGTGTAGCTTTTCACAGTGCGTTTGGCACACGATTCCTAAAACTGTGGGAGTCGGCTACTGATAAAGTGCGATGAATGATACAGAAACGAATACTGTATTTGCAGAATTCTATTTTGGAAGAAAAACTATGTAACTCTGTCCCACAGTTTGGCACTATCAGACCAGGAATATCATTTGCAATGCTTCTTGTGACCCAGGATCTTTAATGATGGTCTGTATTTATATATACAGGTATAATGACACCGTCAAGGAGTAGTACTGTATTGACAAAGTAACTAAAAGATGGTGAGAAATTTAAATTATTGATATGCAACATGATGCATTTGTGGTATTGTGCTAATTGTTAACTGATGTATTTATTTTCATTGAAAACGAATATGTTGGTTGGTGCTGAATTAACTGACCTCATTTGACACGCAGTTCAGGTCCTACAAGCGCAACTTCTGTACATGGTTATCATGCTACATAACTACATGGAAATGACATAACCCTTTGAACTTTGCATGTCCACATAAGAGCACACCAATTCCTACTCGGTATAACAGCAACAACAAAATTACATTTATAGAGCGCCTTTCACGTCGGGCACCTGTGTAGGGAGGGAAAAAATAACTTGGAGCTTCTGATTGCTGATACCCCTTGACTTTTGTTCCTTGACTTCTGCTGTTCCTTGACTTATGCTGGAAGTGTATGTGTGAATGTCATGTGAGGACAGCATTGAGCATTGTTGCCTTCCATGACTGTGCAACCTTCCATGACCAATGTCGCCTTCCGAAGCTCATGTTTTAGGTTCACACGTGAGTATCAGGACTGTGTGCAATCAGATGGCGGGGTGGGGAGGATGCTAAAGATTAACACTGGAACATAAAATTATTTGAGCTTTTACATGGTGTGGTATAATGTGTACTGGCCAAATTGAAGGGTTTTTCAATGAAGTAACGTAAAACAGTAGATAACCACACACTCTGCAGGTGTTTATATTACTACATTAAAATGTGGCAATCTTTGCAGGAGACAAATACTTTTTAAAATCTCTGTAAATCAACCCTTGGGTCTGGCAAAGAAAATGCTGCAACAAGCAAGTAATTAAATGATACAAATGAGGTTTATTTTTAGCACCAAATTATTTTAACCTATAACAGCCCAAAGATGTCTCAAAGCACTGCACATAATTTTATTGTAACGTAGTGACTATGTATTTGTAGGTAAATACAACAGCCAATTTACGCACATCAATGTTCGACCAACAAATGTGAAGCGACTGTTATTTTTTATTTACAACGTTTAATATTTTATATTTCTATTGGGAGGTTTTATGATTCTTGCCAACCAAATTCAGATACCATTGATCAGGTACCAGTGTTGGACTAGTCCAATACAGATATGCAGTTTCTTCATAAATGAAATGTGTTACTTTGAAGTACTACTTAGATAACTTGACAGCCATCTTCTAACATTGATTGCCTTCAAGGGGAAAGGTTGGCAGGGAGGAGAAATGGTTTATGCTCATTGTGGGACTGAGTAAACACCTAAACAGGGAGAATGTAGTTGCAGCTGAGTTTTGAAACTCCTGCATTGATATTTCTATTCATGCCATAAAGAAACTACTGTAAGATATTGGTGGCTATGCTAATGGTCATTGAACAAATATTTGGAGTTGATGCATTGTGATTGCTATTGGTTTTAGTTTTTATTTTCTCTGGTTTGTTTCACACATTACTGCTAGCCACCACTTCCCTGCCGTTGGCCTGAAGTTAGAACGTATAATCAGTGATAATACAACAACAACAACAAGATTCCATTTATAGAGCGCCTTTCACGTCGGGAGGACGTCCTAAGGCGCTGTACAGTAGGGTCAGGACCCGAGCAGGGGGGAAATGGTCAGGGTGAGGGAAGGGAGGGAGCGAGGGGGGGGGGTAGAGAGTCGAGAGGGGAGCTGAAGGCTCGGTCAAAGAGAAAGGTCTTGAGACCGGCCTTGAAGGAGGAAAGGGAGGAGGCGGCGAAGGCACTGGGGGATAGAGTTCCAGAGCCTAGGGGCTGAGAGGCTGATGGCCCGACCACCGATGGTAGGGCGGTTGGGGCGGGGGATGTGGAGCAGACCGGAGCCGGAGGAACGGAGGGTACGGGCAGGTAGGTAGGGGGATAGTAGGTCAGAGAGGTAGGAGGGAGCAAGGCCGTGGATGGCTTTGTAGGTGAGAATGAGGATCTTGAATTCGATCTTCTGGGGGATGGGGAGCCAGTGGAGGCGAGCGAGGGTGGGAGTGATGTGGTCACGAAGCCTAGTGCGGGACAGTACACGAGCTGCAGAGTTCTCAGTCAGTTGTCAGTCAGTGATATGGGAGCTAACAGCAGTAACAGATTCTGTCAATTACTGCATCATCATAATAATAATGCAGTGTCTGAATAATGTTCTCAATGTGAAGCTGTATTCAAATGATGGTTCATGACTGAACTCTGATATTGAGCCCGGTACTCTAAAACTGGAACTTTTGTTCATTGATTTGTAGTTTTCCAGAAATCTTAACTAGTTTCAGGAAGTTCTTAAAGCTTCTGTGGCACATCAGTGATTCCAGGATAATAACTTGTAGCACTTAACAGTGTAGTCTGTACAATGCAGTTATGCTTGCAAAATATGAGAAGAGTTTTGGTATGTGCACTGTACGATCTCTCCTATTTTAACTTTTGTTCACAGGATTGTTCCCATTCTTTATAAACCTCAAACTTTTACAAAGCATTATGATTTGTTAATCATTCTTTTATTTTTTTTGCGAGTGAGGCAAATGTTTTTGTTCAAATGGCATTAAAATTGATTTGATTTATGTGGAAGGGAGGAGCATCCTACTTGTTTTTATCAACTCAAAAAATCGGAAGTGTCTGTGTTGTTGCAATTTATGTCGTTGTTTGCAAACAAAATATTTTATTTTTACCTCTCCTGATCCCAACCACCAGCTCGGGTGAACATCCTTGACTATCCAACAACTTGGGACATCCTCCGGACGTGAAAGGCACTATACAAATGTAATTTGTTGTTGAATAAGATAGTAAGCAACTTCAGGGGGACTGTAGACTACTTCATTGTTTGGGCAGAGAGATGGCGGTTGAATTTCAATGCAAATATGTGAGGTTATACATTTTGGGAGGAAAAATAGAGAAATTATATTTTGGGTAACATTTTAAAAGAAATGGAAAAGCAGACGGACCCAGGGGTTAACGTACATAAATTCTTAAAGGTGGGAAGGCAGGTGAACAAAAGTCTAAGTGCCTTGGAATGTCCTCCGAACATAAGGACACGTGTATAAATGGAGACTTCTGGTATTGTATTTTAGAAAGCAGATGGAATCCTAGGTTTTATGAATAGAGGTAAAGAATAGAAAATCAGAAAGATAATGGTAAATTGTTAGTTAGCTTGCAGTTAGAATACTGTGTCCAGTTCTGGTCACCCCACTTTGGGAAGGATGCTAAAGCCATAGAAGAAGTGTGGAGAAGATGTTGCAGAGGTGAGCGGTTTGGCCTATGAGCAGAGGCAGGAGGGATGGGAATTTTTTGTGTTGAAACAAAGAAGGTTAAGGGATTGGAATTTTTTGCGTTGGAACAAAGGAGGTTAAGAAGCTTATTAAGATTGAGTCTTTCCAGTTATGATGGGTTTTGATAGAGTCAACAGGGAGAAATTATTTCCACTGGTCAGTGACGAGAGGGCATCAATTTAAGATACTTAGAAAATGAGCAAATGGGGAGATTAGGATAATTTTTCATACGTGAAGTTGTTAGGATATGGAAAGCCCTGCAGGAAGCAGTAGTTGAGGCTGAATCCATCTTAGCTTTCAAAAGGGAACTAGATAGGTATTTACAAAGGAGTAAACTACAGGGAATGGGGAAAGGATAGGTAAATTGGACTGAAAGGATTGCTCTTTGAAAGAGCCAGCTATGGACAGTATGAGACTGAGATAGATAGATTTCTTATTGCAAAAGGTATTAAGGGATATGGGGATAAGGCAGTGTCAGGTTATTAGCTGGAGTTAGATTAGAAGATCAGCCATGATTGAATGGCGGGACAGGCTCGAAGGGCCGAATGGCCTACTCCTGCTCCTACATGTTATGTTATGAGCTGAATAGTCTTCTTTGCTATAAGTTTACAATTAAATATGTTTTTTTAAATAGATCGACATCAGATATTGATCATAATTGTAAGTTTTTTTAAAAATGGATGTTTAATACCAAGTATGTGGTACCTCATTTGTTCCATAAGAGTCATGTACACTGATCTCGGGAGCATAGAAGTAGATAAGGATCTTTTCAGACTTCCTTCAAAAAGAGCACTGCAGTGTGGATGCTATGCAGAACAGTTTATTTTGGTACATTGTTTAAATCCAGGTTGGTTATAAGGATTTATGTCTCGTCTTTTTGTTTGTTCATTGGGTTCCTGGAATGGTTAGATCATGTGGACTTTTCAGCTGACAGCTCTATTATATTTAGAGTGGTTAAGCGACTGGGTCCATTACATTACTTTGAACAAAGTGTTCACTCTCCCATTTCTTTTTCAGTACTGGACTCTTCACAGTAAACTAAAATGAGCTGCTGCTAATCTTGCTCCTTTAAACCCCAGATCTATATTCAAAGGTGTAAAATGTTCTACTGTAAAACACTAGAAACAGCCAACTACATGTGAACATAAATATAATAAATTGACAAGGAAACGTTAACTGTCAGGAGGTAGAAAAGTAAAATGTTCTGGCGTGTGGATGTTTGGACGACAGCCCAGTCTCCTGCTGCTCCTTTCTACAGCCACTTTAGTTTCTGTTACTTGTTGCCAAAGCCCAGGAATACATGATTAAAGGAGATTTGTTGCTGTTGATTATGAAAGCGCTCCAGATGGTTTGAATAACATGGTGCACATACAATGCTTCCTTGCGCTTGTGCATCCTGTGTATTGTCTTTATGTTTTTTCTCCATCAGGATTGTGCAAACAAGAGTTTGGGAAAAACTCATGTTGCAGTCCAGTACAAACAGAATAATAGCTGGTTTGTTCTCATGTTACGAGCACTGTAATATAATCAAGGGATGCAGACTGAGAGCAAAGCAGTTTGCAAAGGCGCACAAATTTCCAAGATTGTGCTGCCGGTTTGTAACGCTTATACCTAAAGCCACTATCGTTTGTACAGTGTTTGCTTTCCTCAATACAACACTGTTCTATCAGCGGTCCTGGCTGCAACTTGATTCCAAAGTCGAGGTGAAACTGCTTCCAAGCAGATGGTGTCTTGCAATACTGCACAGTGAAATTGGGTAATGGAACCTAAAAGAAGGCGGAAAAAAACACAAAGTTTGTTTTAACCAAGTCCTAAAAAAATCTACGGTATTATATTTAGGAAAGATTTTCTCCACAAGTCAATTTATTTTGAGTATTTCAAAGCTTGTGCCCCTTTTTGTCGAGGTAGAGCATTACTCAATATAGTCCAGAAATCTAGTCCAAGACCTGCTGTTGTTACAAGGTTGGTAAGATTCTTTGTGGTCTTTTGAGACTTGGTATCACAGCAGTTTTGGAGCTGTTTTCCTGCTGTAAAACCCATTACTTCAAGCTATTTCCAAATTCATATCAGTTTTCCCCAGTTTAATTTGGTACGATATTGTGAGTTTTTTTTAGTGATTGCATAAGAATTCTATTAGAAGGCTCACATTGTTTGTGCCAACTCCTCAGTTGATTGATTGATTTATATGCTGTGTAGTTTTGTCTAGTTTTCCAGTATACTGGAATCCGTCAGGAGTTTATTTTGCGGCAACGCCCATCAGTCTGACCATCCATTCTGTAATCATATTTGCTGGATTAGTAATATTCAAATATGTTATTTTGACCAAACATAACTATATAATCAGACACTGGGCGTCTTTCTGAAAATGGGCCCGTTTAAAATTCTGTCTGGGAGCATTTTAGAGGTCCATGTCCAACATTTATTGGATTCGTTGTCATTTCAATGGGTAAGGATTAACTACCAAACTCAATGAGAAAATTCTAAGTTCACTATGTCAACCCCTTTCCGCTCAAGTGTATTTTATCAGTTGTGAATAGGTGGGGGAAATAATGTTCAAGGTATGCTTCGATTTATATGGGCTTTTTGTGACTCTGGCTCACTATTCTAATTTTGTTTCCAGTAATGTATAGTTTGCTAATTTATAGTCTAGACTGCATTGAAGGCTCCATTCTTATTTATGACTTGTTCTGCTGTGCAAATCTAGAGAGACGATTGGAAAAAAGTGATCGTGCTTTTATAATAAATTATGCTTAGTTTTATTGTCTTCTTTCCATTTCTGAAGGCACTTCACTTATTTTTCCTTTGACTGAGGTGCAGTTCCATGGATGTCAGTTGTCTTTCGTACCTCATCCAAGTAGACTTTATTCATGGGTCAGCCTTAATAGTATCAGTTATTAGGATATTTAATGGCTGGGGCATCAGAGCTGAGTCTGATCCTGTCTTCATCCAATGTTCACATGTGTACACCAACAGCAACAACTCAAGTTCATCAATTTGAATAATCCGGGGCACTGAATTCAATTGTATGTCTACTGCCACCCTGTCTGAGATCTGCAAATTTAACATGCATTCCATCACCTAACCTGGAATTTTCAAAGAATGTAATGCCGAATAAACTCATTGAGCCATTGACAGTTCACAATTTGATTTCTCAAGATGGAAATATCCTCGTTATTTTTACCATCGGATTGATGACAGCCAATAAAAGTACGAAGCCTGAAAAATTTGAGAGAATGAGGAAATCAATAATTGATAATCCTGGAATGTTTACTAATATATATTAAAATCATAATACTTGCATTTGATATAGCACCTTTCATGTCAGGGGACTGCCTCAAAGCTCTTCACAGAATATTCTGTAAAGTGGAGTGACTGTATTTTGTGGGTGAATGTGGCAGCCAATCTGCGCACAGCAAATAACCACAAAGTGAATGACCAATTTTATTTGGGAGATGTTTGGTCAGGACACCGGGAGGTGAGAGTTATACCAACTGAGCCAAGCTGACACAAAATGGAAATGGTTTTAATGCTGCCTTCTGGTGTCTAATCACCTCTGAAATTTGTGTGAGATCAGAACAGTGCATTCTGCTTTATTAGATATGGTTGTCTATGAACACTAACGTGAACTCTACATCAAAAGTGTATTGTATGTAATCAAGAGAGAAATGAAAAATCACTTAAAATAAAACCTAATGACTTTCTCTCTGGTGAGGAAATCCTTTAACTTAAACTGTGGTAGTTTTGTGTAGTTATTGAGTTTAACATCTCAAGTTGTTGAGTGATTAGAAAGATGCATTTTGATCTTGTGGACCACTTGTTTTAAATCCCTTCTATAATCGTTTGCTGCCTATTTGTTGCTTAAAATGGGAAACAATTTGTTGTTTGAAGCCTGGCAGAAATAGAATTCAGTTAATTTCAGTTTGAGTATAAAACTAACTTCAATTAAAAGAATTTTTAATCCAGATTCTGGCAACTAATCAGTCATCCAATTGTGAAAGGGAAGTTCTGGGAGTAATGACTGAGTGTTTAGTACTTACTCATAAGTCGCATTGACTTTGTTTACAAAGGAGTATTTATTTATTTAAGGATCCTCTACCCATTCATCAAACAACAGATGCAAGCAGGGGCCAAGGACCCTCTGTAGGAATACCCACTTCCTATCGTCAGTATCAGTCTGTCATTGCAATGTCTGCTTTCAGGCAGATCCAACATTTATTTCCTTCCTCCTAGCTTTTGTCATGTTTATGGGACGCGTATAATGGTAAGTAATTCACATTTGTAGCTCTTGCTTCTAAAGTTTCCTTTTCAGTTTATGTCTGCCGCACACTTTGATGCACTTGATCATGATAGTTTTAATGAATTATACTTTGAAAATGTTTTTAGGGAATAGAGAAGTATGGAAGGGGATAGGGAAAAGGGATTAAGATGGGTGGAGTATAAACACAAAGATGGATGAGTTTGGCTAAATGGCATGTTTTGGTGCTGTGCAGTTTATATCATACTATGCAAAGCTGGGGATTCAGGGTTATTGTGCCAGTAGGACATTGCTTAAGATTGTGTAATTTACAGACTAAAATGGTTACAATGCTTGATAATATTCAAACTTTTGATGATGCAATCTTGCCTTTCTTAGTCATCTATGGTGGAGTGAGCTATTAGTAAAGGAAGAATATCCGTCCGTTCAGCCATCCATTTACAGTTCCTCACTGCAGCTCTATTTCCTTAAGATCCTTTTGTGTTATACAAATGTTTGGAAAGTTGCTGTTGCATGCGGAGAACAAATGGGACGACATTCTCCCGGTGAAGTATGCCTTCAGCATACACATTTGCAGCTGGCAGGAAGCCACTGTTCCTCAGATTGTGGAGAGTTGGCTTAAGTTGTCACGAGCTGATCTCATCAGTTGTGGTTGTGTCAGGAAGGGGCAGTAAGGATGCGATGGATGTATTGGTGAGGATTGCAATGCATCTGCAGCTTAGTCACTGTTCACGACAATTGAATTTCTGATTGGATTGTGGATACATTGGATGCTTCTTATGTCCTAGGGAAAATGCAGATATTAAATTGAATAATTGTTAAAAAAAAGTACAGGAATTTGAGCAGAAATAGTGTAGTTAGGATAAACAGTCAACACCACATCCAGTCTATAGTAAATCCTGTGAAGTGCTTTAAGATGTTTTGATGATATAATAAGGTTATTATCAAATGCAAGGAATATTATTGTAATTATTTACTCTGTAACATCCTTGGCTGTTGTAACTGAAGTAATTATCCAGGTATTGTGAAAACATTTCTGCTGCAGTACCCATTCAGCCAATTACGTTTGCCTTTTGTTCTCCTTCAGAACAGACTGTAGTGCCTTTAAATATGTTAACCCCCCCCGCCCGCAATTCATTCTTCACATGCAGTTGATCCCTGGTAGGGAAGAGTAGGTTCAGATGATCTGCTCCTAGGTTTCCATCAATACCACTCTTACTTGCAATGTGTGGTGATTATTCAGATACTGATGGAATAAGATATGGGAGCTATGCTTACCATTCTGTAATGCCATTTGTTGGCTTCAAGGTCTCAGACCGCAGTATTTTGGCGATAACATCCACATATACAGGGTTAACATCCACATGTTATGAGGACGACACCCAAACCTACTTTTCCACTTCCATTCTTGATACCAGGTCAACTGATGTTCCGTCTGCTTGTCTGCCAGACGTTGGAACCTGGATTGAGCCGCAGTTACCTGCAATAAAACATGGACAAGACAGACGCCATTCTTCCACCAACATCTCGCACTTCCGGCTCTGACCTCCTCAACCTCCTTGACTTCTCTCTTAAACTCACCAAACTAGGGTGCATCCTTGGTGTCTGATTTGATCCTCAGCTCTCTCCTCTCTCTCGCATCCCTCCTAGACAGGCAAGGACTGGGGTGATGAATGTACAGAGTTTGGTGTGGGAAGTGGAGTTTTGGATAGGATGGAGCTTATGAATGGTAGAGCTTGGAAGACCAGCGAAGAGTGCAGTAGGCATTGACCTTAATTGGCGCATTGCTCGCCTCCACCCTTGCTTCACACCAAATGCTGCCAATATCCTTACCTTATCAATATCCTTGTTAACTCCCTCTGGATTTTTCTAATACTTTGCCTTCTTAAATTCTTGATTAGTATGTAACAACCTCTATAATTATACTTTACAAATGTAAAGGACCTCACTTTCACTGCGTTTGCACTCAGCCTTAGACAAAGCTGAAATTGGGGACTTGGTGTATAGGAATTGTGGCTGTGGAGTTCAACCGAGTGTTTGCAATGCAAGAGTGTTTCACTTTCATCACTTTGCTCTAATGTAATGGTTCTGTATTCTATCTTAAATGTTTTTGACTTTTGTGCATGTAGTGAAGCTCTTTAACTTTAGAAAAGGCCACTTGCTTCTTCAACATAGCTTTCTGACATAATATTGGGGAGAGAAAATAGGCTTCTTGTAATTTTACCACTTGTAACAGTTTCATGTGTTGCCGCCACAAAAAGAGGGAGACGGGGGTTACGTATCTCATATTTCTTATTTTGTGCTACTAAAAATAAGCAACACATCAGTGATATATTGGTAATGTTATCTTCAGCTGATCATTATATGGACTTAATGATTTGTTGATGTTCTTGTGCCCTTCAGACTGAAGGCTGTAGACACAGCTGGATCAGCCACTTGCTGCATAGAGCTTGGCCGTTGGCAGCAGCTGATGTTCTGGTTTAGAAGCTAATATTTTTACTACATTGCACATCACTCCCCCATTCTCTGATGAAGAGAAAACCGGCAACCCAGTCTTAAGTAACTTCCCTGCCCACTTGAGTTGTTCAGTTTTACTATAGATGCAACAGTGTGGCCTGGGGTGTCCTCTCGCCAGTTTGATCAAGAACCAAGTTCTTGATCTTTCAAAATCTTTTATTTTTCCTGATGGAGAACTGGCCAATGTCCTGAAGGCATGACCAGAATGGGGAATGTGCTATTGAAGGGAATTGTAAGCTCCACTTTACTGAGTCTGTGCTCCACGTACTGAGAAACAGAGCCTCTTTGAAGCACCAACATGCTGTGCCAACATGCTTCCAGTTAGCTGAAAGCTGCTGAAAAAGGTTTTGTTTAAGGACAGCTGTGAGTAATCTGACTGAACACAGCAGGGTGACTAGAGGCACTTCACGTGGGTCTGCTTCACAAGGACATGGGGGGGAGTGGTGAGGTCGGTCATTTCAGAGGCCGTTAAAGTGGAGGGATGTGTGAACCACAAGGTATGTGGGTATGGGTGCCTGTGCTGTCCATAGGATTTTCTTTGTTGGAAAAGCTATTACCTAAAAGAAGCAGACATTATTGTTTTTATTTTATTACATAACCAGTGATATTGCTATGTGTATATATAAAAATAAGACTGTTGATATGCCTGGAAACTTTGTGTTTGGGACTGGAACAGAAATGGTGAGTACATTCAGGTTCAAAGCACAATATATGTTTTGGCGGATTTTTTTTGAAGTGATAGTTTTTGGAGCTTTTATAGCATTCAGCCTAATTTGTAAACTTCCTAAAAGAAGTGTTGGTGGTGCAAATCTGCCATTCATTTTATTTTGCCTGATTTGGATTTCGATTCTTTTTTTATTGCACCTTCTACAAGTATATGCTGGTTGCTTTGTGTTTCTGTGCTAATTTACCGTGGCAGTGTTACACGACAGTATTACATTTCTGACATATACAAATTTGTGCTTTGATATGGGTTACAAACTGCCGGGCAAGATCATTACATGGATGATGGGAAGAACAGTTGGTTTGTCCTGTGAAGACCCTTGGGGAGAAGGGGGAGGGTTGCTAGAGTGGCACATCTGTACTGGTAGCTGGGGGAGGGGGGGTGTTGTATGTACTGATGGTATTTTTCTTCATTCATGATCACTGAATTATTTTACTCGCCTGCTTTGGTGAATATTGATTCACCATTGATCTTTATTTCTTCATCGTTATTCCCCCGCCCCCATTTTATATTTTTTCTGTCTCCTTGGTTTTTACAATTTATACTCTGAGATTATGCTTGTTTGTGGGACATTGCCGTATGCAAATTGACTGTTGGATTTGCCTACGAATGTAGTCACCACTCTTTACATTATAACCTGTGAAGTGCTAATGTAAAGTGTAGTGACTGTATCTTACAATACAAATGTAGGAAAGCCGCAATATCCAAGGATTATTTATTATTATGACCGGGGGTAGCACAGAGATGTACACAGGAACCACCAATACTTGCTGTGACCAGCCATTAAAGAGGAAGTTGGGAATTTAGTGCAAACAGTTGACCAGGGATTTGGCCTGTGCTGTGCTGCAGATTTCAGTTTATGACTGAGGCAAGATTAGCAATTTACTGTCTGGGGAAATCCCAGTGCAAATGTAATTTGAGTCTGGGATTAGAATTGCAGCCTTCTAGTCTGAGGCACAATGAGCAAACTCGTGCTTTTAGCAGTTTCCCCCCCCCCCTCTTATTCCGAAAGCATTGACGCATGCCGGGTTATAATCCCACAGGTACCATGCACTCTCCAGTACCTCACCCATCATTTGTGAGCCAAATTAACAAGTATCGGCAGACTAGCCGACCATGATGGGGTGGGAGGCAGGGGAGGGTTGTGTCATCACAGCTGAAATTTGTCTTCATTCATCCGACGTGCACAGACACATGCACGCTTTCCAGCAGTAACTACAGAATGGTGATCAGAACAAGAGCAGGAATCCTTGGTCATATGATTTTCTCCCTCCAGCCCAGGAGGGCTAAGGTTAATTGTAGTTTTTTATGCGTATCCCTACTGAGATCAACTCTCACTCCACTCTGTGGAACATACCAAAGGTCAAACTTCTACCTTCCTGGTGTCTATGGCATTGTTTCACACTGGACAGTGACTTTATTAACTAACAGGGCATTTGATTGGTCCTAATATTGCATATGAATTTGTCATATTTTTAGAACTGGCATCAAATCTGTAAGTAACTTTAAGGCAGAGGAGAGAATTAATGGTTGTCATTTGGATCAATCTCCCTTTTAGCATTTAATGATCTCTTTTTCTGCTGAAGACAATGCAGCTGTGATGCTGGACCCAAGGGAGTGTGGTCTGTGGAAAGCAATTGACCATTCTTGAATAAGGAAGTATTTTGCTCTATCAACTTGGGGTAGGTCAGAGAAAACATTTTCAGAACTTTCCCTACGATTAAATCTGTTTGTTAAAGAACACGATAGAATAGATTGCTCAGGCTTGCGATTGTCGTGGTCTTGATGTGCTGGATTTTCTCCAAATTTGCTCTTCCACAGCTCTTCCAAATTTACTTGTTCCTCCCTCACCCCATTTCATCAGTGGTGACAGGGCCTTCAATCACATTACTATTGCTTTCTGGAACTCTCTCCCAAAATCCTTTTACATGTTTCCTTCTCTCCCTATCTTCAAATCTTTTTTTAAAAAATTCCATCTCTGGTCAAATTCTCATTTCACCATTGCCCGCTCATTGATCGTTGTGACGAGCTTTGAGACAATCATGTTGTGTGAAATGCACTGTAAAAGTCTTAAGATGTCATGTATGTTTGTTTTCCTATTTTTTTTATTCTTGACAAGAATGTCCAAGATTGTGATTTCCATGTTTTCTTCTGAGTTGGCTTGGAGGCTTAATGGGTGCTGAGTAGGATGACTCCCTGCCCCCAGTGACTGATCTGCCCTTCCAGGTCCTGCCGATGAGGCGTGCTGTCATTAGCAGTGCCCTGGAATACTGTGGACCCGCCTGGCTCAGGAACTGGACTATAGACTGCCACAGAGGACAGGCTCGAGTCCGACATTCTGTTGCCAGGCATGTCACCTTGGAGGCAGTTCAGCTCCAAGAAGATCCTGGAAGCCAAATGGGTCGGGTGGTCCAAGCTGGACAAACAGCAGGAAAGCTTGCCAGACAGCAATATCAATGGCAAGCTATGCGGTTTTAGGTGGTTAGACGTCAGCAGTACCCCAACGCACACTCTGGGGTCCCCAAGCCTTGACCCCTGCCAACCTGCACCTAATACTTTCCAGAATTAGGTAAGCAGGATGTGTCGCTCCAGGGAGAGAGTGCGCATTCCATTTCAACAATCTATTCCTGGGATTTCCATGTGTAGGTGGGATGCATGGAAATCTCAGCTTGGTTTGGATACTCTTAAGCATGGTGATGGGTTTCCGCATTCGTCAGACAGCCACACGGCTGAACCCCCAAAAAAATCTATGGAGTGAATGCCTGGTTTATTCATAAGGAAAAAGGGAAAATTTTTGCACCGCACTAGCACAGATTTAATATGGGTTGTGTCAGTTGTTTCTGCCGCCCTATTCCCCCAAGGGATCCAGAATTTGGTCCATAAAATGTTAGCAAGTATACCAGTCGCTGTTGTTATTGTACCCGTCAGGGGGTGAGTGAACTGGAAGGAGCTTGGTGTATCACTTTGCCTCTGATCATTTCTTGTTCTGATTCAAGTGATCAGTCTTGCACATTAATCCTGGGCAGATTTTTAAGCATCTCGCTTTCCTGTTACTGCGATTTGGCCATTGGTCAGCCACCATCGTTCCAGTGACCCCAGCTGCTGCAGTCCAGGGATCAGCGGGATGGGGAATTTCATTAATAATAAATGCCTCCAGGGAGCTCTGTGCTAGTTTGCAGCTGTGCTCTGATGGAGGAGGTGGAGCCAGATTGTCTCCATGCCTGGCACGAGCTGACAACTGGTAAAAGGAGACTGATGTACTGGACAGAAATCCACACTTTGGCTTTGCTTAAAATGCCATGGCTGACGTGGTATCAGAATCTTATCAAGTAGTAGTGTTGCTGGAAAATATTTGTTCAGAGCAGAAAGGGCACAAAAGTGCACACAAGTTATTCTTTTACAGACAGCCCTATCCTTATTTTGTTCATTTACATGCTGACTGGGTTATATGAGTGCCTGGCGCTGGCAGTAGTATTCTCACTTCTTGAGTAAGAAGAGGGTTCGAGCCCCAAACTGCGATTTTGGCCCCTGAAAAAATGTTTTCCACAGTCCCTCTCAAATATGCTCTCATCTTTTGAACTTTTCTCTGTTTGGCCTTTGTCTGCAGTGACTTTGAATGGATAAATGCAAGTTATTATTACATTGTTAGAGGTGTTGTTCTTTGGATGACAAATTAAATCGAGCTCCAATCTGCCAGTTCAAGTAAACTATAAGCAACCCATGGCACTGTCCAAAAAGGGAGGGATGTTTTGTGGCATAGATACCTTTTTGAAAAGTTAATTTCCTCTTCCCATAAAGGTGTACCTTTTTATTATCCAAAACAGAAAGCAACTGGTTTCAGTAGTTTGCTGTAAGGCATTAAACGTTCTCTGCACTTTCACAAAGCTTTAATACCTACACAGATGCTTATAATCATTGCTTGCCACATTACTGAAGATAAACAATTTATAAACAAATCCCAATGAATGTTTTTAGAACAGTATTTTTGTTCCAATTGTGCAAACAATCCGTTGTAGTCTTTGTTCAAATAGCTGAGGCTAATTAAATGTGCTCAAATATCTTCTGGCCTGTCAGATTCCATGTTTGTTGTTTTGTTCAGTAGACTGTAAATGTATCCCTCCCAAAACCTAATAGAGCATGAATTATGCAAATTGGTACAATATTTGATTGCATACTCATCGCTAGAGTGAGAAGGTGGTGGTTATGCTTCAGGTTGTTTCAGAAGATTACCTTGCCTGACCATTAATTTGACGTGCATATATAATATATGCTCTTATTTCCTTATGGCTCCGTATCTGTATATTTGTCTCTCACAATATATCTCTTGTCCTCCACTGAGCTACGTGTGGCAAGGCTGGTAAGCAGGTTTGGCTCCTCATGTTGTTTTCTTCATCAGATTAGTTCTAAATTACATTACAATATGCTTATTCATGAGTTGGGCACTTGAATTCATAGGATTTTTTTATGCAAGAGACAAAGTTTGTGTGTGAAACAATGTGATCATTTGGTTGTGTTAAAACTGATTTCTGAAAATTCACTGAATACTATCCAAGCTGAATTTTAAAAAAAAACATTAGGGGGGTAGAATGTGACTAAAATATTCAGGTTTGCTTGGTGGAGGAGGATTTACAATGAGTTTACAAAACAGAATCATTCGGTCTGGTTGTCTGTTTCTGTGTACACAGTCACCAGCAGCTGGCTGTACGTCAAAAGGGTATAACTTTTGAGAAACCTTACACAGATTATTCCTCCAGTTGTTGCCAGGAATCAGGCGCTTTTGACATTGAAGTTTAGGAAGTTTTCCAAGATGATGTGGGGGAGTTTTGTACTCTTTCTGATCCATGCTGTTAGCCTCTTCAGGGGAAGTGAATGGCTGAAACCTATGTATAGTGCTGTTTCACCTCCTCCTTTATTTAGATATCAAGAGAGAAGTACAGTTTTTTTTCCAATTGATGCATTCACTACCCCCTCAAGCCATCCAGAGCCATAATACTGGACTTGGCAATACCCACTATCATGTCTCATTGAGCACAATGTGACTTGCCACAGAAATGCCACAATTCTAACAGAATTGCCTACACCAAGTCTGTCCCTCTTGAATCATGCAACACATCATTGATGAAAACATTGAATAAACAGGGTGATAGTGGACAACCTTGCTTTACCCCTTCCCTGCCTTCAAGAGGGATAGGTTCAGTAAGGCATGGGAGTAGTTGGATACAGGATGTAATTCTTAATTTTTGAGGCATAATTGTAAAAAAAACTTTCAAACATATTCAGCTCCAGTAGTGTACAGTCAATTCTCTTTGTGAGAATTAAGAACTCCCAAGTAGAACAAAAGCATAAGTAAATATTGATTTGATTTTTGCTTGATTTTAAATTCCACTCCAGTTGTGTTTGCCATTGTAAAATGTATGACGAGTGTTTGAGACTTTATTGCATAAACATTGTGACTTGTTCCTACGGGCCTTAAATGATTTCAACTGTTATGGGCTCAAAGTTTATGGGAGATTTTATATTTATGGTGCTTTCCCTGTTCTGTTCCCTACCCCCATCATAACCACACATTGCCTTTATCACTGCATAAAGTAACCTAATTTCCGCCAACATTATTGATTTTTAACATTCTGTGATTCCATCCACCAAGGAGTGATCCTGTGTTCATCCACCAAGACATTGCTGCATAGATTTATTGTACAGTATAAAGCCATCACAAATATGCATGCAACATACAAGGAAGCATCTTTATTGTCCTTATTGTCATGCTAATGCTTACCTTTGTGCAAGGGTTCAGCCGAAGGTATTTGCGGGATGGATTTCTGAGTGAACGAATTATATCATACTTGTATCACTAAAATATGGTGCAACTGATGCACTGTGTTTTTATTCCATAGCTAATATATTCGGCTGTACATATGAGATCCTGCAGCTAGGTCTTTGTTGCTATGCGACTCAGTAAGATGTATTGATTAAGCGGAGTTTGACTTTTTGCTATGTGCTGAAGACATGAATAAACTGTCCAACCTTTTCATTCTCAAATTGTTTACTTGCGAAGCATGAGCTTCTTTTGTTGACTCTAGTTTTATTCAAGAGTTGCATTATTTTGACCTTACAATGCGCAAAAAAAAAAAGCCAAAATGTAAAAAAAACTCAGAACTTCTAGTTGGGAAAGGTTTGGAATTTTGAGTGTGAGATGAAGATAAATTGTGTTGGTTGTGAATAACTGTTTGTTTGCTTATTACTCTTTAGCCAAAAAATTTTTCAGAAACTTAGGTATTTTTATTTTAAAACATTATGTGTCATCAATGCAAGTGTTATTTTAAAAGAGTACCCTTAAGAACTTTAATTTTAAAAAGTGTTGAACATCTCCATTGATCCCTATAAGCTCCCACTTTTAAATATTTGTATCACATGATGATAATAATAATCCTTGCATTATTATTTACATTGTATGAATTTTAGAGGTGTTCCTTTGTACAATAGTGTGAATATTTAAACCCATCAAAGGAAATGTATCATTTAGAGAACTGGTTGGATGTGGGTCTGAAGATTTTATATCATGTATAGTAGATACCCATTAGAATGTGCTTTGTTATAACATGGGTTCACTTGTAACGTGATTGGGTTCTGAACACTATTTTCTTACCTCAAAATCCTGACATTGAGTTCTCCAAATCCTTTGTCATACTTCAAACCGTGCTTGAAATCCTGTTGTCACGCTTCAAAGTGTTTTGAAATATGACAAAGCAACTTCAAACCAATGGAGCCAATTGGCGTATGTGCAGTGACGTGACTGGCTCGTGATCACATCCCCTTCCAAAACGAATTGTAATTTTAATGACCCCCATATACTGCCTTGTGACTGGGTCCTACAGTGCTAGTCAAGCATATGATAACCTCATACAAATAAGGAGAATCTGTTTCCATTTGTGGAGGAGTCATTGACTTGGGGCCAAAGTTATAAGATGATGATTACCATAATGATGCATTATAAGATCGTCACAAGAAGAGGGAAAAGAGAGCTTAGGAGAATTTTTCCACTTAGAGTTGCTGGCATGGGGAGTGTACTACCATGTAAGGTGGTGGAGCATTGTGGTTTTCAAGAATGAAGTAGACAGGTATATCAAGGATAGAGCTTTGAGGGGTATGGGCATAGGGTAGGTCACTGGGATTCAAAAAAACATCTTGCTTTGAGAGTCAGTGCAGACTCGATGAGCCAAATTACCTACTTCTATGTTGTAAATTTTGATGTATCTATTAACCCTACATGAATTTACAGACTTGAAATAACTCCTGTGAATTATTACTTTTTAACCCTATGTTTTGTAATCATTGTAGAGTAGTTTTATCCAATCTGGTTTAGGTTTTCCTGTAGTAACCATCAAGCAATGTTTTCCCTCAGTTTATACACGATGCTGCCCCAATTAAAGGGTTAACAACTCTCTTGTGATCGTTGTAGATTAAAGGAGAAAATAAATGGGGAATAAGAATATGAAGTATTTATATCAAAAGATAGTTCAAACAACTTTATGAACTATTTCTTCAAAGCGGCAAGTGCGGGGAGATGAGTGTTAAAGTGTTCATGTTTACCATAAGAATTTCTGTTTCTGATGAATCCATTCGCAGACCATTGGATTGTCCAACATGAGAGTTGCCCCATACTAGTATGTTGCAGATTTTGTGTTTATTTATTTTGAAATACTGTAAAACTAATCAGGCCCACAAAACTAGCCCGTTTCCTTAAAAGAAGGTGCAGAATGCACAGATTGCTGTTGTGGTGGCCAGATACCAGCAATAAAATTCAAAAGTAAGAGCCCACAACTTTGGTGGGATTGGGACCAATCATAATTATTTCCTTCACATTAAATATGGATAGAATTATGCAAAACCACATTTGTGAATGCCTGAGATTTTTTTGTTCATCTAAATTCTTTTACAGTGTGTTCCTTATGCTTGAACATATTTTTAATTCCTAATACATCAGTGAACAATTCTGACTGCCATTCTGAAGGCACACCACATCTATAATGCCAAGCATATGATGTGGAGCTAGTTTTTGCCACAAAGCCTTTTTGTACAAGAATTGAAAGCCAACTGCACAGATCAGTCTTTACCCGAACTGCCATGTTGTGACTGCTCAAATGGAGTATATTTGTGAACCAGATTTGAAGGCCTACATTCACTATGCTTTATGAAAACTGCGCATTGCAAAGCTGAGCGTACAAATAAGTGAATCTGCTGAACGTGCTTAGACTAATGGAACCAGAGCCGAACACATGGCTAACATTGTTTGTGTAAAGGGTTAGAATTTTATTTTATGAAAAACTATTCTTTGTAATTAACATTGGAAATTCTTTGTCTGAATCTAACAAAGAAAGCATTTTCTACTGTATATTTGAGGAATGATGCCCGTTATGGCACAAACGTCTGTGCTGGTATCATCAACTTGCTAGCTTGTCAGTAAGAAGACTTGACTCACATTCAATCCTCTCCTGTACTGAATTCTGCATTTTAAAATCAAAACGCAAGCCTTCTCTTATAGATTACAGTATAAAATAGCACACCACACTAATGAAGTGTGGACACCCAAGACATTCATTCCATGGTGCCCAGTTTGAATGGCACTAGCTGGTTGTGCTAACACAGTGTTGAAGGGAAATGGGGTGGGAGTGATGTAGTCAAGAGGAGGAAGAAATGTATTCTATTGGTGTAAAACTTGAAGAAAGTGACTTTGTAGTATCTGATTGAAGGCAGATGGAATTGGTTACTTTAGCAATGGCTAGGTACTGTAATATAAAATCACAGTGGGAGGAAAAAAGGAGCACAAGACTGAATGAATGATTCCTTATCACTGTTGCAGCCCTCAGACCTCTCAAAAGCCTGGCACCTGTCCAGCTCATTTAATGTTGCTGTACATGCACCGTAAAATGGACACTGAATTATGGAAAATAATTCCATGTGCCAATTGTAGATCTTTGTCGTGCTCTTGCAGACTTGGAAGGTTGAAATTCGTTGCAGTTTTTATAAAACACTTGAGCAGCTGTGTGGAAATCCTGATCCAAACTGGCCACACTTCTGTGGTATGGAAACCCTCAGAAATATCTGAATGTGCAGCATTGATAAACAGATGACTCTACAGTTCTCTGTGAGACTTATATTTTAATAGTTCAGGGATGTTTGGGAGTATGGTCTCATAGCATTTGCCCTCAATCTGAAATTCCTTTTTGAATTGCTTTGAAAAACTGAAAACTACTGCAGAATGTGCCATAATTTCATGGCCAGCGTAGCAAGTTAAAAAGAAACCTTTGCATGAGCCTTCAAATAGAGGGCTAGATTTTTGTAGTTTTATGAAAGCTACTACTTTGCTATTGGTCTGTGCAAATCTAGTTTACATTCTCTGACTATTTTGCACATGCAAAATCTTCATTTATTTAGTGATAATAAACATAACTGTGATGAGGAATATGGGATAGTGAGTATTAGGGGGAAAAAATAATACTATATCTAGGATTATTGCAGGACAGTAAAGGGAATAGATCCTGTAACTGTGATGATAATGTGATCAAGGATAGTGAATATAAAGGAAGCCATTATGATACTATGATGAGGCAATAAATATGAAACAAACAATGAACAGAACTTTAATAGGAATGTAGAATGAGTAATTCTCATAATCAAGCATATGTCATTCACAACTGCAATGGAGGTGTGATACCTAGGGATTATTGTTCTAAGTAATCCTATATTCTGGTTGATAAGAACAGATGTGATTGTGAAATCTTACTTCATTATTTTCTGTCATGTCACTGCTGTTTTGCATGCTGCAGGTAGTAAAGCGGGAAAATCATCGATACAAATCCATGTTCCACTGCTTGCTGGTGCTCTCATGTCGTTTTACATACGGTATAGACTATTTTAAAAATGGGTATTTTGTCTCGTAGATGAGGAGTCTTGTACAAGTTCTGTGGTAAATAATTTTGATGCACTTTGATTCAGCCTCTGCTCATATCTTCTGGTATGTCCACATCATTGGAACAGCTGCAAACCTCAATGTGGGTTTTGAGGAGTCCCAAGTATTTGCCTGAAAAGACGTTTGCAAGGATGTCGACCTGATTCTTGAATGTATTGTATAATTCTGGGTGGTCCGACTGGCGGCCCGTGGGCCAGATGCGGCCCCTTGGCCAGTTTTATACACCCCACTCCCCAATTCCTTTCATTTCATCTTGCCCACACGCTCCCTCCATAACCCAGAAATCTTATGTTTCTGGAAGGGAAATACAAAAATATTGCTTATGCGGCCCACAGGCGTTTCTCACATAGGGCACCCGCTACTCAGCAGCCAAATGGTTGGACCACCCTGATGTAGATAGTTCAATGTTAACTGGTTAAATTTGACTTACGTTACAATTTGTTTCCAAGGGCACTGGAGGGGCGCTTCTTACTTATCTAATTCCGGAAAGTATTAGGCGCAGGGTGTCCAAACCAGAATGAGAATTCCATGCATCCTACCTACACATGGAAAATCCAGAGATCATTTATTGGGATGGAATGCCACTCTCTTCCTTGAAGGGACACATCCTGCTTATTGAATTCCAGAAAGTATTAGGTGCAGGTTGGCGCGAGCCAAGGCTCGGGGACCCCAGAGTGTGCATTGGGGTAAGTGCTGGAGACTAACCAGCTAAAACTACGTAGCTTGCCATTGAGAGCATTGCTTGTCCAGTTTGGACCACCCTGCCCGATAGGACGTTGGCTTGCAGGGGCAATGGCAGCTGAGTGGCACACACACCAATTTAACCTTTCCATGCAGCCCTGACTGAGTCCAGCAAATTAAGTATTGACAGGGACTCAAAACAGTGAGCTCCTAGTTTCCAATTTTAGGGTTTAACTGTTAGCGAGGTCAACCGCAGCTACTTTTACACACAAGGAACACTAAGTACTTCCTAAGGAAGTGTTCTCAACAATTGTTTGTTGTGGAAAACAGAAGTTCAGTCACTTTTGGTAGGAGATTAGCATATGTTTTGGAGATCAGTTGCTAACACTTAGAGATCCAAAATATTCAAATGCTTATCTGGATTGGGGGGTGGGCCTTATTCCCCACGTTGAATGATTTACAGGGGATAAAACTGTTGATGTGAGAATTTTTTTGCAGTTTGAATAAAAAAGCAATCATGTTGTGACATTCCAAATAAGCAAAGTTTGACCTCACTTAGAATAACATTGCCTGATGGATAAATGACAGTCAATGAATGACAATAAATTACAATATATATTAAATGAATTGGAGAAGTCCTATTGTGAACCAATACCAGATTTCTATAGTATGACATCAATAACTAACGGAATGATTTGTACTTTTCAACAAGTTGTTTCCCTTCAGGAATTTCTTGCAGATCTCTAATATGCAGAAAATCTTTGGCCATGGTTCAGTTTAAACAAAGCTAGTCCTTTTGAGTTTTAAGCGTTGCTGCCTCACAGGTGAGGCCTATTTTACATGTTCTGTGGGGACACTGAGGAAAGCCAGGAGCTGGACTTCATATTTTGAATTGCCTTTGTTGCCACAGTAAAGAAATAACGTTTTATAGTGCTGCATGTGACAATGTCTCAAACCACTCTTCAGTAATTATTTTTAAGTATAGTGATATAGTGATGTTTTTGGATGGCAGTCATCCTGCACACAGTAAGGTCTTGCAAACATCCATAAAGTGAATGACATTAATTTGGAGGATTGTTGGCCAGTAGGAGGAGGCAGGTGAGACCTTGGTTTAATGTCCCATCCAAAAGATGTAGATGCCCTCTGCCCCAGCACGACACTGGAATGTCAGCCTTTGGAGTTAGAGTTGAGTTCAAGTTCTGATTTAGGGTTTGAATCTCACAACCAGCTGACTCAAAGGTTAGAGTGTTATCTAATGACCCAGGCTTACCCTTGGTATTAATCAGCTCTACTAACTAAAGAGAATGTTTTTAATACATTCAAATTTATTTCTCCAAAATAAACTCTCATGTGAAATTAATTATACAATACAAATACTTTTTTTTGCAGAGTATTTGCATCTTTTAAAAGTTTTGTAAGTACTGTACAACAACTTGCATTTATAGAGCACCCTTCATGCAGGGTAGCATGTTGGACCACTTACTGTATCTTGAGTTGGTGCTGATGAACTATTTTTCTCGCAAAGTGCCAAATGGACCATGGAGTGCAAGATCTCCTGTTATTGTGCCTGTATTGAATGAGCATCTGGGTGCTTATTGGATTGCTTTCCCTGCTGTGCTGGGGCAAGCTGTTGGAATGAAAGCTTTAGGGGAAAACGGTAGTTGGCACATTTGAAACAGATGGAAGTAGGTGTAGACAGCTAGGGTGGAAATGCCTTGAGAATGAGAAATCCTTGTACAAACTAAAGCATGGCGAAGGCACTGCACACCTACTTAACTCTTCAGGGAAAATTGGTGTCACAAGTATAGCTGTTATCTGTAACATGCCTTCTTGCTAATATTCCAAAGGTGAATTCCATTTATTGTCACTGAAAATGTAAGTGATGTTTATTGTGCATCAGATGATAAACTGCCAGTTGTTATCATTTGTGCAGGACTAACATTATCTTCCCAAAATTGAGAGTCTCTTGGCAAAGTTTCTACTCTTTTCTGGACATGAAGACAAACACGTTATTTGCTGACAGTGCAGAGTACGTTTACCCAACATAGTATGTTTGTTGATAAACTTTTATTTCTTGGTTGTTATTTTATGATTGTAATAACAGAGGAAATGTTTCTCTTTGGATTGTGTAGGTTTTGTCAAAACAGTATTAAATGATTTGCACGTTCAGCATCATTTAGGCTTTTTTTTTACAAAATCAACTGGATATTGTTAAGAATGTCATATATTCTATTCTAGGCTGACACTCCAGTGCAGTACTGGGGGAGGGTGCTGCATTGTTGGAGGGGCTGTCCTTCAGATGAGACATCAAACTGAGGTCTTGTGTCCTTGTTTAGGTGATCGTTAAAGTTCCCATAACACTATTTAAAAAGAGAAGGAAATTTCTCCCGGTATCCTAGCCAACACCCACCCCCCCCAAATAGAATTGGTCATTTACTTCATGGATTTTATTTTCTGTTGTGCAAATTGGTTGCAACTTTCACCCGCAAAATATACAATCACATCACTTTATAGTATATCCTGTGAAGCTCTTTGAGATGTCCTCCTGATGTGAAAGGTGCTATATCAAATGCAAGGATTATTATTATGGTGATCATATAATGTAAATCCCAACAAAATGCCTACAAATGTTGATCCAATTTTAGGCTTTCATTTACATTTCCTGTTGTTTTTGTATGTAGCAAAATCCTCTTTGCAGGTACGTTTATAAGTTTTGGTAAAATTATATGCATCCAAATTTGTATGGAAATTGATTCATAGTTTTTTCTTTTGATGGTGAAACTCAACAATACCAACAACTTGCGCTTATATAGCACCCTCCATGCAGGGTAGAGTCTCAAAAGACTCCCTCTTTTAAGGTATTTTTTCTCTTTTAAGATGTTTACCTTTTATTTGAACACGTCCACAGCAGAGAAGATTGACGGGCGTTGAACATCCAAGTTTCTGCCCGAGAGTGGACACCAAGTGAGGCGAGGTGTTTACCCACAGGGATTTGGTTGTATTGGAGCTTGAGCTAACTTCTGCTGTAGCTGTGCACTTCCCAATTGCCTGGGTGCAGATTGTCTGCTTGCTATCTTCCCTGAGAGAATTGTATATGGCTTGGGGACACAAAAGAGGATCAGAAAAGGTTGTTTTTATGTAATAGATAAATTAAGGAGCGCAAAGAAGCACAGCACAAATGTAGGAAAATCTCGGAATTCTGGTGGTTGAATTAAATGAGAAGCTATTGAATTGTGCAACAGAATTGTAGAAACAGCCCAAGCACATTAACCAGGGGTTAATCATTTTGAAGAATCAGTTCATTCATTATTTATACTTAGCAGTAACCTCTAATAGGTACTGTATTGAACATTAATGGTATCAATTTGCTGAATTGCATATTTTTATCAAACCTTTTTTGTAGATTCTCATACACTATTGACCTATTTACGTAATCCCAATAGATGCCATCTGTGCTGTAAGATTCTATGATTCTAATGGGGTAAGAGCAGGGGAGAGGGACTAGTTAGTAGCTCTTTCAAAGAGCCCGCACGGACACGATGGGCCAAATGGCCTCCTTCTGTGCTGTAAGATTCTATGATTTTATAATTCTATGATGATTCATTAAGACACACTGTAAATAGTGAATGTTTGCTTCGGGTTTTGACAAAATCAAGGGGACAAATATTTGTATCTTGCTTAATTTTTTTGCAGTTTGACTGAAGTCGAGTCTTAAGTGTTGCCTTGGGTCATTTTTTAAAAAAATATATAGAGACATTGACTATTTTCACTGCAGGCTCCATTTTGAATGCAGGCCTGTTTCTAATCCAGTAATATTAGACGTCAGGTTTGACAGGCTGCTCGGATAATTTGACCCAACTGAAATTTGCACTAAGGATCTCACCCATGTTTAAGTAAATTTCACTACTACCAATTTATTTATTCCTGTCAAAATTCCAGGTTTCAAGTGGTTTTCGATGTATACAAATGCATGTGCTTTGCATTACGTAAAATTGTGGAAGGAAGCTTTCCAAGTCTTTTCACCAATGCTAAAGAAGTCTTAATGTATTAAAAGTATTAGAATACAGTATAGGGCAAAGCTGACGATAACCAATTCCCCTTTGTTATCTGCATGGGGACACGACCCACACAGCTGCTTCACTCGGCAGCATTCAGTTCTGATCTTTTTGACTTCGGTGAGTGCTAATGACCTCATTGGGGAGCTGACTTTGAGTGCTCAGTGGTACGAGGGAGATGAATTAACATCAGTAAAGACATAGTGCTTAACCCAGTGGTGCTTCTATAATTGTCATTTCGACCACGTTGTGTTAATTTAACTTACTCACATTATTGAGCTCTAATTCCCCGAAATCATGTTCCCCAATGATGTCATCAGACACTCTTGTTTAAACACAAATGTTCAAAAACAATCAACCTAAATTTGAAGAAAAACAAACCTATGTTAAAATCATAATTCATTGCATCATTTAAAAAATATTCTGGTGAGTGTTGAATTTGCAGTGAAGGAAAGCTTTTGGGTCGTCAACATCAAGTGCTCCTAAGGCAGGAATGCCAGCTGCAGAATAAAGCTCCTGATACTTAAATAATAATTCCTGCTTTAGATATAGTGCTTTTCACGTCACAAGGAAGTCTCAAAGCGCTTCACGGGATTTATTGCAAAGTGTAGGGTATTTAGTAGGTAAACATGACAGCTAATTTGCACACAGCAATGTCCCCAAAACAGCCATTCGTGAATGACTAATTCATTCTGGGGGATTTTTGACCAGAACACCAGGAGGCCACTGAACATTTACACTAGTATAATCGAGTCTGTTTTAAATTAATGTTTTGTTTCCAGTTTTTTCTCAATTGAATATTATGGCATATTTGGTATAAAAGGGACTTTCTTTGTTTGGCAGGTGGTTACAATTGATGCCTCCTCCAGATCAGTTATCCGATCTCGCTTTTTCACCCTATGTTTCAGTGACCTGGATACAGAATTAGATGGGACAACAGTATTTCTAAGTTTGTAGACGACATTAAGCAAGGAGCTGCTGCAAATTATGAAGGGAACAGGCGAAAAATGAAAAAGACACAATAATAATCCTTGCATTTGATATAGCGCTTTTCACGTCGGGAGGACGTCCCAAAGCGCTTCACAGAACACACTGTAAAGTGAATTGACTGTATATTTGTGGGTGAACGCGGCAGCCAATTGCGCACAGCAATGTCCCACAAACAGTCGTAGATTGAAAATGACCAATTTATTTTTGGTTTTGGAGGGATTATTATTAAGCTCTGTGTGGAGTAAGGAAACTTGCCCAAGGTTTCGCCCTCTGCCTGGAATTGAACTCAGGTCTCTCGCTTGCAAAGCGAGTGCTCTAACCACTGAGCTACAGGACTCCTACATAGACAGATTAAGCAAGTGGCAGAGCTATGGCACATGGAGTTTAACATTGCAGAGTGTGAAGTACACTTGGGCCAGAAGCATAATAGTTTTCAGTATGTTCTAAATCAGGAAGCACGAGAAGTGTTAGATGAGCAAAGATCTAGGGGTTCAAGTTCACGGATCATTGTAAGTTAATTTGCTGGTGCAGAAAGCAGTCAACAGGTGAATGAAATTGTGGCATTTATTCCAAAAGCAAGTTATAAGATAAAAATGTTTCAAAGTAAGTTAATTTCTCCATTTATATTCTCCATTTTTAGAGTAATGTGTTCAGTTTTCTGCTTCAGTCAAAGGACACGCTTTGAGGGTGTCCAGTGAATGTTCACTAGATTAGTACCTGAGTTGAAAAGGCTTATCTACGAATGAGAGGCTGGATAGACTGGGTTAGATCAGAGAAGATTAGTAGTGATTTAATTAAGTACTCCACTTATTAATGTGTGGTGCATTTCAATGACAAGATTTTCCAAGATCCAGTAGTCAAGTCGAACAGGCTCGATGGGCTGGAATAGCTTTCCTTCTTATTTTTGTATGTTCCTATATTCCTTAATGACCTATTATATCTATGAGTCTGAGTCTCACTGATGTATTTGAATACTTCTATGGACATGCTTATCCTAAAGATCACTGTTATGAGAAGTTTTTAAAAGGCTTAGCTATAGTCTTTAATACTAGCGACCTGGAATATTGTCTCCACTTTTCAAGATACTCTGTATGGAAAAAATTGTTGGGCATAGGTAAGCAAGAAGTTTGCAATTTAAATAATATGAATCAAAATGACTATTATTAATATTTTAAACTACTTTATAGTAATAAAAATCCTTGCATTTCATATAGCACATCGAGACATCTCAAAGCAAATCAGTTTTTTTAAGCTAATTGTGTATTTGTAGGCAAATGTGGCAGCCAATTTGTGCACAGCAATGTCCCACAAAAATTGTGGATTACTGTAGCTCAGTGGTTAGAGCACTCACCTCGCAAGCGAGAGGACCCGGGTTTGATTCCTGGGCAAGGTGAAACGTTAGGCAAGTTTCCTTACTCCACACACCCTTGTTTACAGCAGTAAGTAGGAATCCGGTTGTTATTCGATTCGTGGATCACTTTTCCAGAGGTAATAGCCCCTTCCAAAAAAATTTGATCACTCAATCCACGACTGTTCGTGGAACCCTGCTGTGTGCAATTGGTTGCTGCATTTTGCTCACAAATATAGTCAATTCACTTTACAATGTATTCTGTGAAGCGCTTTAAGACGTATTGAAGGCGTGATAAGGTGCTATATCAAATGCAAAGATTATTAGGATTATTATTATTGAAGTGATGCTTGCAATAAGGGTGAAAATCTGTGAAGTGTTTGAAGGAGTATTACAAAAAAATGTTAATAGCATTGCTGATTGTGGGACTATGATGCAGTTTAAAGTTTCAGGCGGCTGAAACTCTTGTTCATGCCTTCATCACCTCCAGGCTCCACTATGAAAACTCCCTGCTTGTCGGCCTTCCCAACTCGACACTGTCCAGCGCCTTGGGACGTCCTCCCGACGTGAAAAGCGCTATACAAATGTAATGTTGTTGTTTAAAAGCAATGATGTAACAAAGCAGAATTATTGCTACAAAATGTAAAAAAAAGGAGATGTATATTTACCAAACAAACTGAAGTGCATATTTACCAAAATTCTGATGCAATTTTTTTCATGTTCTATGGTTGGTTGTTAGAGCTGAGTATGATGTTTGATTTCACACATTGATTGTTCCAAATGATTATTTTTGCAGAATGAAATTTGCTTCAATGGCAGTTGTTAGAACAAAATCTGCATCATTGGGTTCAGTAAGCACTCAGCAGATTTTATATATGTAGAGGATATTTATGGTAAGTAATATTGGCTAAAAGGGGTCTACTTGTGAAGCCAGATACATCTATAGATTGAGTTTGATTTTCGCTTTTAATTTATTGTAGATTGAGAACGTGTCCGCTGTTTCACAAATTGATTCCCATTCATCATAGAAAGAGCCAGGCTGGATCCCTGTCCCAGCCTGTTTTTGCTGTGCGTGTACTTATGGAAATAAAGATTGCAAATCCTTGTGAAACTGGTTAAATTGTGCTTTAAAGAAACGGAATACTGGCATATATTGGTCAATCTGTTGATTTTAAATGCCCCAAAGTCATCCCCAAGCTGCACTGTGCTCTTGTCAGCCTGCACCTGGAATACGTACACAAGAACAACCACAACATCGTTCAATCTTGTCTTCATCCCACTTCCTCAAACGTACATCTCCTGGAGGGGTTAATGATCAGGAATTGGGACTTTGGTTGATATTGTTCTCCCCTCTAGCCCAGGATGCTAAGGAGCACTGCTAGTAATTACACCTCCTCGTGTTTCCCTTGCTGAAAAGAGGTAAATAAACAAGCAAAAATATAGTCTAGTTTTATTAGAATGGTTGGTTGCAAAGAAATCCTGCTTCTCTCTTTTGTGAATGTAGGTTTGTTGGTTATAATCTTTCTATATTTGTCAGTTTTGTGTGCATCTGAGTGGTGGTAGAAAGCAGGGAGGGAGTCATTGTGTTCTAATGTTAGAAAAGGAAGTCGGTCTTTGTTGCAGATACTTTTCACAACAGGAAAACTGGCCTTTTTATCACCCTGTTATTTATTAGTAATGCAAAACATTTGTTATTCCTGAGATAAAATGTTTCTGAGCTCAAAAAGCACATTGAAAAGACCGGGGAGACTTGGCTTGACAGCATTCTTTGAGGAAGTAATGCTACTTGTATTGTGTAACCTATGTATCTTGAATATGCATCTCATCCAACCAGAGGTAATATTCAATCTGTCTCCATTAGTTGGGAGCATTCCTAGTTTGTAGCTTCCATTGACTGACCCTTAGTACACACGGTTTATACAATCATTGTGGCATTTTGATCATTGTTCTATTTACCCATACAGTGGTTTATTTTTNAAAAAATGGGATTTCAAATTTTCTATTAACACTTTCGTTCTGGTTTTGTAAATGTGCTTCTCTGTGGTTGCCATAAAATTTGGTACGAATGCTGCTATTTTAAAGTTTATTACAGACCATAATTTTTATTTGCTATTTTTGAAATTGGAGCCATTTACAAAGTATTGCATTGTTGTGAAATCATTTTTTTTGGAACAGCAAACAGTCAGCAGAGCAGTAAATTCTGTCTGGAATGTATTCAAACCTAGATCTGTCTCTGTTTTGGTGAAGGGTTAAAGACTGCGCAACCGTAAAATCCTTTCAGTTTTATTATCTTGACGTGGTACTGGCCAATAATTAGGTTTACTAGGTTTTTCTGCATGACTGAACAGTCATTTTCTCCCCTCACCCAGCACTAAAAGCACAAATTGAAGAGAGTTTAAGGGATAAGAAAGTCCCAACACGTGGAACGGTAGAGCACGTGGAGGATATTATGTGACTATTAAAAATAGCCACCTTTTTCTCTTTACTATAAGTAGCTCCTGTAAATTTGTGTGTTGGGCTGCTTGCTGCACAGCGAAAACTAGCAAATCCCGCTGGTGCATTTGAGTGAACTGCAGCTTTGTGTGAACTCGAATAAACACTGCACGGATGCACAGCAGAAGCTGGTAGCAGAAGCTGAGCTGAGGACTGAACACATTGCTTGTGAACGTCTAATAATAATAATCCTTGCATTTGATATAGCGCTTTTCACGTCTTCTAGAAGTCTCAAAGCGCTTCACAGAATAGACTCTAAAGTGAATTGACTGTATATTTGTGGGTGAAATGCAGCATCCAATTGCGCACAGCAGTGTCCCACAAACAGTCATGGATTTAAATGACCAATTTATTATTGGGGTTTTTTGAGGGATTATTATCAAGCGTGTGGAGTAAGGAAACTTGCCCAAGGTTTCGCCCTGCCGGGAATCAAACCTGGGTCTCTTGCTTGCAAAGCAAGTGCTCTAACTACTGAGCTACAGGACTCAACTAATGGACTCTGAAGCTATGACAGCCCAAAGGAGAAAGTGGAAAGACACTGACTCTAGTTAGCTAGGTTAGCAGGTGCAATGAATAATGCAGAGGCATAAATCATCTGTGTGTACCCTTTTTGTTTTAGAGCTACTTCCATCTGTGCAGTTGCCCTAATGTTTGCGAAAGCATAACAGGGCTTACTGGTTTGGCAGTGGGTATTACTTTAGCTTTGATCAAAAAATTGCTTTGATTCACCAAAGTCACCACTTGCAACCATGTTATTTACCTATGCATAGAACCATTTCCCCACTGAGAGTGTGGCTGCCTGTTCTCCAAGTCGACTGTTCTCTAGTTTCAAGTGGCATGTAAGCAGGGCCCTGCATGTCATTAACAACTGACACATCTCCAATTTGTTGTTCAGCTACTCAAAGTACCATGACTAACCTTCTGACTGTCAGTTTCATGCCCTCAGATTTTAAAAAAAGTCTAATTGTGACCTTTCCATCATGGCAAGGATTATACAGCAGAGTTCCCCTGCCACCACTTAATTTACATTCTGATTCATGCTGCTTAACCCTTTACTACCAACCTCTTAAAAGAGATGCTTAAATAATAGTCCATTTTACATACAGTGACGATTTGTTTTCATTGTAAATTTCTGGTTCAATCAGATAATAAATAATTAAGATTAAGTACTATCACTGTGTCCCTGTACTGTGGTTCAGGGCTGCAAATCAGGAAGTTTGCTTTCTCTCTCCCATATGAATTTCCTGTGAATTTAAACTCAGTGTCAGCCAGCACTGCAAACTGCAATATAGGTTAATGAGATCTGGAGTGCAGTTAATTCAACCTGATTCATGTCCTGCTGGTAGAAAACACCTGATGTGAATCTCCTGTTGTATTAAAGCAAAAATTAAAGATTGACACATGTGTTTCACCAGGTAATTTAATTTGAGTTTCTCAAGCACATAAATTAACTTGGAACAATCCTCCTTTCCCCGCTGCTAAGAGACAGAATGAACCTGATTTTGAGTTGGTTTAGATCTTTCAGGTCTGGAATATAAACTAGGTGTAGGGTCTCCTCACATGGTGCCTTTTTAGCTAGAATTTATGGGATATTTTACAGGCCATGCCAGAGTAATGGATGCATATAGAATCCAATACTACCATTTTAGGAAAGGAGGATGGGGACATCTGAGAAAATGAAAGCCATTTATCAAGGAAATGCATTATCAAAATGACTAGAAATTGTAATGTATGATATTATTGCCCACAGCAACATCATTCATTTTGTCAATTATTTCAGAAAATATTTACTGAAGAGAATTTTTTTTGAAGTCTAGCATTTTATTTCGAGTGCAACCTGATTGTTTTTCTTGCCACTATTTCTGTAGGATCTTCAGTAATACACTTACTTTCTGCAGAGCTTTTAGTGAAGTTCATTTACTGAAATTCAGTTATTCACTGAATAACTGCGTTCTCTGTGGCTGGTACATTTCTGTTGACAATTCTCGAAGTGCAGTCTTTGAAGTGACTCAATAAAACTATTGCAATAGCTTTGCTTTCCTTCACCTTTTAAATTTCAGCATTAAAAGCAGTTTATCTGGTCTCAGCAATGTCAGGAGTGCAGTGTTTGAAATGTATTTCAGAAATCTCTCCCTCTCTGCCATTTACTCTTGATTTTTCTGTAACATTCTGGTTTTCTCTGTATGCCTCTCTTATCTTTCATTGAGTCCTGTAGCGAATTGGTCTGAGCACCAGCCTCTCAAGCCAAGTTCGATTCCTGGGCAGGGTGAAACCTTAGGCAAGTTTCCTTACTCCACGTGCCTTTGTTTACCTAGTAGTAAGTAGGAACCCAGCTGTTGGTTGATTGGTGGATTGCTCTCCTGGGGTAATAATCCTTTAAAAATAATAATAATAATAATTTGGTCACTCAATCCATGACTGTTTGTGGGATACTGCTGTGTGCAATTGGCTGCTGCGTTTTGCCCACAAAATATTCTGTCTATTATCTGTGAGGCGCGTTTTGAGACATCTCAACGATGTGATGAGGCCCTATACCAAATGCAAGGATTAAACATACAGTGAATTCACCTTACAGTATATTCTGTGAAGTACTTTGAGACATCTAGAAGACGTAAAAAGGCGCTATATATATCAAATGCAAGGATTATTATTATTATCTCTTTCTCTGTGCCACACTATCTGCCACTCATCTTTCTCTCTCTGCCATTCGCATCTCTCTTGTTCGCTGTCACTCTCATCCCTCTTTCCCACTCTCTCTCTTCTGCCACTCTCATCCCTCTCTCCTTGTAATCCTTGCATTTAATATGGTACATGGTCAAGATGTCTCAAAGTGCTTCATAGAATTTTACTGTTAAGTGTACTGACCATGTATTTTTAGATGAACGAGGCAGCCAATTTGCGCACAGTGGTGACCCACAAACAGCCATGGAGTCAATGTCCAATTTTTTTATTTTGGGGACTGTTGGCCGGGACACTGGGGAAAAACTCTCATTCTCTTTTTGGATAGTGTCATGGGATCTTTAACATCCATCAGAACAGGCAGATGGGACGTTAGAACAACATCTTATCTGAAGGATGCCACCTCTGACAATGGAGCATCGTCTTGGACTGTGGGTTCAAAGTCCCTTCGGACTCAGAGGCAAGAGTCCGATAAACTGAGCCAGGCTTACAACTGGTTATAGTGTAATTGTGATCTTGCACGCAACTACGCACATGTGCACAACCCATTTTTTGGTTCAGGATCCAGCCATTTTTGTAAAGAGGTCACACCGCAATCGTACTTTTGACATTCCAAATCCAGACTGTCAGCCAGGTTCTGTGTGTCGTGAGGGAAGAAAGTACTCGTACATTACTGTAAAAAGTAGTTGAAATCTTTTCTGTGTAACCAGAATATGCAGCATTTATTTGGTGAATGTCTTTTCTCATTGAGTGAATTGGGCCTTGATCATGTGCTGTGGAGAAAGTTGCTTATCACATTTATTCAGCCAACTACTGCTTTGTATTGGCTTTAATGGTCATGAAGATACTGTGATTGAATGAGAGAGGAAGACAGTGGCAGCTGAATAAAACAGATTGTGTTCACTGGAAGAAATGAATTGTTTTACAAGCGTGTTGACACTTTACTGGTGGTTGAACTTGAGCCTAAAGGATAGTTTATCTACTTTTAATGAATCAATGTGTTTTACACACTGCAGTAACTTCAGGACACTGTTAGTGTATACAATACTGTTAACACACTCCTTTAATGCTCCGTAACCTGATAGATAGCAATGGCCTTTAGGGTTTTAAATTCTGGCCTGAGCCAAACCAGATTTGTTTCTCCTCACCAATTGTCAACCTACCTCTTATGTTGAAGATGTTTGACCATTGTTTTACTTCTAGTTTCACAGGCATCAATACCTCACCCAATGTGTGAGCCTTGATAGCTATTTAACGGCAAAGGGTTTTCAAAGGCCTGCTGTCCATACGTGTGCACATCCAGCAGGGATCTCTGGATAGCTATCAGGAATGGAAAATGAATTAATCCCCCCCCCAAGAATCTGTGGCCAATTGTAATGCCTCTATTGTTGCCTTAAATAAGATTAGCTAACTCAACACAGTGTGAACCTGGGACCTTTTCATTCTGTACAGCACAAGCTTCTCATTGGATAAAGCTGCTGAGCCTTCAAGCGAGCTTTATCGAGTCATTTATTTCAGCATAATATTCTAAACCTCTTATGTTTCTTTTAAAAAAGGTTTCAGGCATCAATGGTATTGAGCTAATCGCTATTTGCTGTGCATTGAGAAATTAGAGATTTATCTGTGAAGCCTTTTGGAATCTATTGCATCAACATAATACGTTCTACTCCAAATTCCAATGTTGTTCCAGAAAAGCTCGCTTTAAATTTATTATTTAACTGAAGATCTACAAAAACAGTTATGTGCAATTTATTGTTTCAAATTATAAAGACTTAAAACAGTGCCTAATTTTATAAGATATGTGAAAAAAAATTTGCATGATAAAAATTCTGGAGGCAGGCTCAAAAGCTTAAAAGGCTTGTGACTAGCTGTGGGTCATCTGAGTACTGCATTGTCAGGGATGTGCGAACATTATCTCCTTCAGACTGGATTAGATATTGCTGGATGCAGCTGTGACCAGAGAACTTGCAACAGCCTGACTGAAATGTACGGCCTGAGCCATAGCCATGCTTGGTGTGGTGATTGGCTGGTGCTCTGAATCAGGCTCTCTGAAGGGGAGGTGGGGAGGAAGACAGGAACGATGACTTCATCTTTTAAGCTCTCTATCGCATTGATCACGTGGTAGATGCCCTATAATTGGTGAGGATTCCGGTTGCACAATGGTGCCAGGTTTTATCATCTCGAGCTGTTTAATGTAGCAGTATTTGTAATTCAATAGAATTATTGCTGCTGTGCTGTGGGTCCTCAGAAATTACTTTCTTCCCTGAACAGACGCATGCAATTTTTTTTTTGCCTTATCAGAGTAGAGACTGCGTGCATTAAGGACTCAAATGCAGTCATTTCTATCATGTGCTTCAGGCCGTAAGACCAGTAACTCTGACAGTGTTGCCTCTAGCACCTGCCAATTTATCTTATTAAAATGTATATCAGTGGCTTCCTGGTCGTGATTTTTTTAGTATCAATCATACGATCTGTGAAAGAATGCTGTTATTCATAAGAATTGTCTTGAAGGTATTTTTAATGGGTTTAGCACGTGCAGAAACGCACAGGTTTGCTCATTTCTACTGTATTACGTTACAATCTAGCGTACAAAAATTTTGTTTTGCTTCCTTTTGAATGTTTGCATTTGATAAAATTCTTTCCCTTGTGAAATATACGTAATAGCTTCCCAAGCTTTTCTGCGGCGATGTACTTGCACTTGTAAGATCCATATGGCTGTGATATATATAACCAAAATAATATTTTTAGAATTTCCAGTCGGATTTTCCAGTTAACAGCTCCCAGGAATGGTTGTCTCAAACCTTCTGCCTTGCCATATATTCCCAATACTTGAGGCCTTTTTAAGAAATATTTTTAAGAAAATATCAACACAACAGCTCAATACAAATTTACATTTCTATAGCATTTTTCACATTTGGGAGGACTCCGAAAGAACGTAAATATCAAGTGCTTTAAATGATCATCTTTGCTGACCTGCTGTAGAAACTGATCACCGTGCTTGAGTATCAAAACCAAACTGAGAATTCCATGCATCCATCTACAATGGAAATCCCAGAGATACTGTTGGAATGGAACGCGCACTCGCTCCCTGGAGGGACGCATCCTGCTTACCTAATTCTGGAAAGAATTAGGCTCAGGTTGGCAGCAGCAAAGACTTGGGGAACCCAGAGTGTGCGTTGGGTTACTGCTGGAGTCTAACCAGCTTGGCATTGATAGCAGGGTCTGTTCACCTTTTCCTCTGCTTGTCCAGCGAGGACCACCCTACCCATGAGGGCTTTGGCTTGCAGGGTTAACAGGAGCTGAGTGGGAGGATTCCCTGCCCTAATTGACTGGTCTGCCTTCCAAGTCCTGCTTGACTGCTTGTCTGACTACAAAAACACAGCCACTACACTTTGCAGTGAAGTGCTTTGAGATGTATCGATGACGTGATAAGGTGCTATATCAAATGCAAGGACCTTTTATTCTGTTTTATTCACAATACCCTTTCAAAGGCAGCTGTTGTTTATATATTCTCAATTGGAGGCTGTTTAGTCAAATGCCAGAACCTACTTAATCTCTTCCCTCCCCCCACCCTCTTTCCCCTGTGCATAGAGATGTTTGGATTATTGTGGTCTGGATAAATCATGGTTTGTGCTCCATAGTTTATGGATAACATACGAGTACAGTCAACACTAATCTTATGACCTTCATTCGTTCAATCATAGAGCCAGTAACTGGGGTCGTCAGATTCACATGGAATGGCATACTTTGTAAAGGAAAGCACTTGTGAGAGGTATTGATCTGTGCTAGAAAAAAAATCAATATCTTTATTAAAAAAGAATTGCAGTTCCTGTGATTTGTTGGGAGACTATTGAACAGAATATCCTTGTTTCTGGACAGAGCAGTTTCTCCGGTTTTTACTAGTTATTGATGGAACAGAGGGTAATATATAGGTGTTGATGAGATGTGGGTCACATTGAAGAAGTACTGATGTGATTGCGTGTCTCCTATCTGAGCGGAATGCCTTGTAAAACCTCAGCTACTGTTTTGCTTAGACCCACAAAATAATGCATGGGTCACTGATGAAGCAAATGTCCAGTGTGAAACAGGATCATATAGTTTTTGAGGGTCCTATGATTGATCTTGGTCTTTGGTGAGTGAGCAGTTGTCAGTCAGATCAGTTCAGGGCACGACAACTGGGCGAGGGAAGGAAATATCAGTATCCAATCACCCTAATTGGAGAGTGTGCATGTGTGGATAAGGGTATATTATTTGTGAAAATGCCTTGCTCCTGCTTTCCTGGTTTAAATGAAATTTAATGGAGATGTGCACGTCATATAATGCAGCTGGGAAAGATCCATTCAAGCAAAAAATATTTCAGGTCCCTATCCAGCTGCCTTTTATTGAAGTTGAGTGTGGAACAGCATTCATATAAACCCGAGTGCTGACCTAATGTGGGAATATACCTAATTACTAATGCCAGCTGGAGCAATGGGGACTTCCTGGAGGAATTGCTTTGGATTAAACGTTCTTCCATCTCTATTCCTCGTCTTCGTCTGAGAATTGTTTGCTTCCCAGTGAAGAGTGACATGTCAGGATCACGGTTACAGACTGTGTTGCAGTGAATCAAATACACAAGTGTGTGATGCTTTTAAAAATAGTTCCTTTTAACCTTCCATTTGCTCATTGTGGTGTAAATAAGAGAATGGGTCTCTGTGGGATAGAGCATTTATATGACCTTCTGCTTGCGCCTGTTGCTTTTTGTCTGTTCGTTGTTTCACACCAAGATCATGAAGTTCTTAAGTGATGGCATTTTTGGCAGGGATCTCATGATATGTTGATGTTGCAGGCTCTCCAGACTGGGGCTATAATTTAGCTGTGATAAAATAACCGGAGGGTAGTACCCTTGCATCTGGAGGCTCCAAGATCTACCAGTTCTATAGGCAACCAAATTTTCTAGACATCAGCAGTTTGAGTGACCCAGCCCATCTGTAAGGCTGCTGAAACTTGCATAAGCTGTCTCCAGTCATTGGTGGAAATTGATGCAGGTTTTATTGGGTTTTCCAATTTTCTTCAAAATTAGAAAAATGAATTCCAATCCGATGCACGACATGTAGGAAGTGATGTTCTTGACAACCTTACAACTTGGAAGTCAGTCACTTTGCAGTTCAAGAAATTGCGGAAATTGTAAAAATGTCCTTTGATCTTTTTTCTTATTTAGCTTATGGCGGACTTAAAAGAACTTTTAACGCCCAGCGCTCCTGGCCAGTTTATCACTTGGAGACTCTTAGTAACATGACTCTAACTGTATAATGCATTTATTTCATTTTAAGAACATAGAACATAAGAATTAGTAGCAGGAGTAGGCCATTCGGCCCCTCGAGCCTGCCCTGCCATTCAATAAGATCATGGCTGGTCTATTCTAACTCCACCTACCCGCCTTATCCCCATATCCCTTAATCCCTTTATCCACAAGAAATCTATCAATCTCAGTCTTGAATATGTTCAAGGACTGAGCATCTACAGCCCTTTGGGTTAGAGAATTCCATAAATTCACTACCCTCTGAGTGAAGAAGTTTTTCCTCAACTCAGTGCGAAAGGGCTTACCCCAAATTTTAAGACTGTGACCCCTGGTTATAGTTTCTCCAACCGGGGAAAAAGTCTCCCACTATCTATTCTGTCGTGCCCCTTAATAATCTTATAGGTTTCTATAAGATCACCTCTCATTCTTCTATATTCCAGAGAATATAGGCCTAAATTGCTCAACCTATCCTCATAACTCATCCCTGGTACCAACCCAATGAATCTACGTTGTACCCCCTCCAAGGCGAGTGCATCCTTACTTAAATAAGGAGATGAAAACTGCACACAATACTCTAGGTGTAGTCTCACCAGAGCTTTATACAGTTGCAGCAAGACTTCCCTACTCTGAAATTCTAACCCTTTTGTAACAAATGCCAACATACCGTTAGCCTTCCTAATTGCTTGCTGTACCTGCAAACTAACTAACTGCAAACTAAATATTCACTCATTACACCTTTTGGATCTCAAATGCACAGTAACATCAATTACATTCATACAAGTACTTCTGCCCAGACCCAGCCACAAGATTTTGCTGGCCAGTTGCCGGGACCAACACACGAGATATTATGAAACTGTAGTTGTAAATTACTGGCAGCAGGTTACCCCACAAAGCTGGCAATACCAGCTGAAAATGCTGAAATGCAACCTGATCCTCAGACATTTTTAGTTACTGGACATTTTAGCTCACAGATGTTTTCTAAAGGACTTTTCCTGATATACGAGCCAGGCAAGATGACGACATTGCGTGCCCACCGGGATCACCATGTGTGCCAAGTTTACAAATGCCCCAGGTGTTTTTGCAACCCAGCACCATTAATAGCAGTGTGGTGCTTGGAATTGCTCATTCCTAGAGTGCTGATGAGGGGGGACGCAGAATCTTTTGGGGAGCCTCCAAACAAAGTGAACAAAACAAAAATACAAGGTGCTAATTGACTGGATGGTGTGTATATTGTGGCATGATTAACAGCAGTCAGGCCTAGTTTGGAGTATCTTGTCAATAAGCTCTAACATAAGTTTGTATCAAATGTAAATGTGTTCAAAATCAAGAGGCAAATTATTGATGGAAAAGTACAATTATCTTGCTGAGTGGTTGGTAAGAATGTAACGAGAGAGACATCATTTATAATGTGTCCAGGCTTCCATGGAGTGCCATGCTTAAAGGGTCCTCAGTTTCCGAGTACATTTTCCCTTTGTAGTGTTAATTTCCATTTTGTAGTTGTCACCGTATTTGAAGATGAAACACTGCTGAGTTCTGTTTTTATACACCGTGCTGAATAATCTCTTTGCTCACATTACTATTGGAGGGTGAGAAGGAATTGAGGAAGATTGGTGATGGTGAATCACCTTGCCTTTGTGGTGGCTGATTTCTCAATATGCTGCCACCTAAACATCTACCTTTACAAAATACAGTGGGTTGCTTGACAGCACTGAAGAGTTAATTTCATAATAATAATCCTTGCATTTGATATGGAGCTTTATCACATCTTTGAGACGTCTCAAAGCGCTTCACAGAATATACTGTAAAGTGAATTGACTTGTATATTTTGTGGGCAAAATGCGGCAGCCAATTACACATAATAGTGTCCCACAAACAGTTGTGGATTGAGTGACCAAATGATTATTTTTTTAAGGCATTATTACCCTCGGAAAAGCGATCCACCAATTGAATAACAACCAGGTTCCTACTTGCTACTAGGTGAACAGAGGTGTGTGGAGCAAGGAAACTCGCATAACGTTTCACCCCACCCGGGAATCGAACCCAGGTCCTCTCGCTTGTGAGATGAGTTCTCTAACTACTGAGCTACAGGACTCCACAATATGACTTTAATGTCCTCAGACAATGCATCTATCAGCTGTTCTGTCAGCTCAGAAGATGATAGACAGGCGGTTTGGCTGCTTTCTTATGATTCCACATCCTGGAATGGATAACTGCCTCTCTGTTTGTAATCTACCATTCTTGCACGTTGCAGCAGAATCCTTCATGGGCAATGTGCTAATTGCTTCACATCTGACTAAAAATGCTTCTTGGTTCTATAGTATGGAATGGAGATTGTTTTGTTGAGAAGCCAGGAAAAGGTTCATTTCCAAGCAGCTAGGTTTCAGCAGGCTTGAGATCACCATTCACAAGCTGCATGTTTGCCTTTGATAATGGTGTGCTTGGTTTAACCAGGCGAAGTATCGACTGCTTCAGTGTTAGGGTTGTAAAGTGCTTTGACCAACTGGGACTCCTTGAAGCTTAACTGGCTCCAAGGTGACATGTTTGGCAATAGAATGTCGGAATTGAGCCAACCCTTTGTGGCGGTCTTGTTAGTCCAGGATCATGAGCCAGGCCTGCCCGCCATTCTCCAGGGCACTACCAGCCTGGCTCATCGGCAGGACTAGGAAGGGCAGACGAGTTCCTTGGGATAGGGACTCTTTGCACTTAGCTCCTTGTTAACTCTCCAAGCCAAAGCCTTAACAGGGTGGTCCTAGCTGGACAAGTAGCGGGTTAACTTCCAGTGCGCCCAATGCAAAACTATGCGGTTTTAGTTGGTTAGGTTCCAGCAGTACCCCAACCCACACTCTGGGGTCCACAAGCCTTGGCTCTTGCCAACCTAGCCTAATACTTTCTGGAATTAGGTAAGCAGGAGTCATCCCTCCAGGGAGAGAGTGTGCATTCCATTCCAATGATCTATATCTGCAGTTTTCATGTGTAGGTGGGATGCATGAAACTCAGTTTGGTCTGGACACTCTTAAGCATGGTTGTGGGATTTCTTGTGTGTCATACACCTGGCCGACAAACAAAAAATTCCCAGTTTTGATTGTAAAACTATGCCCTCTAGTTCTTAACCCAGGTATCAATTATGCGCAGCGGTGTCCGTCAAACCGTCATGGATTGAGTAATCAATTTATTATTATTATTGGACCATTGGAAATAATCTTTCCCTCTTCACCCTATCTACGCGTCCCATAATCTGTTCTTCCTCTATCATACTCCTGATCTCCAAAGAAAAAAGTCCTAGTTTATCAATCTTTTCCCAATAACTACTTTTCGACATTCCAGGAAACATTCTGATGAATCTTCTCTGTAAAGCCTCCAGTGTCTTAACATCTTTCCTATAGTGAGGAGCCCAAAACTGCACACAGTATTCCAACTGTGGCCTGACCATCGTTTTGTACAATTTCAACATGACCTGTTTATCCTCGTACACAATTCTCCTAGTTATAAATTCAAGGCACAATTCCCCTAGTTATAAATTCAAGGCCCCATTGGCTTTTTACTGGCCTTATCCACCTGGTCCAATGCCTTCAGTAACTTGTGAATCTGTACTCCTAGATCCCCCTATTCTCCACTGCTTCACGATCTGCCCCCCTTTAGTTGTTGGTTTTCCAATGTTTTTCCTCTTGAAATGAACAACCTCATACATTTTCATTGAACTCCATCTGCCACTTGTCTGCCCATTCAGCCATCCTATCAATATCTACCTGTATTTTGTTTTGATCCCCCTGTATTTAATATACCCCCAATTTGTTATTTTTCTCCACATTTTCTTTCTACCTTCATTTCACTGTCTGTCTTCCTGTTTAGTTTCTCTTTCTTCAGTTCATTTTTATCTCTTGCCTGCCCTCTTCTCATTTCTCCTTCCTTATTACTTTAAATTGCAGTTAGGTTTTCCTCTCTGACCTGTTTCCACTTTTCCTCTTTTGAAGGCTGTAGCTATTGCACTACATGGGGAATGATGGTCGAGGTAGAGGGGTGGAAAAAGAGGGAAGGAAGCTTGAGCAGCAGTCAGTCATTGACAGAGGTGAAAGTATACTGTGAGTCAGAACTCTGCTTGGGTTGGCCATCAATGGATCTCGTGCTGACAGGTCTGCATTCCAGAAATTGTGAGGATCCTTCTGACAAACAAATTAATTTGGTGGAGATCTGACAAGATTGCCTCATGTTGGGCAGGTATTCACTGGCTAGGCACTGTGTGTGTTTTTCTTTGACGTGTATGTTCCAGCTGAAACAGGCGGCTCGGGCTCCAGTGTTTGAACTAAATTGAGTTTTCCCCCAGGAAAAGATGGCCCACTGCTATATAAATACAGAACATGCGTCATGGATTATGTTGAGTGGAATCAAAATGACCTATTTGAGATTAGTTTTGTAAAGGAAACCAGGACGAGAATTTCGGGCTTTCAGGTTCTGTTTTCTCTCTCTCGCTTTCTATTTAAACTGTAAAGTCATGCATGATGTGCTCTCCTGTTTGAATGTTGATACGCTGAGTTATGCTGCATGTATTTGTCTGGTGGGGGCTGTGATTTGTTTTTAAATGACATGCAGGTCATCTTGGGCAAAGGTGGCACTTTATTATTGCATATCTCATTACCACTTCTGATGCTGTTTCTAAATGATCGATTTTTTGAATGAAAGGTATATGAAGAACTGAGGCTGTGCTCTTGAGGTTTTGTATCGGAAGTTGCAAAGAAATCTGTGTTAACCGGATAGGATAGAGCGGTTACTCTATCTGCGATGGGCTCCGGGCTGGAAGAAGATGTTGCGTATTCCTCCACAGCACTCTTGACATCTTTCACGAGAAAGAAAAGCTAGGTTTTGTCACGTCTGAAAGCTGAATAACAAGTAATGTCACACTGACAGTGTGTCACAACAGAAGCGTTTTGACTGACACTAGATAACACGATAATGCAGAATCACCACTTAGAATGTTATCCACCTGCAATGTTCACAAGGTACTGTATATTTTGAGTGCGTAAGGGACCTTTTTTTTAAATAAGCCTAAATTGGCATTTTATGGAATTGGCCACCGAGCCACCCAAGTAACTGTTCTGTATTGTTCTCCGTACAGCCTAGTTGTCCCTGTGCGAGGTATGCATGTGAGCTTTGTGCCCTTATTTCAAGAACATCAGAGATAGTTGAAATGAGAATGGTTTAAGCACCAGCCAAAATAATGGAATGACTTTCTTGGGAGGACCTGAACTACATCTGTGACTAAAACCCTATTATTTTGGTGCCAGGTGGTCAAATTAGCTGTATTGTGAGCGCTCCTACAGCGCTCTATTCTGGTGTAAGCCCCACTTTAAATTGTTTCATGGTGGAACCGACCTCAATACATATCTAGATACATATCTCATAATGGACACTGGACAAATCATTGTCTGATTTAGTCACTAAGTTTTGCCATCAAAAACAGTTGCTTTATTTGACAGTAATTATTGTAATGTGCTTTGAGACATTTCAACCTTTTAAGGTGCTATAAAATTCTTCTTTCCTGGTGCATGTCAACTGAGAACAAGACTGGAAATATTGTTATTATATTACAAAGATCAGAATTCTGTTTTATATAAAAAAAACCTGCCTGGAGAATTGGCAGTGTTCCTGAGATGTGGCTCTTGTTTGATGTTTCACAGTAACGAGAAGGGGTAAAGTTTTTACTCTGGTAAAGTGCCCTGCAAGATCCTTCACTGTCTTTTTGTGGACAGGAATGCCCCATGCTCTGACCGTGATCTGTCATGGATTCGTCTGATGGTTTTGGAGTAAGGCTTGCTTGGCAACCTAGTTCCCGTTTTGAGGGCATAGGATTTGTTTTAATTTGGTTTAGTGGGAGTGAGTGGGGGAAAACTCCCAAAACTCTGTGGAAGATAGCAAACATATTTTTCTCATAATTTTTTTTTTGACATTCAGACCATTACATCTAAAACCTCAGGTATTACTGAGGAAGTCACCCAATGATTTTAAATCTGCGTAACTACAGCAGATTATATCTAGAAAGACCCCATAGATTGTGGACAGTTCTAATGTCCAACTACAAGTGCTTAAATAACAGCTAATGTTGTGGGAAGTAGATATTTTTGCAGAATGCAGAACTCGATAGATGTAATTTATGATAACTGCCCTTCACTATTGATTGCCAAAGGATAATAGTAAAGGTCATAGAAATGTACAGTAGCTCTAGGCTTGGTCTCATGGTGCATTGGGATCTCTCAATGCCATAATGTCTTAGGATGTGCAGTCAAACCTTAGACCAGACCGACTGTGTCAATTACTACACAAGGGTCAACATCTTAATATACATTAGCCTAAACTAATAAGAGTTCCAGAATACAAATGTAACGCAATTCTGTTGATCATCATTTAGAAATGCTTACTTACAGTACTTCTAACATATATTTCTGGTATTTCCTTAGTGACCTTCTTCCATTTTGCTTAAAGTTTCATGTATTTGTTGCACCTTTGGTCTTCCAACAATAGATCCATGTGTGATTGAATAGATTGTGAAAATTGAACTAACTGCTGTAGGAGGAGGTGCAAGGCAGCAATGGAGAGTCATTTGGGAATGCTGTCAATTGGAATGGATCTCAATTTGTGTGAATCTCTAGTTCAGTTCAGATTGACACTTGGGATGAAGTACCACTCACGATTTAAGATGTACAGTAGATATAATTCCCATAGTTCTGAGTCTATGCACAGTGAATATGTGCGCTTCAAGCTGTAATTCAGTACTTAAAAGAGTAAAATGTTTTTATTTACCATTAAGATCATAGAAGGCCATTTTGTCCATCAAAGGTGATCTAGTGCATTAACTCTCCCATCGTGGCATTTGATTGTATTAAAATAAATGATTATTCCCAAATTATTATCACACATTGTATTAAAATAACCATGGGACGAAAAGGCCTGCTTGCTGACAGCCCAGTTTAAGAGCTTCATTTACATTAACCCCAATATATGAGTGTGTGGATGTACACATCTAATATAATCATTAATCTTTGCATTTTAAGAGCTTAATTTAAATTAACCCTGATCTGTGAGTGTTTGAATGTGACAGTGTATTTTTTGCTGGGAGAGATGTCTCAAAGCTCTTCACAGGATTTATTGTAAGTGTAGTGACCGTATTTTGTCAGCAAATGGGGCAGCGAATTTGCATACAGCAATGTTCCGCAGCTAGCTATTAAGTAATTAACCCATTTTATCTGACATAGAGCCTTGTCACGTCGGGAATGTGTTTCTGTAAAGCTTAGTTAATGCCTGTGTATCTGTATTTTATGTAAGTACATATATATCTGAGTGGACATGCATGGATGTATTCTGCTTGTACGTGTGTATCCTTTCTTGTGTTATTACACTCCATTAATTTTATTCTATTCCCCATCACCTCCATCTGCCCCCCGCACCCACCCCTAAACCCCTCAAAGACATTTGGCTCCTTTATCCTTCTATTGGTGTACTGTTTCCTAGGCAATGTCTGCTGTCTGTTACCTTGCTGAATTGGCCATTTGCCACATGTGAAGTCTATTTGACTGAAGGGATGGAGGGTGGAAAACATCACAACCAAACCAGCGTGTCCATCTTCTGGCAGGGTCCCTGGACAGCGATGAGGAGCAGGAATACAAGCTGATTTAGTTTTAACCTCTATCTAACCTAGAGATTGAGGCTAATTGTAAAACTGCTCCCCCGGCAGAGATCCACTAGCTCAGCAATGACCCGGATTCAAGCCTGCGACTTTCTGGTGTATTGGGGATATTTTACTGTTCTAAAGAGCTGTAGTTGACCGTGTTAACTGCTAAAGTATGGAATTAATAAGTTCTGTTCAGTAAAGGGGAATCCTGATCTAATCCTAGCTTTCTGTTGCAGCAACGCTCGGTTCCCTAATCCAGCAGAGAAGCTTTTGTGTTCAGTCACTGACCGTTCTAAGGCACTGTGAATAAACAGTCAGTGGTTGTACAGTGACTGTCATCAATTCTGTAGGTTCACTTATTTTAAATTGTCCCACAAAAGCCTGTAACTGCAGCTGCTGCAGTAAATGTCATGACTGCAGGTTCCTGCGGCCTTGCAGTCCAGCTGAATTTAAAAGGATGACGTCAGCCCTGTTTTGTGCCAGGGAAGCTGGCTCAGTAATTGGTAGAGCACATAAAGTATCCAATACATTTATTTATGGTGCTAGCACTGCCGATATTCAAAATCTAGTCCACTTCACACGCAGAGTCTGCTTCTGAATGGCTGAAACTGGTGCTATTATTGAAACTGATATAACCAATGCTGAAACTGATGCTATTATTAGGAAACGTCTGGTTAAAATATCACCCTGTGTCAGTATATTAAAAAAATTGATTTCATTCAGCAATGATTTCACTTAAATGTAACTAGCTAATATCATTCCTTTGCTACTCTAAAATTCTTCCGGGATAAATTGAATGGTTCTGTATGCGAGCGTTTCTCCCTGGGGATCACTGCTGTCATGTAGCTGAGTTGGCAGGTAGCTAACCTGTTCTCAGACCTCTGCTAGTGCATCTCTGCAGCAGCTGCTAGGGGCTGCGTGACAATACCTACAAAGGGCTATCCTTTTAAATCCTACCCTGGTTCCTCCAGCAAAAGATCAGTTGCGTCTACTTTGCAGCACAGGAGCACAACTGAAATCAAGACGTGAAGGATGCCCATTTGACATCTATAGCAGTGAGATAGCTAGAGCTCGCTCAAATGAAATTGCCATTGCAAGGTGGATTTTAACCGAGTAGATGCTAAGTCCTCAATGTACAAGCTACCAGACTGTGTGAGTGCACCTTGCGTTCTGCAATCTTCTGCCTGTACCTTGCGTTCTGCAATCTTCCATTTGAAACTGTGGGTAAGGGATTCAAAGTAGGTGGAATGGCAGCTTTGAATAATCCTAAAAATAAAAGCAATAAATCAGTAAATAGACCAGAGCAGACCTGGGCTGTGACTTTATGTGCAGCAGGAAGAGCTCCAGTGCAGGTTGTAACTGCTGGCGAGGCTTGACACTTTAATGGTTTCCGGTTAATGATTGAAATGTTCCAAATATTGCTAAAATTATCGCCAGTGGAATACTTGTGCAAGGAATACACAGCCCATTTATACCCCACCTGCCCTGGAGGTGCTCACTATATTGCATTTGGAATCTGATTCTTTCTCTCTCGTCTAATTTTGTAGTTGGTTCATTCAGAATAAATGGTCGATGTATTCTCTGGCACTATAATAATAAATAATGATAACCCTTGCATTTGATATGGCACTTTTCACGCCTTCTAGATGTCTCAAAACGCTTCACACAATATACTGTAAAATGAATTGATTGTACGTTTGTGGGCGAAATGCAGCAGTCAGTTGCGCTCAGTAGTGTCCCACAAACAGTCGTGGATCGAAGTGCCCAATTTATTATTTATTTTCTTGAGGGATTATTATCAGGTGTGTGGAGTAAGGAAACTTGCCCAAGATTTCATCTGCCGGCAATCGAACCCAGGTCTCCCGCTTGCAAGGCGAATGCTCTAACCACTGAGCTACAGGACTCCTACCTCTTGCTCAACACGTAGTCTAATACAAAATGCCTCTGTAACAATATTTAATAATTCTCTGCAATATGTATATTTGCTGAAAAAGCTACCTGATTACCAAAGGGAAGCCATGACTGAAGTGGTAGGTTTTAAATGCTTTTTGAGAGATCAGATTCGGAGGCTATTCATTGATGAGAGGTATGGGCTGCAATTTTTATGGGTAAAAATGACTGTCAATTGCAGCTCATTTCAGATTAATTAATGCTAAAATCCATCTCGCAGGTAGACTGAGTCCACGATAGGGCTGCTATAAACAGCAGTTCACAATGGTTTTTCACTTAAGTGTGATTTTGATTTAAATTGAAAATTTGAGCTTTCATTTGATCGGGTAATCAGACCAATGTTTCATTTATAGTAATTTTAATATTTCAAAGCACTTCACAAAATATTTTTAAAAAAATTCACGTGCAGTGTCTCTTTTTGCAACCAAGCACAGCAGCCATTTTGCCCACAGTAAGGTCCCACAAACAGTTGAGAAGTTAACGATCAATATATCTGGAAGGGTACTGTGACCACTCATTGGCAGAATAGATAGATAGGTGGATTGGTATGGGCAAAAAGTGAGGAAATAAGATTAAAAAGTAATAAATATCACAACAGGCTGAATAATGCACTATATCTTTGTTCCTATTGTGAATGCTGTTGCAAGAATGTGGAAAGAAGTGTATATATATACTAAGTTGATTAGATTTGCTGACTAGATTCACATGGCATGATTTTAAAGTGTTTTGAAATTTTCCTTTAAAAGAAATTGTTTAGAACTGATGTTTTCCAATCTTGGAACTTGTTCCACTGAGCAAGTCCTCAGAAAGCATTACTTTTGCAGCATTGTAGAATCACAGGACTGGTTTGATTCAGCTGAGCCCCGGCTTCAGAGAACAAAGACAACAAAGTGCATTGTTATTTATCTGCTTTCAAACATGCAGCTGGAAGCTCTCTTCCCTTCGGGCAAATATTGTATTAATGTAGCAGAAAATTAGAATGAAGCACCTGCTTTCTGTTCATCGGTGCAGCTTTTTCTGTATGTCTTTCAAAACACAGTTTCTTTATCCGATTTTTAAGGAATTGGAAAAGTGAAATGTTTATATCATAAAGTTTGTAATAGTGTGCAACATAGTATTTTATTGAAATAGCTTGAAAACGCGCGCAAATATTCCCACTGTGTGGCTAAGACTGCAATTGGTTATTGGGCTTCTGTGACTCCGTCAAAACTCTGATAGAGCTGTGAAACCAGGTTCTGTTCTACAAATGGAAATTTAACCCTCTTGAGGCCATAAGATTTTCGCAGCCTTTGGCTATTTGCTAACAATAACCCTTGCATTTGATATAATGCCTTATCACGTCTTTGAGACGTCTCAAAGTGCTTCACAGTGTTAAGTGGAGTGACTGGGTATTTTGTGGGCGAAAAATCTGTTAATACAAAGTGTTGATCTCTAAAACAGAATGAGGAAAATTTAGTATACAGAAGCATAGTCACTGAGCAACTGAAGAAATTGAAATTGTTTTTGCTTTCATGTAGATTTGGACCTGATTTAAATCTATGAGCCCAATTTAAAGCTGCTGTGTAGAGCAGTGAATTTGATTTATTGTACTTCAAATAATTCATCTCTGAGAGGGATTGTTTGCATTTATTTTCCAGACATCTGATTGAATATAGTGTAAACATTGCTGAAGCTCACGATGTTGTCTGCTGCCTTCTTTTGTGAGGCCAAATCAGTTCAGAATTTACAGAATCAAAGACGCATCTGATTATAAATCTATATTTTGTCCATATGAGATCACATTAAGCAAATGTTCAGCCTTTGTTGATGCTGCTGTGGTTGCATTAGTTCATGTTGAGGTGGTTAACAGTAGCTTTTGTTTTCAAGACAATGACAATTTGATTCCAGTAGTGTAGTTGTTTGATGCTAAGCTCCTGATCCATTACAAGTCGCATTTGTCCTATAACCTTCTCCAGATTTGAACCATTGTTTCAGGAGAACTGTACATAATTTATTGTTTCAATTTTATTTATTAAAAAAGACCTTCCCTGAGGATCAGCAGGTAGTGACTAGTAAAAGCAGGAGTGGGTCATTGGGATTATGGATGGGGTCCAGGCTCAGGAATTCTGATCTATATGGGTGCATTCAGTGCTTATTTGATATTGGATGTTAAGAATGAAGAAACTCTGGGTTAGTTTGGACAAACTTCATTTGCAGCATTTTGTCAAACATGAGCAGACAAGACATTGAAAGGAAGGTGATGGGTTGCACAAGCTGATTTGTACATCTGGAATGTAATTTAATCTCATTAATTCAATTAATCTTAATTTAATCTTAATTTGATAAAACTGGCAGCATTCAATTCTGATATCAGAATCAACAGTAGTGTGAATTCAGCATGTTTCTTTAACAGCTTTTTCACATCAACACCAATAAGGAATATACAAATCAATTGGAATATTGTTTATTAAAGATCCAATTTTATCTGTATTCAGATTAAGTCTGACTTCTGAAGCCAGATCTACTCACAGCAAGTTCAAGCTGTAGGCTGGAATGCCAATTGCGGAATAGCAACCGCGAAGATTAAGTGGCTTTGTTTTACCTGAGGAGGTGGGGGAGGCCACTGAACAGTAGGAAATCAAAAATGTTTAATTCAAGTAAATGTGTGAGTCAAACGTGCAATGCAAATATATTCCTTCGATACTGCATGACTTTGAAGTGATTTTCAGATGAAAAAGATTGGAAACTGATCTGCTGCATTGTTTCCTTTTAACTTGAACTGTGATTAACCATGGCGCTTCACTGGTTTGATGCCGCCCACTCTGGTTTGAAGTTTTGAGGNAAAAAAGGGAGATTTATCTTTAATTTTTCATGTGCGATTTGTTTTTACAGACCAATGAATCTGATAAAGGATACTAATGAGCAATGGAAACCTAAAGTATAGGAAACTGGCTTTCATATTATGTTTGAATATAAGAATTTTCTACAATTCTTCACCATTCTAAATATTAGGACAATAAATTTTAAGATTAAGACCTTAAACAATTTAGGGGCCCAATAGTCCACACGTCCACTTTCCATCAGAGGTCTCTGCATAGAGATCAGGAAAAGGAACCCTGGCTGATTTTACCGTCTCCCTAAACAAGGAACACTGAGACCAACTCGATATCTCAACTGTTTCCTTGGCTGACATCACCTCACCCAGTGCAGTCTAGGATTTGAACCTGTTTTCTTCCCATGTGCAATGCCTTGTTATCCACAAAATCATAATAATAATCCTTGCATTTGATAAAGTGCTTTACACCTCTTCTAGACGTCTCAAGGCGCTCCACAGAATACTCTGTGAAGTGAATTGACTGTCTATTTGTGAGCGAAACGCGGCAGCCAATTGCGCACAGCAGTGTCCCACAAACAGTCGTGGATTGAGTGACCAAATTATTATTGTTTTTCGCTTGAGGGATAATTATCCCCGGAAAAGCGATCCGCCAATCGACTAACAACTGGGTTCCTACTTACTGCTCGGTAAACAGAGGTGTGTGGAGTAAGAAAACTTGCCCAACATTTTGCTCTGCCTGGGCGTAATTGCAGTTATTCTCATAAACCATAACCATCATTCAGGCGCCTCAAATTATTTTCTTTTCTTGCATTGGTACCCACTAAACATTGACATTTTTGAATGACAACTGAAGTCATTATTTCAACTGTTGGCCAAAAAGATGAGCACAAGTCTGCCGGAACATATACTCAGTTTTGTGGCTTTACGTTTTAGATCGCTGCCGCCAGGAGCAAGGTAATGCTGTGTAAGTACATTGCACTGCTGTCTCTTGAGACTGTGAACACTACCATAAGATCTCGTTTCCATGGGATCTAGGATGACACCAATTAGACTGCTTCCTGAAGAAGTTCAGTGATGTAAATGTACCATTAGTGTTGTCTATTCTTCTGTTGTGTTCTTCAACGTCAGAACTGCAGGTTCCGGTTCGAGGCTGCACGACAGAAGAATATAATCAAGATTTTTATAACCCAAAATCAATCCTGGAGAAAAGGAGTAGAGTTGGCAAGTCTGTCCTGTTCATTTCTGCCTCTGACCAAATTTTAGTTGCATGACAGAGAGAGAATGTAATTGGTACTTGGGATTATTTCCAGTGATTGCTCCAGGGAAATCTGCTTTAATAAAGAATGTAAATTCAGTTTATGATAGGCATTGCAGGGACACATGTGTTTTGGAGCATGCCTAGTTAAACTGCAGTTTTTAGATGAGTTTTTAATTTGGATAACAGCCATTTAAATCTGATGCTTTTTAACTTAAAATTCTTGGAAGGTAAAACTGAAGGGAAGCATTTTAGTCTCCCTTCTGTATCCGCTTTAGATGATGCTTTCTGTGACGGTGGCTGTTCACTGGCTCAAACTGCAAGGGAAAATGTAACATATCTGTTAATTGCATAGTTCCGAGAAGACTGGCACATGGAAGTGGTTGTTAATGTGAAATGCCTCTAAATAATAATTCATACCTGTGGGATATGCTGAAGGGAGGATCCTTTCTGGTTAGTGCTGAATATGGTAATGCAGAAATGATTGTGATTGAAGACTTATCTGTCCTCGGAGGAACTTTCCACCTCTTTTTTTAATATTTTTATAGAGGAAATATTTTGGGATGGTCGAAGCTCCTGCAACAATTTCCAGGAGCTCTGGCCATGTTGCTTTAAGCATTTTTGCTCAGTTTGTATCTGGTTAATCCAGTTATAATAATGAACCCAACAATCGCATGCAGGCACTTAGTTTGTGGTATACATTTGTAAAGCAGAATCATTTCAACGGTTGTATATTTTTACAAGGATGAAGTGAAGAGAAATGCCCAGAATAGAGCTTCAAAAATATCGAGCAACTTTAGGAACAAACATTCAATCATTCATGAGGCAAGCACCACAGTGAGGTACAGGCCGAAGAGGGTTAATGCTTGTTTTTCCTGTTCTTTCTTTCATGGTAGAGGATGACAAGATTTAGAGTCAGCAGGAATAGTCTTGACAAGGCTCGCAATCTTCCATCTATAATGCGTCAATTTATGAGGCTGTTGGAGAGCAGCCTGGAAAGTGTACGTTTCTCTTGTGCCTGTGCACCGATAGACGTGATACGCTATTTCTGCAAGGGCAAGTCTGACTCTTTTGGTTGAGCTCCATCAAAAGACCTTCAAAGAGAGTATTTTGCAGACTGCATTAGTGAGATTTTATTTCTAAATACTTAAGCAAGCAGCAACAACAACAACAACTTGCACTTATATAACAGCCTCCACGCAGGGTAGCATCTCAGAGCCCTTAAGCTAATGCTTCTATTTACCATCATAAAGGGAGCAGCGAGGTGATAGTGCCATAAAAACAACTGCTTGCATTTATTTAGCAGCCTTCCCACAGGGCAGCATCTCGGGGCCTTAACTGTGACGGAGATGACTGGAAGCACAGTCAATGCCAAAGAGTAAGCGATAGAATAGGAGATAACCTGTACCCAGTGAGGATTATTGGCAAGGTGCCAATTGAAGGTGCTTGGAAAATTGTCAGGCTTCATCCCCATTCCCAGCTACTCTTTCTGTTGCTGGATATAGACTCAGAACGTCAAGGGCCAAGAGCTGGTTTCTAGTCTTGCTCACAGAAATACACAGACAATCGGGGTTATAGAATGGCAGTATTCGTCCACATTAATCTTAAAAGAGGAGAAAGTGAACTAGTCTGGGTATAAATTTGTTACTGAAGTATTCTGTGCAGATGTTTTATGCAGTTTCTAGGTATTTTGCTCAACCCTGCATCTGACATACATGGAACCTCATCCCCAAGATTATCCACGTGTGGGAATTTCCCTTTGCCTGGAATTAAAATATGCACTTTCTTCTCAGAGGGACGCACTCCGTTTACCCAATGGGGGAAACTTTTAGGCACAGATTAGCCACTGCCAAGGCTTGGGGATCCCAGAGTCTGCATTGGTGTCCTGCCAGAGGTTAACAAGCTAAAATAGCACTGTTTGTCCTGCTTGGGCACCCTAAGCAATTATGGATTTGGTTTGTTGTGTTAACAGAAGCCTAGTAGGAAAATTCCTTGTCTCAGTGTCTGGATTACCCCTCGAACCAGGCTGGATGGTCACCAGTGCCTTGGAGTACTGCAGACCTGCTTGGCTCAGGAACCAGATTACCAAGAATGCTACAGAGGATTGGCTCATACTTCCAATATTCTATTGCCAGGCATGTCATCTTGCAACCAACTCGATCCCAAGGAGAACCAAGTTACCTCTTCCGAGGAGTTTCTTTTTCTAGTTGCTAATCGCTGTTTTAATTGAATATTCTGACAGGTAATAACTTTCAGCATTTGTGCACATTTGTGGTGAAGCAAGGGGGACTATTGATGGTGAAACATCACAGTATTATGCACGTTTACTCTTTGTGTCCCCACCTGTCAAATTGTCAGAATCACTGATAATTTCTGACATTCTTTGTTCTCTCCAGGTTCAGGTGGGGTCTGTGAAGTCAGACAGCTGGAAATGAGTCAGTGAGTGAAGCATGAAGCATGTGAGATGTCAGGGTGACATGACTCTGGTGGAAGATGAGACCATGTCTCGGGCTGTGGTGGTGCCTGTGGGTCCCAGGGAACATTTCTGGAGTCTGTTTGAAAACAATAGTGTATTTCCAGTTGTTCTTGATTGAATAATTCTTGATTTATGGAATAAATCAAGAAATATTCAAACGAGAAAACGTATGTGTTGGCCACCACTGGTCTAAGGGAAATTAAGTAGGCTCTATTGTTATTTTGTTCTCCCACACCATCATGCCTTGTCACCTTTTGAACTGCGTGCCAAAAATAAATTACTACCTTTTTGAACGAGAGTGGATGAAAGGTGATTAAGTGTGATGGTGCTGCTGATCTTGTGGAGCTATGTGGGGGAGTGTGGAGGTTGTGCTCCTTGTTATTTGTTCTTTTTGACCTGGGTTAAATCGACCTTCATGCCCTGTAGCGTCCGATTCTCAGCTCTACATTTTCCAGTATGATGGGTGAGTGGATCATCTCACTGACAAGCGGTGAGTTGGATGCACATATGAGCTGGGGGGCAGGAGTTCACCGAAGGTCAAGTGTTAATCATAGAATTACGTCAAGACTGTACAGCATTGAAACCGTCCTTTTGGTCTAAATAGTCTATGTTTCACTCTCCCTTTGCCTCTCTTGTATCCCTCTATTCTCTTCCCAGGTATTTTAATAAAGCATGGATAATGACCATCAAAATTAAAAGCCTTAAAAAGAACGACTGCAGAGATGAAAGAAGGGTAAAGTAGATAGAAATGTGATAGAAAATCAATGTTGGATACAAGAAAGGAATAAAGCACTTCAGTTTATAGCTTTACCAATAGGTGGTTAACATAAGGTGTTTTAACCTTATGAAATTGATAAAGTCTATGTTGCTTTCTCTGTAACTACTTTCAGTGGAGGACTGAAGTACTGTAATTGGTATCTGAACAGTTTCCTGACAATTGTGGAAAATGTTATCAAACAGGTCTTTGTATGAAAATTGTGTTGCATAGTGAACGGTACTGCAGATACTATAATTTTTTCATGGAAAACTGAAACGCACAGGAAGTTAGTTGTTGTCTGGTGGACCAAAATCTGCTTGTGGATCTTTGTTAAAAATAATTTATTAGAGAATTAAATGCATCCTTTATTTGAATAGGAGGAAATGTACACTTTAAAATTGGAGTTAAATAGCTTTTCACATAAGATTAGACAGGAATGATGGAACATGATGTGTCATTGAACATTTAATAATCAAATAATAATAATAATCCTTGCATTTGATATAGCGCTTTTCACGTCGGGAGGACGTCCCAAAGCGCTTCACAGAACACACTGTAAAGTGAATTGACTGTATATTTGTAGGCGAACGCGGCAGCCAATTGCGCACAGCAATGTCCCACAAACAGTCATAGATTGAAAATGACCAATTTGCTATTGTTTTTGGTTTTGGAGGGATTATTATTATTAGGCGTGTGGAGTAAGCAAACTTGCCCAACGTTTCGCCCTCTGCCTAGAATTGAACTCGGGTCTCTCACTTGCAAAGCGAGTGCTCTAACCACTGAGCTACAGGACTCCACAGTCCACAGTTAGAGAAGAATTCTAATTTTAAAAACAAACTACTGCAGTTAGCACCAAGTAATGGTGCAGTATTTAAATGCAGAATGCAGATAATTCTGGCAGATAGATCTACCAACTCGTGACTGTCGTATGTGTGTGTGTGTAGTGTGCTTTTATGTGTGCGGGGGGTGTGGAGGTGGCGCCAAGGTGATGTTCTTGGCCATGAAATGTTGGGAATCAGGTAAACCCTCTGTAGCAGTCTCGGTAGTGCTGTTCATAAAACAAGTGGGTCCACAGTGCTCCAGGGAACCGCTGATGCCCAACCAGCCAGCCTGGCTCATCGCTAGAACTTGGAGCAGGCATTTTTTCCACTTGGCTCCCGTTAGCATTGCATCCCAAACATTTAACTGGTATGGGTAATCCTGGCTGAACAAGCAGAGGAAGTTTGTCAGACGATGCAAAGGATACATTTTTAGTTGGTTAAACTCCAGCAGTAACCGAAGCCTTGGCTCCTGTCAACCTACACATAATATTCTCTGGAATTAGGTATGCAAGGTGCATCCCTCCAGGGAAAGAGTGCAGACGCAAATAAGTTTCCCCTTGTAGGTGGCATACATATGTGGAACGCTGTCTCTATGTGGGATACTCATGGTGATGGATTTCCACATGTGGCAGACCTAAAAAAGATTCTAGCCTTTTTGGACATATAATGATTGGCTCTTTGCTTATTTTGTTCCATTTGTTTGCAGGTTTTCGCAAAAATGATGAGATGAAGGCGATGGAGGTTTTACCAATCTTGAAGGAAAAGGTTGCGTTTCTCTCAGGTAGGGTGTGAGTTCTCTATAATTAAAGAAATATTATTTCCTTCAAACTAACCAATGACAAATCTGAGATGGTACAAAGGATATCAAGGACAATGAAATGGGACATGATAATCGGGCTGTGTATTAAGATATGTGAAAAGCACATAGAACAACGGGAATGCCCAGCATGGAAGAAGACCTTTTAACCAGTAGTGTCTGTGCTTTCAGAGCAAAATTTTCAATCCCCTTTTCCCTTAGTCAATAATAATCCTTGTATTTGATATATTGTCTTATCGCGTCGTTCAGACGTCTCAAAGCGATTCACAGAATATATTGTAAAGTGTACAATGCAGTGTATGCGTATTTTGTGGGCGAAATCGCGGTCGCCAATTGTGCACAGCAGTGTCCCAAAACAGTTTTAAAAAGTAGTTGATGCCTTTTTAGGTTTTTATCCAGTTCCCTTTTGAAAGCTAAAATGGATTCTGCCTCAACCCCACTGCCAGGGCATTCTGTATCCTAACTATTCTATGAATGAAAAAAAATTCCTGACCTCTCCATTTGCTTATTTGCTAACTATTTATGTTCGTCCGTCCGTCCGTCCGTCCTTCCTTCCTTCCTTCCTTCCTTCCTTCCTTCCTTCCTTCCTTCCTTCCTTCCTTCCTTCCTTCCTTCCTTCCTTCCTTCCTTCCTTCCTTCCTTCCTTCCTTCCTTCCTTCCTTCCTTCCTTCCTTCCTTCCTTCCTTCCTGTATTTATCTATTTGTTTGTTTATTTCTGTTTGCTAACATGTATCAGGCTTTTTCTCTTATCAGTTGTGGCACTTGATCCCTCTTTGAAATGTTTGCTCTCCGGTCTTTATTTGTTTGAATATTTTATTTTGTTTGCAGGTGGGAGAGATAAGCATGGAGGTCCCATTTTGACATTTCCAGCACGCAGCAACCATGACAGAATAAGACAAGAGGATCTTAGACGACTTATCTCTTATTTAGCCAATATTCCCAGGTAGGACCAATTACTTTCTATTTAATTGCTCAGCAAATGCAGGCTGTATTGGAGCTTTATACCAGTCTGTTTTATAAATAATCGTATTGGAAGTTTACATTTAATGTTTCCTTCACAGCTCTACTTCAATGCCTTTCAATGTGAGTCGTCTATGGAACTTATTTTTAAATTTGTTGCAATAGGAAGTATAGAATACAAAACTATGGCTTGATGTGTTTTTGGATGTTGACTGCAACTTTGGAAAATTTCAGCAATCAACGATGGAAATTTTTTCATCTTTATCAAAATTGTCGTGTTCACACATGAATACACAATCATTCTACTTCACAGTAAAATCCTTGCTTTGGGATGTCCTCCAGAAGGGAAAGGCACTATACCCAATGCAAGGATATATTATATTTCAAACTACAAATTAATAAATGACATTCCATTGTACACTTCAACACCATTTTTGATTTGAAAAATATTGGACTTTTATCTTAAATACATTTTATATTTTTCTACTTGAAATAAAAACCTGAGGCTGTTTTTCCCAGCGTGGTTTTAAAGCTGAAAATGTATGATTTACGAGTTAACATTGTGAGCCACTGAATGATGTAAGTGGCTGGCGTTATTGTGAGTTATTGAGTGGGTGAGGGAGAGAAGCAGAGGTTTGAGCCCATCTTTTTCTATGTCTCCAGACTCTGATCAACATCTCTACTTCCCCTCACAAAATTTGATCTCAGATTTCTCCCAGATCTGCTTCACAAAGACTATCAGACCCAATGCCAGAAACACGTTATAGTTCTGGCTGCAGTGCAATGTGAGCTTTGATGCGATAGTGTTTGAATGAACTATCGCATTAAGGAGACAGTGCAGAAATGATTTGATTAGCATAGCTTTACAGAAAGGGACATTGTCTCTATTGAAAAACAACAGATAAATGATAGTGGACGATGATAAAGACAGGCTGTTTCCAATGCATGCTTAGTCATCTGAACAGAATTCTTAGTTTATAATGTAGTTGGAATATACCCTGAATCCTTTTTGGTGTCCTACATTTGATTGACTTTAAAACAATCAAATATGTGTTGGTGAGGGCATAACATCTGACAGAATACTTATCACAGTGTTCCTGATAAATGTAATGAGAAAGAATTACTGTATTCAATCCTTGCCTTAATTTTTGTCCCCAATGGGAAGAAAAAGGTCTTGCTGAAAATTGGTCAATTCATAAAGGAATATTAATTTATCTACCGGACTAATGTCAAAAACTGCTAATTATATTTCAAGGAGACTAAGAGTTATGTTCACGAAAGGATTTTTCTATAATCTTGAAAGAAAGAAAAAATCACTAGCATGTTTTTTCCGAACAAGAATATTGGAATTTAAGGTTTTCAATTAAGGTGGAGAGCTATTTTTTTCTTTAACTGTAACATTTATTGAACTCTTCATGCCATTCTTCAGTGAGGGAGAGCGCATTTCATTCCAATAAATATCTCTGGAATTTCCATAGGTGGGATGCATGGAATTCTCAGTTTGGTTTGGATACTCTTATAATAATAATAATAATCCTTTCATTTGATATAGCGCTTTTCACATCTTCTAGATGTCTCAAAGCGCTTCACAGAATATACTGTAAAGTGAATTGACTATATTTGTGGGCGAAATGGGGCAGCCAATTGCGCACAGCAGTTTCCCACAAACAGTTGTGGATTGAAATGCCCAATTTATTATTGTTTCTTTTTGAAGGATTATTATCAGGCGTATGGAGTAAGGAAACTTATCCGTGGTGATGGGTTTCAGCATGTGTCAGATACCTGGCTGACCAAAACAAAATGCCACAGAATTGTTTCTCCTGCTTTCCTATGAATATATAGAAATATGGAAGCCTGCTCAATAGATCACAAAACCCTAGTTGGTCAGTTATAAATAAAACTTGCGTTGTTTTCTATAAGCCTCCACTGGATGACTTTATAGCATAATGCTGAGATTTCTATTTGCATTTGCTTTATTTCTGCAAAATCAATGGAAGGTTTTTTTATGCATTGTAGGGACTACTACTAAGATGCTACTTTCAATATTGGTATTTCAAGTAGTGACTACACAGAAATCTTAATCTTAAACCCAAAACCAATACCACAGCATTTGTGTCCTATAAAGTATCAGATCATTCCTGCAACATTGAATTCCATTTCCAGTCTTGGAGGTCTTTTTTCAAGGAGTTAATTAACATCACTTCAAGTGCTTTTGGTGGGAATTTGTTCCACATATCCACCACGCAGAAAAGGTTAATGTTTATTACATTTCTGATCTTGCTTGAGGCTTGTTAATTTTGAACAGCTGACTCATACTCCAAGTCAACTAGCATGTGTATATCCATATCAATATGTCCATTTCATATAACCACAAGTATACAGTCAATTCACCTTACAGTCTATTCTGTGAAGCGCTTTGAGATGTCTAGAAGACGTGAAAAGCATTATATCAAATGCAAGGATTATTATTATATAAATAGACTTGCAGAATTTGGGTACAAATCTATATTGGGTGCACAGGAAGTGATATTGGAGACACTGCCTGTGCAATGGTCACTAAAAATCAAAACAGCTGCAAAAAATAACAGTAAAATAAATGTTGATTTTGTCCATTGTTAATTAAAATAATGAAAGCAAATCAACTGTATAAACAAAAGCTTGAATCCAGCACCTACTCCTTCAACTATCTGCTTAAATTGCCCAGATTTATTTAAATACAAAAATGACTGCATACTTTGAAATCAGCAACACATTTTACATAATATTTCTTAATATTATAAAGTGCATTTTCCAAATAATTTATGAACAGCAGGGGGTACAGAACAAGTTGTTGCAAATCTCTAAGCCAGTGCCTCTACAGACAGCTTCTTCCATTCAACAACTCCATCTGTTTCCATTGCTATGGTGTTTTTTAATCATGTTTGCTAGTTTTGACATTAATTATATGAGCCTTAACTTTTAATGTTTTCACACATGAAACTTTATTTAATATATTCAGAATTTTGAATGGTGTTCATCCACCAGATTAATTAACCACTCAAAAATTTCAAGTTTGCAGACGATACTAAGTTTAGATTGTGGTAAATTGTGAGGGTGACAGTGGAAAATTACAGAGGGATACAGACAGATTAAGAGAATGGGCAGAACATTGGCAAATGCAGTTTTTAATGTGACAAAGTGTGAGGTGATTTATTTTGGACCGAAAAATGTTGAGTCGGACTACATTCTACATGGAGAAGCGCTTGATGAGCAAAGGGATCTGGGTGTTCAAAAAGTAGGGCACAGGTGCAGAAAATTATCAGAAAAAAAAGCTTATGTGACATTGGACTTAGCACAAGCGGGCTCTTATCTAAGAGTCTGGAAGTGATGTTAATAATAATAATAATCCTTGCATTTGATATAGCGCTTTTCACGTCGGGAGGACGTCCCAAAGCGCTTCACAGAACACACTGTAAAGTGAATTGACTGTATGTTTGTGGGCGAACGCGGCAGCCAATTGCGCACAGCAATGTCCCACAATCAGTCGTAGATTGAAAATGACTAATTTATTGTTTTTGGGTTTTTGGAGGGATTGTTATTAGGTGTGTGGAGTAAGGAAACTTGCCCAAGGTTTCGCCAAGGTTAGAATTGTATGAAAGCTGGTCAGACCCCATTTGGAGTTTCGTGTGGAGTTTTGTGCACCAAACCGTAGGAAGGATATATTGGCCTTGGAGAGTGTGCAGCTTTGATTTATTAGAATGATTCCGGGAATAGAGGACCTACATTATGATGAAAGCATGGAATAACTTAGCTTGTGTTCTTTTGAATTCAGGAGGTTGAAGTTGAAATCTGATTGAGGTGTACAAAAATATGAAGGGATTTGATAGTCTGAATAGTGTGCAACTGTTTCCTCTGGCAAGAGAATTGAGGATGAGAGGCAATAGCCTTAAACGTGAGGCGAAATGTTTTAGAAGTAAAATAAGGAAGCATTTTTTCACGCAGCAGGTGGTGGGAGTGTGGAATTTCCTCCTCCAGAGGATAGTCCAGGCAGAGTCAGATGAAGAATTTAAAAGCCAAATAGATAAATGCTTGATAGACAGGGGTATTAGGGATATGGAGAGAGGGCAGGGATATGGAATTGAGTTGTGGATCAGCCAAGATCTTGGAAAGTACTGGTATAGGTTTGATGGACCTAATGGCCTAAATGGTTCCAATGTTCCCAAACAAGATGAGGTAGAAATTAAAGAGAGGACTGTGACAAAGGAGTCAAACATTGTAGAAAAAGGTAAAAGGAAATATTGGGGAGCAAACATGGAATCCATCAAGAGGGCGAGGGATTGAAAAGAACTAAAAAGATTACTCTTCAAGAGAGCCGGCACAGATAAGATGGGCCGAATGGCCGTCTTCTGTGCTGTAAATTTCTATGCATCTATCGTTCCACATAATGTTAAATTTATATTAAACTTTGATTAGACCACATTTGGAGAATTGTGTACCCTTCTGGTTGCCACTTCTGGATTTGAAACATTGATTGTCCAGCAGCTTGGGATGTCTCCCCAATGTGAAAGGTGCTGTACAAATGTAATTTTGTTGTTGTTGCCACACGACAAGAAAGATATTGGCATTAGAGTGTTGTTGTGGTACCATCCTTATAAAAAGCTTAGATTTATAAGGATGGTATCACAACAAAACCAACTTGCACTTCACGCGGGTTAGTGATGCCTAAGTTGCGCAAGGTTTCAGTGGGTCTGAGGGAGAGCCTGGAGCGGTTGAGGAGATCAGACCCACAGGAGAGAAGACGTTGACGAAAGTCAGCTACAGGAAATTTGCGCTCGTCCAGGCCTTGATGTCCATCAAACAAGCTGATAGGACATCAGCGGACTGGGAGTCGCAGTTGGAACTGGAGAAGTAGATTTGAAGTTGATCTCATGTCTGTGGAAGTTGATCTCATGTCTGCGGATGACATAGCCGAGAGGGAGGATGTAGATGAGTAAAAGAAGGATCCGAGGACGGAGCCTTGAGGTACCCTGCAGGTGACCGGGCAGGGGCGAGAGGAAAAATCATTGGTACCAGGGATACAGCTATCAAAGACTGCGGAGATTATAGCACGTCTTTCTGGAGTTGAGACAGTTAAAAGGGGTCCTGATAGAGGTATTCAAGATTATGAAATGATTTGATAAGATGGATGTTAATACACTGTTTCCACGATTGGTGGGTCTGTAGCTGGAGAACAGAAATATAAAATAGGTAGGGTTAGATCTGATAAAGAGTTTAGATGGAATGTCTTCATGCAGAGGGTGATGAGATTGTGAAACTCACTCCTGGAAGCTGTGGTTGAAGCAAATAGCATCAATGTGATTAAAGGAAAGCTTGATGCATGCATGAGAAGGGAATAGAGGGGTACAGCAAGAGTATTGAGTGAACTACAGAGGTTTGGGAGAAAGGCAGGTAAATGGGACTGAAAGGATTGCCAGCCACAGACACGACGAGTGAATGGCCTTCTTCTGTGCTATAAATATTCTATGGTTCTGTGGTTGGGGGCTTGTGTCTTGTATTAACACAGACTAGTTGGGCCGAATGGCCTCTTTCCATGCTGTACAATTAAGTCATACCTTATGCAATTTACTGAATGAACAGAAGCTGGAGCATTGAACATTGAATTGTTGCCAGTCACATCGCAGACCATTGTCTGCAGTGTGATTCTTGTTGTTGATCATATTTCCTATGATTCGTTCCACTTTACTCATGATTAGTTCAGGTAAAATGATATAATTTTTAAAAAAGGCAAACTTCAGAAGGAAACGGTGAATAACCAAAATAACTGACTGGACAATGTTGCTGAAAGATGTACATTTTGGAAAACATTAAAACATGGAGAGTGGAAGAGAGAACATATCTGAGAATGTAAGTGTGAGCTAAGTAAGCATTCTCCAGAATGGATAAATAGGTCACATAAAATGGAACTAAATAAGAAAGACAAAATCTGTAAGGAAAACTCTGGAAGTTTAGAAATGTTCTCAAACAGGTTAAAAGGGATATCACAAATACTACCTGAAAAAAGCAGAGATCAGAAGAACTGAAGATATTAAGCATAATATTAAAAGTGTTCCTCCTGTATCATACATAGTTAAATGAAGCTAGAAATCTAAAAGACAACAGTGACGATAAAGTTAACTGTGGAACTATTTCCATCTCTGAGGTCAGCTAATTCCATGCAAATCAGAATTCAAACAAGGAAAGTTCCAGCCGAGGTGATTAATTTATCAACTGAGCTATTGGCAGAACCACAGTTAAGTTTCAGTAGAGCTTGTGCTGTGAAGCTATGATAATTAAATGTCTATAAGGCACTTGGGTCAGTTGGAGTGTATCATTGGTTCATCAAGAAAAATAGAAGTGAAATAGACAAGTCCTATAAACAAGAAATAGACAAGAAATCAACAATGTTGAAAAAAGTATGAGATGTCAAATCTGGGAAATGTAGACTAGCCAGTCTAATACAGAAGGGAAATGCTTGAGAGTATTATGTGGAATAATATAAATTCTATTCTTAAAAGGACAGAGGCTCATAGGGATAGTTAGCATGGAATTAGAAGCAGCATGTCTTAACAACATAAAAATCAGGAACGGTATAGATAATATGCCCACTGAATCTCATTTGTCTATTAAGTTAGCTTCCCATCATAGCATCAAATTGTGTTATGAATAATTCACATCTATTTTCCGGCTTGTAAATTCTTCTAGACATTTATTATTCCTTGAGGAAATGTGTTTTACTGATATTTGTTCACTGCTTTTCTTTATGTCCTTTGGCCCTTTTGCCTTGGTTTTGGATTAACAGTACCTTATCTATAGCTTTATTGTTCCATATCCTTTAATGAGGTTCCTCCCACTCCACCCTAAGCTAACTTCCTTCTAAATTGTCAAACCTGTATAATTTATGTAATGTTTCATCAGTATTTATTTCCTCGATGTAGAGTGTCTTTCCAGGGTTGGAGTTAAGAAGTATTCCTGGAGTAAAGTAGATGGAGCATTACTCTGCATTTTGGTGTGCTAGATCTGTGTGCTTGATGCTGATAAAGTATTCAGTTTCGAGAGGTGAGAGAGTTTTCCATCCTTCAGCACTTATATCATCAACAACAACAAGATTGCATTTATAGAGCGCCTTTCACGTCGGGAAACGGCACAGAAAGAGGCCAGTCAACCCATCGTGTCTGCGCTAGCTCCGAAAAGAGCAATCCAACTCAATCCCACTGGCCCACTTTCTCTCCATAGCCCTGCAATGTGGTCCTCCCCAAATACCCATCTACTTCTCTCTTAAAAGTTGTTATTAAATCGGCTTCCACTACCCTTTCAGGTAATGCATTCCAGATCCGAACAACTCGCTGGGTAAAAACCTCCCCTCTGTTTCTTTTAACAACTAACTTAAATCGGTGTCCTCGGGTTACTGACCCACATGCCAGTGGAAACTATTTTTCCCGGTTCAACCTATCAAATCCTCTCATGATCTTGAAAACCTCTATTAAATCCCCTCTTAATCTTCTCTGCTCTAGGGAGAATAATCCTAGTTTCGCTAACTTCTCCTCATAACTAAGGTCCTTCATTCCTGGTACCATCCTGGTAAACCTCCTTTGCACCCTCTCCAATGCCCTAACATCTTTCCTAAAGTGCGGTGCCCAGAACTGAATGCAGTACTCCAACTGAGGCCTAACCAGCATTTTATAAATATTCAACATAACCTCCTGACTTTTGAATTCTATGCCCCTATTTATAAAACCTAGTACCCGTATGCTTTTTTAACAGCTTTATTTACCTGTCCTGCCACCTTCAGAGATTTGCTTATGTGGACCCCCAGGTCTCTCTGTGCATTTGCCCCCTTTAAGATTGTACCATCAGCTTATACTGCCTCTCCTCATTCTTCTTACCAAAATGCAATCTTGATATTACTTAGCAAACAACAATAATTTTACCAAAGATTAGACTTTAAAGATGTGCTTGATAGGGCACGAGTTTGAGAGGCAAGTGATGTGAACAAACTTGTAACAAACCAATTAACCCTTTAAAACAGGATGTCTGGTATTCCAATATACAGTATTCAGTAGGAGTCGGTATGCTTTTCTTTGGGGCCGATTTGAAAAGGAGAACAGAACTAGAAGTGACCTGAGAGCCACAAGATGTCGATTAAGAGCAGATCAGTCGGGTAATTGAAAAGTCACAGCAGAACTATGAGTATCTGGCCCACTGTTTAGATCCCTATCAATCTTTAATTTGGTTTAAGTTTGAGTTCAGTGCACTGTAAATCTTTGGGCTAGAATGTTTACATTGGTTGAAAATGAATGAACTCTGTTTAACAAAGAAATCAAAAATGTTTACAACACAATATAGGATCACACATTTAAAATCCACAAACTTTTTTTTGGAACTTGTATATAAAACAATCTTGTTTTGTACATTTTTAGATGTCTGTTAATTTAAACATTAGTATGAAATTGCAACCACTGAAAATTTACCCTGAGATCTGGATTTTCTTCACAATGGAAGGTGCAGTCAGTATTGCCAAAAGTCAAATAACTGAGTTTGCAGTAAAGCTGTGTCTCTTAAACACCACATGAGCTGCTGGTTTGGGCCAAGGTGCAAGTACTATAGTTCAGTAAAATTGTTAGTTGCTCTGTAAAATTTGAAGGATGACTTCACACTGCTTCATATGTGAGAGAAAGGACTTATGTATTTGGTACAAATCTCTCAAGCTCCCACTGCTTGATCACAGCATTGAGTTAATAAAAAGTATTATATGTGTAAGTGTATTGCTATTATAATTTAGGAGCTGGGGATAATCTGCTGTCAACAGCTTTCTCTCCAGTTGGAGGCCACTGTGGATGGAAACCTTTGTTTGCTCTTCCTTATCTGTCTAATTTGGAACAAAGTAATGTCTTAGAATTTGGGAGACAGATTTGGAGCATTGTGAATTCTGTTTGAGTTTGAAACTGAAATCATTTAACATTAAATATGTTCTGAAATACTTATAGTTCAATTGCTAACGATTCTAGTTTCGTCCTGTGATTCACTGAAAATTGAAAAATAGTGCTTTTTTCCAGGGCTCTGAAGGAATGCTTAGCAACAAGTAGAAGTCTGCAACAAATTTCACATCTGAAATGATTCACTGACCATTGCTGGTGTATCAACAAATTTGTCAAGCCACGATTTGTGTTAGAGAAACCAGCTGCAGATGTTAAGCAGTGCAATATTAAATATGAACTCTCATTTCAAAGTAGATGCGTTTTAGTGTAGTTGGGTGGTGGTTTGAAAGCCTGATAATGTTACCACAAACTGATTGCCAGATGTTTCTATTCAATAAACATCAAGTGTCATTCTTGGATAAATATCTATTCAGAGGCTCGCTCATCAGTGGTTCCCTTTTTATCAGCATTTAGCCACTGATTTATTTGTTGACTTAATAAAGAACATTACAAACTTTAGTTGTTCACATCGGATTCAGGGACTTACGGTGAATATATAACAACTCAATTGCCTTGCTTGTGAAGTACGTCGTCAATGAGGATACTTCAGACAGTTTCTGTGCGGAATGAACTTTTTTAATTTCTTGTTATCTCCATGTCACTTTTGCCCCTTCTCTTTCCAATCCAAATGTTGTGTTTGTGGTTATTGATGCTCATTCCAGATCTTTATGTGTGATGTGACAGTTTTCAAGAAAGTTTCATGCAATAGACTGGGCCTTTAGCTACTGTGCTGAAGTGTTTGATAGTATTTGGACATTCTGGGTTCAGGCTCCCAACGCAGAACTAATGATACAAGTCTCTGGTAGCTCGAAGTCAGCTGCTGGAAGCTCCTCAAATAGTCCTGCAATCGAGGCAGTGTGTTTTGTCTGTTTATGTTGGAACTCATTGCTGCAAACAAATCTGGTGCTAGCACTTTCAGTGAAGTGTCGACTGCTATACTACTGGGAAACATTACAGATTTTTAAAAAATAATGATGCACATTCATAGATGCGTTTTTAAAATAAGAATGAAATGACAATGGATGGCACTGAGAAAAGGCAGCTGGTACCACAAGCAGGTGCGGCTCGGCAGAACTGTGACAAACGGAGGAAAACGAAGGTTGTGAACCTGCTGCTGATTTATAATGTCACATTTTCCAATTAGTAACAACATGAGATGGGCTTTGTTAGGAAATTTAGGATAAATCTGAGCTCTCTCTTCTCTTCCACCCAATTATACTTGGAGCTGTAGATTCAGAACATCTAGTGAAAAGAACGAACATGCATTTGCCTTGACATGTTGAAAGTTTCAAAGTGCCTCATGGCAATTACAGCTAACTGTAGTGACAGATTTGGTGGCAAATATGGCACCCATTTTGCACACAGCAAGGCCCAATCTGTGTTAGCCTAGCTCAGTTGGTAGCACGCTTACCACTAAGTCAAACAGTTGTTGGTTGAAGCCCCGCATTAGACTGTGCTAACTCACACTCCAACGTAGTGCTGGGATTTTCTGCATCGTTGGAAGTTCCGTACTTCACATGAGACGTGAAGCCGAGGTTCCATCTGAATAGGCAGGCAAAACCTTGTTTAATATTTTATTTGAATGTCAGTACTCTGCCAGTGCAGTACTTCCGAGTGCTGTCCCATCATAGACGTCTATATCTCAAGTCTAATGTGAGGCCTGAAGAATCCACAACGTTCTGACTAAGATGCTCGTGTTGTGGTAATGATGGGGAGGAAGAAGGGAAAGTAAAGAGTAGTAATTCATTTTTAGGATCTGCTTGATTCAAGAGTTCACCAACCAAATGTAACGAAATAGTGTCTGCTATTTCCTGACAACATCGCTCACCTTAATCTGAGAAGAACCCCAAACTGATTCAAGTTTTGGGGAAATTTAGAAAGTGATCCTTAGCAAAGTTAGCATTTTAACGCTTATTTTGTGCTGCGCACCCAATCCTACCATCGGGGAACTAGGTTAAGACTACCTCAGTTTACACAACATGCTAAAGAGATATCATCATATGTGCTTGGGCTAGATTCGTGCCGGATTCGAACTCAGACTCCAGAAGTGAAAAGCAGTTGTGGGTGCAACACGCATAAATGTGCTTTGCATGAACAAACCAAACGTTGTGTGTTGTTTACATGCATGCAAAGTCAAAGTTTGTTGTAATCCTGTATAACAGCACACATTTCTTTAGACCACAATTGTGTAAATGCCATTTTTATACATGAAATATGGGGCAATAAAGGTAGATCCTATGTTCTTTTATATCTCATAGGAACATCTTGATTTCATGCTGTTCCACTGCTCTGCCCTCATCTGATTTTTCCTGTATATTTTCCATTATAATACTTATATTGTGATTTGTGTTTTGTTTTCACAGTGAGGAGGTGTGCAAGCGAGGATTCACTGTAATAGTTGACATGCGTGGATCCAAATGGGACTCCATTAAGCCACTGCTGAAGATTCTGCAGGAATCCTTTCCTCGATGTATTCATGTTGCACTGATCATCAAGCCAGACAACTTCTGGCAGAAGCAGAGAACTAACTTTGGCAGCTCCAAGTTTGAGTTTGAGGTACTTTCAGATATAAGATTTAGATATTATTGAACTAATAACCAAACCATTCATAATCTTAATGACTCCCAACATATGTTTTTCTTTGCCAAGCCATTTCATTTGAAACTTCTTTCCTGTACATGCTATTTTGATGGTTTATTTTAGGTTTCACGTGAGTGCACAGTTGTGTAAAAAAAAAATTGGTCAAGTTTCAACATGTGGTTTAGCTGCACAAAGTGGGGCTAAAAGATCCATTATAAAAGTTTGATTGTTTAACCCACAAAGACCAATAGGCAGAGAACAGATTTTTTCTTGATGTATCAAATGCAAGGATTATTAATATTATTATTTCAGCGTTAGTGGGGGATGGAGGGGGAAAGAGGCACAGAGTGAGGGTTGGGAACAAATGTGGAACTAAGCCAAAATGCTGAAGGACCACAATTATTTAATTTGAACTCTTGTGTATAATGAAGCTTACCCTTTTTGTTTTGCTTATATAACACGTAGAGAAAAGCCCATGGCCCAGGCCCAGTCACTTAGGGACATGTTTTTGCTTGTATTTCAGTATGCCATTGCTATCGTCAGCTCATTGTGTACACTAGTGTAATGCGATGCCCAGTCGCTAATAGTTCATTAATAAACCTGAGGGACCCCACTCATATAAAACCACTAACTAAATTTGCATTTTTTAAAATGCAAGGATTATTATTGTTGTTATTATGATTATTGTTGTTATTATGAGGACTGAATTGACCATCCTTTGCATTCAGTGTGGATGTAACATGAGCAGAAAACAGCCTGAATTTTGTCTCTCAGTTATGAAAGAATGCCTAAGAGAGCTGATATTCCTTAATTCACTGCATAAACCAGACACTTTTTTGGATTTTTTTTGTTATCTTTTATAATATTTAACTTTGGTTAAGAAATGTTACCTCATGTTCTTGAGGCCCATTGGATGATTGATGTCCTCATTAAATACTGATCTGTGGTGGTTAGTCAGCAAGGATTCAGTTTTATGAACAGTGTGTAATGCCACAACAATTTACATTCGTATAGTGCCTTTCATGTCTGGAATGAGTCAAGTTGCCAACCCATTCATGTCTGGCGAATGAGCCAGTTTTAAAAAGGCATTTTTATCTTTAACTTCTTTTGCAAGGCTAATTTCCAAGTTATTCATTGGAACCAGCAGTGAGTAACTGGTTACTAGATGATGTCATATCCCTCATGTGTGGTCCGGCTGCTGAAATTTTAAAGATGTACTTTAGTTGCTATTAAGCTAAAAAGGTATATAAATAAAACACTGCAAACATTCAGGCTGTTGTACATCAGCAGAATGTGGCCAATATGAGATAACTCCCTGACATCACACCTCCTAAACAGTAAAGGAGAACTAACTCATCTAGGATCAATCATTTTGAATTTATGCCCAAGAAATGTGATTGTGATGGAGTTTTTGTTCGGCCATGTGGAGCTTGTGGAAGCCAATCACCGTGCTTAAGATTATACAAATCAGATTGAGCATTCCACATAGATTTGTCACTTCCATGTGGAAATTTCCCTGCGAGTGAAATAGAATACACACTCTCTCCCTGGAAAGTTGCAACCTACCTATCTAATTCTGGAGAATATTAGGCACAGGGTTTTGAGATCCAAGAGTTGGGGACCTCATAGTGCATGAAGGGATGCTGCTAAAATTTAATCAGCTGAAGCTGCAAAGCTTGCCATTGAGAGCACTCTCTGGCAAACTTCTCACTATTTGTACGGAAAGGACCACCTTACACATTAAGGCTTTTGTTTGTAGAACTAACGGGAGTTGAGTGGGAAGAATCCCTAGCCGCAGTGACTGGTTTGCATTTCCAAGACCTGCCAATGAGCCAGGCCGATTGGTCAGTGGTCAGCATATCTTGGAGGACTATGTACCAGCCTAGCTAAGGAACGGGACTAATAATAATAATCTTAACCTGACATTTCATGTCAGGAGGACATTCCAAAGCTCTTCACATGATATTACTGCAAAGTGGAAGGACGGTGTGTTTTTGTGGGTGAAAGTGTCAGCCACAAACTGCAAACAGCAATGTCCCACAAACAGCCATGAAGTGAATGACTAATTTTATTTGTGGGATTGTTGACCAGGACACTGGTAAAAACTTCCTTTTCTTTTTGAATCGTATCGTAGGTTCTTTAATATCCACCTTAACTTCCAAATGGGATTTCAGTTTAATGTCTCATCCGAAGGACCACACCTCCAACAATGCACAATACAGCACATGCCTAGGACTACATAGAGTGTCAACCTAAATTATATACCAAGACTGCCACAGAGGGTTGACATGATTAATACATTCCATTGCCAGACACGTCACGGCTTATCTCTCTCAATTCCCACCCTCAACCAAAAACAATAGTCCCTATTGCAGTGTTAAATAACTCCAATGTCAAATGCGTCATACCTGTGCAAGCAAATATATCAAATGCAAGAATTATTATTTATTATTATAAGCAATTTTGAAATAAAGTTTTCGCATATGAAAAGTATCGAGCATATTTATGCGATACAGGGTGATCCAACCGGGGGACCACAGTCTGCATCTGGCCTGGGGCATGATTTCATTCGGCTCAAGATCATTTCCAACTTTGTGCTGCTCCTTCCCTCCTCGCCTCCTCCCTCCCTCCCTTCCTCCCTCCCTCCCTCCCTGGTGAACCATCCTCTCATGGCAGCGGCAGGAGTTGGCGGTTGGGAGGATGCGGTGGGTAATTGAGTATCTCAGTACATTGAGCTGCGGGGAGTGGAAATAATGCTGCCTGGTGCTGCAGTCTGTCAGGAAGTCCCTCCCGAGCTGAGGGGAAGGCGAGCGGGTCTCCTTACCACCTCATCCTCTCAACAGCCGGCTCTTGCCGCTGCCAGATAGTGAGCACCCACTTGTGGCCGGCAGAGGAGCCATTCCCAGAGGCGAGGGGGAAAAAGTGTGTGAGAGGGGAGATAGAGAGGACGTGTATGTGAGTGAGAGAAAGAGTGTGTGTGGAGAGTCTAACAGATAAAGGTGGGGGTGGGAGCGTGACTGAGGGAGAGAGCATGATTGATAGAGAGGTAACAAGAGTGATTGAGAGAAAGAGAGCATGAGGGGGAGAAAGTGAGAGAGGGAAGTGAGGGCAGAGTTTTGTGATTCACTGTCAGGACAGGTGATCGAAGCCTCCCTCGGCCGCCGGGGTGGGGGACAGAGTGACGTGCCGTACAGTTTCCTCATAGCATGCTCCCTCTTTCCACAGTGAGAAACTCCTACAGCTTTCTTTCCCCCTCCCAACCCTACCCCTGCGATCTCCCGACCCGGCCGTTCCCTTTGCCCAGCAAACACCAGCTTGCTTCATGTCCCCTCCACCCCACCCCCTCATCTGCTCCACCATCTTCATTTTGCCCCCACTCTTTGGAGCATATTCCCGGAGTCCCTCTAACTCGCCACTCCCTCCTTTCTTTCAAGTCACAAGCTAATTCTTTGACCACGCTTTCGGTCATCTTTTCCCCTCCCTGCCCCATCTCCCTCAGCTCCCACCCCCAGCTCAGGTGCCCAGCCGACATTGTCAAGTGCTCTGAGGCATCCTTCTGACGTGCAAAAGGCGTTGCATAAATGTGGTTATGTTATGTTTCTGGAAGGGAAACACAAAAATATTGCTGATGCTGCCTCTGGACATTTCCCAAACAGGGCACCCGGCCCTCAGCATCCAAAAGGATGGACCACCCTGATGTAATATAGTAAAACATCTTCTATTGGGCACATATGGACAAGATTTTAAAAAAAAAGACTAAAGATCACGTTGAACCATTTTTTACCAAAAAAATTCCTGTGTGTTCTATTTTTGCCTGATGTTTCCAATTAAATAAATCATGAGCTTCATACAGGAAAGCCACATGCCACAGGGAGCAATGTTTTAAATTGGGGAAGCCACTTTCTCTTTAGTTTTTCAAAAAAAAACAGTGCCGCCTTCAGTTCTCCCAAGAAATCAGGAAGCTTCAATAATTGCTTTGCCGGTTAATTATATTGCAAACTTCTGACAACGATGAAACCATATTATGTCATTGTACTATATTTTTGGAGACTGTGTTTTGCACTCATAGGGATTAAAATTGCAGCGTGTGATCCCACCGGTGATGGTTATCATGTTAACAAAAAATATGGTTTAAAAACTTTCAACAATTCTCACTGGCAGAATGTGACTGGAGGCAGAAAGGGCTATACCCCCATCTATGCCAGTGATAATTATTGACTGCTTTTGACTATTTTTAATTGATATGTTCATTTTCATTAATGTGATAATATTCATAGATTATTGATACTCAGAAACAGACTATATGGCTCATCAGGTCTGTGCCGATATTATTCTCCATACCAGACACCTAACGTGTTGTTTGTTTCCACCTGATTCTAGACGAACATGGTGTCTGTTGAAGGTCTTACCAAAGTGGTGGACCCATCCCAGCTCACTCCCGAATTTGACGGCTGCCTGGAGTACAACCACGAGGAGTGGATTGAAATCCGTGTTGCGTTTGAAGACTTTATAAGTAATGCATCACACATGTTATCCAGACTGGAAGAGCTGCAGGAGATGCTGGCCAAAAAAGACTTCCCTCAGGATCTGGATGGAGCTCGAAAGATGATTGAAGAGCACACGTTGCTTAAGAAGAAGGTTATCAAGGCTCCCATTGAGGAACTTGACCTGGAAGGGCAAAAACTACTGCAGAGGATCCAAAGCAGTGAAAGTTTTCCTCATAAGAACTCCATATCGGGGAATGCAGACTTTCAGGGTCTTGTACCAAAAGTGTCCAGTATGTTGGACAAACTGCACTCGACGAGACAGCATCTGCATCAGATGTGGCATGTACGCAAGCTGAAGCTAGATCAGTGTTTTCAGCTCAGACTCTTTGAACAAGATGCAGAAAAGGTAAGAGTAAACGAGATGTACTTTACTTTAATAAACGAGCAGGATTTATGGAGCCTCTTCCCCAACCCCTTTTTTGTGTGAGCTTCTGAAAATACAGTATCATGTTTCTAGTCTAGCTAACTTTTCAAACAAAATTAAGTTGGATTGATAACCAATTCAGCCTTTTTTAATTTGATAAATGTGTTCATAGTGATTGTGAAAGCTCTGGACTCGAGAGGAAAAATCTGTCTTTAATGAATGGTATCTCAGCTTACAACCTGAAATTAGAGTTTTGCTTTTTTAAAACTAAAATCCATTAATTGGCTTCTTCTATTTCCCATCAGATATTTCAGCTCTTCATCTCCCATTGCTTTATGGCTGCAATTGTGCTTCTTTAATGAAATGATGTGCAGTGCAATATCGTCGGCTAGTACACCTCTTGCAGAGGTGAACTGATATTCTCTCCACAAGTGCTCTATCTACTGTATTTGGGTTACCTTAAGGGAACACCACGGCAAAGCAGTGGCTAATATGTTCTGTTAATTGGGCTGGCTCATTGCACCAAAGGCAGGAGAAATCTGGTGACAGGAGATGGAAGGAAATGTGAAAATTTTAGTATCAAGTGGCACAAAGCTTAGTTAGTGTATCATTTTGTTGTAATACTGCAGTACTATTTGTCAGGATCTGGAATACCATTCCACTCCTGATGCTTGTCATTTGAGCAACAGTGTTTGCAGGTATTTTGGACAAGGGAAGTCGTTCCAAAGTGGAAACCCATTAAAATAGAACATTTACAAAAAAGAATCGTAGCTCCAAGCTTCTTCTTGTGGCCCACACAACTAATTCATATTTTTGCCTTATAAGTTGATGCATCTGTTGAAACAATTTTCAAGTTAATTCCTAACCTAATTCACCAAACCTGGTGATGTGTTGACAATGTGCCACAGGTTCCATCATTTTACTCTCCTTGATTTAGAAATCTAGTTTGTTGTTTATAAAACATGTTGTCAATGTCCTTTGAAGCTTGAAGTGATTCTTCTGTAAGTAAGTACAGAAGTAAGTAAGATTCTTTTGGTTCTAAACTGTTGCTAAACCTATGTCACAAAAGAGTGCCCTTGGTTCCTGATACATCTGCTCACTGCTGTCCAAATAATCTACGCACAGAGAAAGGGTGGAAATGACAGGAAATATACTTTGTGTATATTAGTTAGGTCTATTTTGCACAATGTGTTTTGTTTCCTGTCACTGGTGGGTGATAACTTCACCAAGTAATTTGCTGATAAGTTGCTTCAAAAATGCAATTCAATGACCGTATAGTAAATCCTCCTTCTCTTCCAGATGTTTGACTGGATCACTCACAACAAAGGCCTCTTTCTGAACAGCTACACAGAGATTGGAGCCACTCATCAGCATGCGATGGAACTTCAGACACAGCACAATCACTTTGCCATGAACTGCATGGTAAGGGCTTGTAAATGAGAAGCAGAAAAGCTACTGCAATATCTATCACTCACTCTCCGTGTGTGTGTATATATGTTTGGAGAAGTGAAAGCGGAGATTATTTAAGAAAGCAGTGATTGCTGAAAGGTTGTGCCTTTCATTGATGAATACACGCTAAATGTACTGGAGATTATAAGAATAATCCTTGCATTTGATATAATAACCCTTGCATTTGATATAGCGCTTTTCACATCTTCTAGACGTCTCAAAGTGATTCACAGAATATACTGTAAAGTGAAATGACTGTATATTTGTGGGCGAAATATGGTAGTCAATTACCATCAGCAGTGTCCCACAAACAGTCGTGGATTGAAGTGATCAATTTTATTGTTTTTTTTCTTGAGGGATTATTATCAGGCGTGTGGAGTCAGGAAACTTTCCCAAAGTTTCGCCCTGCCGGAATCGAACCGAGGTCTCTTGCTTGCGAGGCAAATGCTCTAACCATTGAGCTACAGGACTCCCATAATTTGTTTCATGTTGGGGGGTCGTCTCATAGCACTTCACAGGACATACTGTAAATCAACGTGGTCCAACTGGTGGCCCGAGGGCAGATGATTTTATCCGGCCCGAGACCATTTCCAACTTCCGCTCCCTATCTCCCTGGTGAACATTCTCCCATGGCAGCGGCAGGCGCCAGCGGTTGGGAGGACACAGCGGGGAGAGTGAAAATAATACAGGCCATTACTGCAGTCTGCCAGGAAGGCAACGTGTCTCTTACTAACCGCCTCCTTTGCAATTGCTGGATCCTGCCCCTGCAGATAGTGAATTGAGTGGCTGATTGGGAGAGAAAGGGATTGGGGAGGGGGAGAGAATAATTGAATGAGAAAGGCAGAGGGAAGAGAAAGAGGGAGGGAGCAGAGAGGGAGAGTATGAGATGAGGAAGAGAGAGTGTGAGAGGGGAGGATTGGTTGAGAGAGTGTGTGCGTGTGAGTGAGAGAAGAGAGAGGGTGAGATTGAGAGAGAAAGAATGTGAGGGAGGGAGACAGCAGAGAGAGAGGGGATAGAGAGAGTGTTTGTGAGTGAGAGTGAAAAACTTTTCTACGTCCTTCCATCTCCCTCCCACCCTTACCTCTGTGACCTCCCGACCCGCCCATTCCCTTTACAAGAAAAACCAGCTTGCTTCATGTCCCCCCACCCCATCTGCCCCACCATCGCCAGTTTGCCCCCGCTCTCTGGAGTTCCATTCCTGCAGTCCCTCCGACTTGCTCGCTCCCTCCCCTTTCAAAGCACGTCAAGACCTAACTCTTTGACCACACTCTTCGTCATCTTTTCCCCCCCCATCCCATCTCTCTTGGCTCCCACCTCAAGCTCAGGTGCCCTGCCGAGCACTTTGAGATATCCTTCCAACATTAAAAAAGTGCTGTGTAAACGTGTTACATTTCTGGAAGGGAAACATAAAATATTGCTTATGCGGCCGCAGACCTTTCTCAAATTGGGAATCTGTCCCGCGGAAGCAAAAGGGTTAGACCACACTGCTGTAAATTGTTGTGAGTGTAATTTGTAAGACATATTTGGGCATTGCAATGGCCAATTATGTAAGTTTTATATTTTCTATTGTGAAATATGCTTGAACTGCTAATGGTTCACAGCACCAAGTTGTATACTGAGGCATACAGATCAGACAGACCTCAGTTTCAATTGGCTGCGTTTCGCCTACAAAATACAGTCAATTCACTTTACAGTGTAACCTGTGAAGTGCTTTGACACATCTCAACGACATGGTAAGGCTTTGTATCAAGTGCAAGGATTATTATTCCGGGTTTAAGGCAGCTGATTTCAGTTGGGAGTTGTAGTAATTCTACAAATAGCTTCAGATTCCTGGGCTATGGGGGAAGGGGGGGAGCTAGGTTAGCACACAGACGAAAAAACTATCGCCCACGGGCTGAGAAGCCCACTTCCCCGAACATACACACCAGTCCAGGTAAGCCCGTGTTTGAATGGAAGTGTGTTTCCAGTTTTTTTTTTGATTTATGGCACAAATCAAGAAATATTCAATCAAAAAAAATTATTTTGTTGGTCGACCAGAAAGAATGGCCGCCACCAGGATAACAGGCTTCCCACTCACTTGCCCATTGCCTTGGTCAGCCTTGCTATGGGTGTGATCCTAAAAGGGAATAGCTTGAAAAAATGCCCTTTTTATAACACGTTCTATTTTTGAAGTAGCAGCGATCCTCAACTGTTTGTTTTGGCAGCGGTGGAGTCACCGACGTCGTGAATCTAATGCCAAGAATGTGCCAAATAATTATATGCAATTCAAAAAAAGAGACTTTTTTTTAAAGTTGGACAGCGGCTTTCAGTGGGTTGTGGTTAGGTTGGTTGGGAACACGATGCCCCTTCTCATGGCTTCTACGTATCTTATGCTACTCCAAGTTCCACATCTCTGGGAATGGTGGGTCTTTACATACAAGGTGAGCTAACTTCCCATTGTGGTAGGCAACTGGCCAATTTGGATGTTTATCTTTGCCCTGCTTGCTCGCATTCATCCTAAATAATACGGCTTTGACTTGCTAGCTTACGATTGACAGTTTATATTTCTATTCACTGTTCTGAGCCCAAGTGTGCGGTTTTGGTATATTTAATGTTCCATATTTCTAAAAAGTTCAAAGAGTAACAGGGCTGCATTTTGAGATGGATGGTTTAAGCCAGGGTGGTCCCACTGGCGTCCCAAGGGCCAATTTTATCTGAGCCCACCCCCATTTCTTCTGGCCCACCTGCTCCCTCCATAACCAGTAAATGTTATGGTTCTGGAAGGGAAACACAAAAATATTGCTGGTGCGGTCCGCAGACATTTCTCAAAGAGGGCTTCCGACCCTCAGCAGCCAAAAGGTTGGACCACCCTGGTTTAAGCAATGATGCCAGTTCCATACAGTCGTTCTCTGGCCTATTTTTCAGCCAGTGTGCGTAACAAGTGGTCTTGTCACTGCAGCTGATGTGAAGGGAGGTGGTGGCCTCCGCAATCAATTGATTCCCTCATTTATATTATTTTATGTCTGGCTGCAATCGTGAGGCAGGACAATATGTTACATTTACATTTTACAATTTACATATACAATTTAAAAACATAACTGATTTAATTAACATGATAAAATATGGATTTATTTAATCATCTCGAATGCAATACCCACTCAGGTTAATTGTTGCTGTCATTGTATTTGCTGATTGAAATTATCTACATATTTTATGAAGGAGCAGTTTTGAATTTAACTGTGAAGAAGAAATAGTTTTTGCCAGTCCTGCACATTTCTGTGTTCCTATGAGAAAACTTCTTAAACCAATGACCGTATCTGATGGAGAATAAACCCCATTTGAATGTGTGCCAGGGGGGTTGTAATGGGGCTAAACTGCAGCTGGAATGAATATGCCACAGCAGTATCCTAGGACTTCATACAGTGTCAGGATAATCCCATCATTGTGCATGTCCTCTTAATCAATAAGCATCTGTTTTCTATTCTAATCTATACTGTGTATTGAATTTCTTTACGATCAATGGGAAGACTGTTTTCAGATTAAACCTGCAAGATATCACAGAAGAGTAAAGTGGTCTTCAGTCAAAATCATAAATACTGCACAGTAATCCCCCTCCGTGAACATTTTAACAGCCCCGCATCCAAACTCAGATAGTTTTAACTGTCCAGGAATGCTTGGACTTTTGCAAAGATGGTGTTGCTTTTAATTTATTGTTCCATGCATTGTAAAGATTCTGCAATCTAAGACATATTGCAGCTGTATAACCTGTAATCTGATATTGGGGTTCATCCTGTCTTGATTGATGACAATCTTTAATCATCTATTAATTTAGTCCTGTAATTTTTGTAAATTTGTATTTCACTCCAAGGCGTCCACTACAACAACAACAACAAGATTTCATTTATAGAGCGCCTTTCACGTTGGAAGGACGTCCCATGGCGCTGGACAGTTGGGTCAGGACCCGAACAGGGGGGAAATGGTCAGGGTGGGGAGGGAAGGGACATGCATACATGCATTCCCTGAGGGCTATTAGTTTGAACTGAACAATGCCTTGGGTTTTAAACTATCTGTAACAGGCTTCATTGTTCTAAGGATGTCTAGATATTGTCAGGCGTGAAGACTGAGCTTTATAGACTCGAGCATCATGTGGAATTCAGTTCAGCTGGTATGCATCTCTCCCTGCAGTGGCCTCCCAGCACTTGTATTTTCATCACCCAGGAAAGTGTTAAACAATGTTAACAACAAGCTCCTCCCCACTATCACACAACCCAGGGAGGATGACTGGAGGGGGAAGAGGAAAAAGAAAGGAACGCTGAGTGTTTCATTCCCTGTCACAAATCCTACAAATGTTTATTATTGCTATGAGTAGAAAACGTTATAACAATGTCCTTTTAGCACATGTTGAAGGTTGCTTCTGAACTGATTCAATCGCTTATTTGGTTTGATTTAAAACAAATTCATTTTATGTCTGTGTGCGAAGGAGAGAATTCTTTCTGGATTTATGATGAAACAAACTCATTAAACAACAACAACTTGCATTTATATTGCACCCTCCACACAGGGTAGAGTCTCAGAGTGCTTAACAGCAGCAGAACCTAAACACAGTGAGATGTCTATAACAAATAGACCCAAACCCTTAGGTTGTAAATCCACATTCTTTGATGGGGTGGGTAGATTGGAAATAATTGATAAAATGTATTCTTTTAACAAATAGATTGGCAATTCATCTTATGAAACATTTTAAAACTACAAAACATATCCCTGGGTAACTCTGTTGGTTGAATATCAGACAGAAATTTGAATCCTGGTGGAACCACTCAGTTCTTTATCCCTTTGAGGTTAGTGTCCAATAAAAATATATCCATTTGGGGAGGGACAATTGATGTTTGGGTCAACTGGCTTTGAGGAGACCCCTGGCAAAGCCAAGCAGGTTCTGCAGTAATTGGACATTTTTTTCTATCCCCCTCCCCTTTCCTTTTGACTTCCTTGATGCCATTTCATGCACACCGAGCCATTGTGTGAAGAAAGGATGTTTTCTGAGTGCTTTCACAATCTGATTCCTGTGCTTATATAAACAATAGTAAGAATTTAATTTCCACTATTCATTAGAAGGGAGGCCTGAAATGTACTCTCATGTACTTAGGCTTAAAATACTATTGTCTTAAAATTTTAAGTTGTACGGAATTTTGTAAAACATACGCAAAATCAGTCAGGACTTGAATGCTGGTTTTTCCACTGTTCTTAGAGAAACTGTGGAAATTGGCTTCTAAAATAAGACTGAAGATCCCATTGATTTCTAAGATTCCATCAGTATCACATTTTATAGACACGGGTCTTAATCCTAAGAGCATGGTGTGTTACGAGCTTCTAGTATTTTAGTTTTGTTGCGGACCAGTGAGCGCTTGTGTTGTTGCTATTGGCTTTAATTCTGACTCTTGTGTTGTAACATGTTGGATTGCTTATTCTGTGGTTAGAATAGGGCAATAACAAAGCCCTTGTTGCCTTTGTCAGCATGTATGAGCACATGCCTTCTCTGTGAATGGAAAAAGGCAGCACCATTTATTTCAATGGGTTACCACAAGTGCAGTTTTAGCTTTTGATCATGCAAAATCAGGAACTTACTTTATGGTCACATAATGTGACACACTGTGGATTGCAGTTCCAAGATATTTTGCCATTGTATTGTCCCTTCAAGTCTATGAAAAAGCACTTTAGTGCTGATTCAGTGCTATAAAATGCTTAATGCCATATAAAACTTTTACAATGCCATCTGCTCTTTCCTTGAATCCTCAGCCGTAGCCCTTTTTGCACAACATGGAAGATTCATTTATTGTGTGTCTATTGTGGGTTTTACAGTGTTTTTTTAATATATTCCAGACTGCTTTATTCCTGTATGTCTGCTGGACATTAGCTCTGCAAGATCCAGGTACACCAGTGGAATGCATACAGTGCAGAGATTAAAATCCAAATAAGATTTGTAATATTGTGGCCAGATAACTGATAATATGGAATATACAGAAAATAAAACAACTGGTAAAATACATGGGTGTTGTACCCATGTATTTTAGCAGTTGTCATTTAAACAGTCAGCATTTATATTAAGAAACATTTAGTTGGGGATTAAATTTTGTGCAAAATAATTATTCGATAAAGGCATTAAAAACTTTAGGGAAAACCATTCTGCTAATTTTAGGACAGGAATTCCCAAACTTTCTGGGCTCAAAGGTTAGGTCTCAAGGCCCCCATCCTGACTGAGAACCCCCTATTGGGGTCCGCGTGGGCTTCCTGTGGGGCAATGAAGCCCTCCAGCACCCCTCACACAGGGTAGCGCCTTAGAGAGCTTGGATATACAGGTCCAATGAGATCCCTGTGAAAGAAAAGTTTTGTCATTGTATAGTGAGATTGTCATCATTTCTCTGAAATTGGAAAATATCTAGGATTTAACATTAGTTTTAATTTAAACAGAGTTTTATTCTGTTTCGTGCAACATGAACTTTTCACCAATTGAGTTGGAACAAAGTGACACTCTTGTGCTAACCGTGGTGTTGTAGGTATGCCAAACATTCAGCCTATGTCAAGTGCTCAGTACCAATGCCTGTAATTATCTGAGAAGCACTTTGAGATGTTACGACATGATAACAAACTATAAAAATCCAAATTCTTCTTCTTTTACGTTTGACGTGGTTTCATGTCCTGGAATTTCTGAGTTGGAAGGGTGTTAATTCTTATTTGGTTCAATTATGGTAGACGAGAGAAGGATTCATGACTAGACAAGATAGACTTGACTCCTTACCTTCGAAAAGAGATGTCTAAAAAAGGACTTTTTTACATTTATTATAAACAACAACAAAATTACATTTGTATAGCGCCTTTCACGTCAGGAGGACGTCCCAAGGCGCTGGACAGACAGAGTTACGGACCCGAGCTGAGGCTTGGGGTGGGGGAGGGTGGAGGGCAGGGGACAAGCAGAGAGCTTGAAAGCACGGTCGAGGAGGAGGGTCTTGAGATGGGTCTTGAAAGTGGCGAGGGAGGGGGTGAGACGGAGGGACTGCGGGATGGAGTTCCAGAGGGAGGGTGCAGAGTGGCGGAAGGCCACCCGCCAATAGTAGGGCGAGCAAGGCGGGGGACGTGAAGCAGGCCAGAGCCCACTGAGCGAAGGGAGCGAACAGGATGATAGAGGATTAGGAGGTCGGAGAGGTAGGAGGGAGCAAGACCATGGAGGGCTTTGAAGGTGAGAACCAGGTTCTTGAACTGTATCCTCTGTGTGATGAGAAGCCAGTGGAGTTGGGCAAGGATGGTGTTGATAGGGTCACGGGGCCTAATGCGGGAGAGGACACGGGCTGCAGAGTTCTGGATGATCTGCAGCCTGTGGAGGGAGGAGTCGGGGAGGCCGACAAGCAGTGAGTTTGCATAGTTAAGCCTCGATGTAGTGAAGGCGTGTACGAGGGTTTCGGTGGCCTGTGGTGTGAGACAGTGACGGAGCCGGGCGATGTTGCGGAGGTGGGGGAAGGCAGAGTGGGTCATGGCACGGATGTGGTGTAGAAAGGTTAGTTGAGGGTCAAACAAAACCCCAAGGTTCTGGACTGGCTTAGCAAGGTGGAGTGTGTAACCATGGATGGTGACTCGGACTTGTTGATGTTCAACTGTAGAAAGTTAGCTCTCATCCAGGACTTGATGTCTGACAGACATTCTGTCAGGACAGCAGTGGTCCTGGAGTCAAGGGTGGAGGCAGAGAGGTAGAGTTGGGTGTCATCCGCATACATGTGGAAGTTGACCCCATGTCTTTGGATGATAATAATAATAATAATAATCCTTGCATTTGATATAGCGCTTTTCACGTCGGGAGGATGTGCCAAAGCGCTTCACAGAACACACTGTAAAGTGAATTGACTGTATATTTGTGGGTGAACGCGGCAGCCAATTGCGCACAGCAATGTCCCACAAACAGTCGTAGATTGAAAATGACCAATTTATTATTGTTTTTGGTTTTTGGAGGGATTATTATTAGGCTCTGTGTGGAGTAAGGAAACTTGCCGAAGGGTTTCGCCCTGACCTGCCTGGAATTGAACTCAGGTCTCTCACTTGCAAAGCGAGTGCTCTAACCACTGAGCTACCGGATGTCCGCGGATAAAGGTATATAAGTTGGAACAATTGGCGGAGAAAGTGAAATGCAGAGCAGTACTTTGTTTACACTAAATACAACAAAGCAGCAGGATAAAGAGGGCACGTGTTCACGCTTTTGACGTGACAGAAAGCAGAAATTATTTCTTTACAAAGATGGTAGTTAATATCTGGAATCCTGACTAAGCAATTGTGATTGAGGCTGGGTGTCTGATCTCATTTAAGAACCAGTTTAAGAAACGCCTCCAACCGTACCTTACCCCAGACGCAGCCAAAACACTCGTCCATGTGTTCGTTACCTCCTGATTGGATTTCTCAAAATCCCTCTTTGCCGGTCTCCTCAGCTCCACCATGCACAGAATCCAACTGATCCAAAACTCCACTGCCCACATACTCACCCGTACTAAGCTACGTACCTCCATCACACCAGTTCTAGCCAAGCTCCCCTGTATCACCGAACGGATCAATTTCAAGATCCTTACAGTGTTTTCAAATCCCTTCATGCCATGGCACCTCCCTACCTCTCCGACCTACTCACCCCACAACCCACTGCCTCTGCTCGACGGACTCCAGCCTTCTGCATGTCCCTCATGCCCGCCGTTCCACCAGTGGTGGCTGCGCTTTCAGCCACTACCCCGCAAAACTCTGGAACACTTTTTCTATCCCGCCTCCTTGCCTCTTCCTTCCTCATCTTCAGGTCGCACCTGAAGACCTTCCTATTCGACCGTACCTACAGTCACTTCCCTCTCCCCCTGGCTCGGTGTTGTGCTCTGCCACTGTCAAGCGCTCTGGATGCTATCCTGGTGAGGGGCACTGTATAAATGCAAGTTGTTGTAATTTGTTATTGGCATTTAAGTACTGTTCCTTGCATGAGACATTAAACCGAGACCCTGTTTGTTTTACTATACAGTTTTACAGTAAAACCCTGTGAAGTGCTTTGAGATGTCCTCCTGACATGAAATACTATAATCAAATGCAAGGATTTTTATTATTGATATAAATAAAAGGCCTTTATTGTTTATTAAAATCTTTCTTATAATAACTAATTTGAATAGATCCATTACACATTAGTGAGGTGTGACAGGGTGGCCCTGTATGAGTACTTACACAACTGGGAATATGTCACAATTTTAGAAATTTATATTTCTAGGAGAAGTAATTTGCTCACCCCTTTCACTGGTGTGAAGTTCCCTTAGATTGGGGGTGGAGAGGGAGGAATAGTGATGTAAATGAAAAACGCAAACACTGATATAAAGTTTCTTGCCGGAGGGTAAAACGAACTGCTGACGCTATTTATACACAAAACAGCTGACAATCTGGCGAAGGCTCACCAAATTCATGAGTCATGTGTAGTCTGTGCTGAAATCCGAAGACAAGATAATTATACTATCACGCACATCATTTTGTTTTTGCATTTTTGGTCGAGTACAGAAAATGTTTGAGCTACCTTTACCATTTTTGGTATTAGGTATCAATAGTCTACAACCATTGACCAAGATCCACTGCCACTTACCCTGCCATATATGATTTGACTAAGAAATAATGGACCACTACGCCCCAAAACTCTGGAACGCTCCCCATCAGTCCCTCCGCCTTGCCCCCCCTCTCCCCTCTTTCATTTCCCGTCTGAAGACTTTCCTCTTCAACCATGCTTACGGCTACCTCCCCCCAGCTCAGAGTCAGGCTCCGCCACTGTTAAGCTCTGAGACGCTACCCTACGTGGAGGGTGCTATATAAGTGCAAGTTGATGTTATATAATTTGAAGATTTTTTGATCTGTTCCACATGCCCTTTTTAGTTTAAAAAAACCTAATTCTTGTATTCTTTATACTCTTATTGATTTTATTTCAATTATATGGTTCTTGGTTTTAATTTTTTGCATGGCAGCAAAGATCTGAATGGAATGCTGATTTGATGCTCAGTTAAAGAATCAATTTGAGCAACTTCCTTTACTGGTTTAGCCAGAATTAACACAGCTTTTACCTGTAACAATGGATTAGGCATATGGAGATAAGCCTTTTAAAAGTGTTGCCGGATCTAATTCATTGTCCAGCGATTACAATGACTAAGAAAGCTTGGAATTGATGATGCGTCTTTTTTTCCAATGACTGAGTGCAAATTTTCATTTCCTTCAGTTTTAAAGTGATCCAAGTTCTAAAAATATGACATGCAAATTCTTAGACTTAATTTTTGAGCCTTTCACTTTGAATAGTCACAACAAGCAGCAGATCTTGGTGCAGTTTCAAAGATGCTTGTAACTAAGGGCAGTTTGATCACCCAAGCAATACTTACAACATCAGTCAAAGCCAGATGGATCGCCTAGTATGATGTCTGTGCACGACTGACAGCTGCCCTGGCTCAACAATTTGACCAGAACAAACAGCATTCTGTTTGCCAAATAGTAGAATGCATTAAAACCCTGTTGTCCTGTTTAAATAATAAAAATAATCCTTGCATTTCAGTCTAATTTGCTTTCTTCAATTTCCTGTACATATATTTTTGATGAATTACATAGTTATACTGAAATTCTTAACAACCGTTATACATTATGATTATACCCTTCAGAAATGTCAATGGAAGTATAGCTTAACAGCAGTTAATATCCTCTTAGCATTTATGAGCAAGTCCCAGAGGTAACAATTAGCTCTACATAATTTTTACGTAATGGAACATGGATTTTGTTTCAACATAAAATAAGAGAACTTCCTTGCAGAATTTTTTGAAAGAAATTTTTTCAGCTGTAATCTATATAAATGAGGTCAAGTATTGCATGGGAAATAATGAAATGAATTTGGAATAATGTATCACTTACAGTGGCCAAATAACATAGGCACTTTAAACATTTACTCAGCAACACATTTTGAATGGTTCAGAACTAGACAATTGCATTGCAAAATTTAATTAAAATAAGTGATGTGTGCAAGTGCAATGCAAACATCTCCAGTGGATGTTTGCATTACAACTTGAGACCATGGAAAGATCAAAGATGTTGAGATTGGATGGGCTGTCGAATCAAACACAGCACATGTATGCTGCCACTAGATGTCACCACTGTACGAGGTCAAAGGAAGCTAAAACATTTAAGGCCACATTTTCATTGTTATATATTGAAGTTCACATTTTCAAGTAAGACAGCATAAAAGCATTAACAAGATTTCTTAGGAAAGGAACACGTTTCATTCTTTGCATTCATTGGGGTCAACATTATGGTATTCTTAATTAAGAAACTAATTTAAAATGTGTTTTGAAATGTACACATTTGTATTGATTTTGGAATAATCGTAGCAATCAAACCCAGGAGAAAAATGTTGTGAATCACCATCTTGGATTTATGCTTCACAAAGCTGATGTTCTTGATCCTGGCAGCAGCCTTTCAGAATCCTTTTTAACTGCATATTGATTCAGTTAAGTTGTTACCTTCCTGGAAAGTGAATATTAAAAGGCCACAATTTACATCCAAAATTTCAATGGTAGGTTGCTAAAAAGACAGGAATCTTGACCCATGGTGTATTGGTCATCCAGGATCATCTTATTGTACACTGCACACCTCTTTAGGCCCAGTTGCAGGAACTTTTGAGGCAACTTAATTTGACAAATTTGCACGGGAACTGTAGGGAATGCCTTTTGAGACGGAGGCTGAGGCATATTGCTTGAGGCAGAGTATATGCAGATGTATTCTTCTGTCTGTTTTGTAGCTGACTAGGAAGCTGGCACTGGTGTCCAAAGTGGGAAAGTATTCCTTTCCCCGCCACTGGCAACCATTACCCTGCTAAATGCAACAATTGATATGCGATTGCGTGAACAATGAATTTGTATTAATAGCATTAACCTGTCACAACTCTTTATCAGACATCGCATTGAATGAACTACAATACTCGGTGAGATGCGAAAGGTGACAAGACTAATCCTTTCTTTGTAAAAATGCTGCATTTTGTTTGCACATTGAATTTGCCTCTAGCTGTTTTCCATTCTAGAAATGTTTATTCTGCATCAGAGCATTTTTGTGATGTCTGAATACCAATATTACATTTCAGTGACCAGCATTTTAAGGTGGTAGAACAAATGATAAATCGTGTTGGAATTACAGGCAATGATGCCTGGCCAGGACATTGGAATATGAATCCTGCTGTGAGGACAGAAAATTATAGTTGGCAACCCTTATTTTTTAAAAATGTAATATTTTTATTAGTGTCCTTTAATTCCTGGATTTAAATCTGTCTGTTTGAATTTGAAAAGTGTACCTGTTGAAAATAAATTTTCGCAGCAATAAACATTCAGATCACACACAATCAAGTTGTTACACGGCAGATCCAGGAATGCGCTGTTGTGTATTTACACAGTGATTTATTTCTCTGCTCTTTGCCTCTTTGTTCTGTGTATGATTAGCAGGCGCACTGGGGTGAAGTTCAGGCATGAGCAACATGATTAGATTAACCAGACACTCCTAAAAGTTGACCTTCACTCTGGAAACCAGGTTATCTTTGTAACTGGCAATAGGAAGTATCTTTTCTTTTTCAACAGCTATTATTCTTTGCTCCGACTTGAACATCTAACAAAAGTAATTGTGGGACAGTGCAGATTTAAAGTTAGATTGTCTTCTACCTACCTTTGTGTCTTATTCGGTTTCAGGCAAATTTGTAGTAGCTTTTCGAATTAAAACATTTTACTTCCTCCTACAGTGTTTATAAAGGGTAGTATGTGTGTGGGGGTGGTGGTGGAGAGCAATGGTCTTAATTATCTCAGGAAAATAAATAGATTTTGGGTGCTAATTTTAACTGCTGTGGATTTCTAACATTTTGCAGTTTTCTGTTTATTTCACTTAAATTCGTATTTGAAACTTGTCCGTATTGATTCTCCCCAGCATTGATTTGTATCATCTATTGTAAATTGTCTACTTTAACTTGTTCAGTTTATTGAAGAACATGTGGACAATTGGGATTAAACTGTACCCAGCTTATGGCCACAATGAACTGAAGACTAATTAAAGCAACCAATAATTTGGATAATAAAGTGCACAGTGCATTTGGCAAGCCCTTGTAACGGTTGTTTGCTTTGGGTGCTTTTCCACAGAATGTATATGTAAACATCAACCGCATCATGTCAGTGGCCAATCGTTTACTGGAATCAAACCATTATGCATCTCAGCAAATCAAGCAGATTGCCAGTCAGCTGGAGCTGGAGTGGAAGGCATTTGCAGCAGCGCTGGATGAACGCAGCACCTTACTTGACATGTCTGCTGTTTTTCATCAGAAAGCTGAGCAGGTCGGTAACTCTTTATGGTCTTTATAACCTTCGGACAGTTCGGAACTGTCCCAGGTGCTTAACTTGTCTCACTGTGTGTTGTTTTAGGTGTATTTTATGCTGCAGGATTTTCGAGCTTTTAAACTGTGAAACCTTGAATTGGGTAAACTAGCTCAATAATGAGTCAGCCTCTCTGAAAAGTGTTCCAGAGCAGTTTCATTCCTCACTAAGTACTTAACCCCATGTAGGGCTGCAGTAATTTCATATATCCCGCTGTCTGCTTTTCTCTGATAATTTCTGTAGCCAAGAATAGGTTAAAATGACTCTCAAAGCTCCCCAGGCAATTACCACATGTGTTTTAATATATGAAGAATTTACCTCAATTTTGTTTTTTTTTAAAAAAAACACAGAATTGCTTTTGTTAATAATGAGACCCTACCAGCAGATTACCTCCATGTGGTAACTATTAGTTTAAAAATAATGTATTTTCCTGGTTCCTCCCTGCAGTTGCGACCGTTTTGTTTATCAAATAGTGAAGCACCCGCTGAGATGATACCAATGGTATTGAGATAATCTCAATGATATTGAGATAATCTCTTTAGTTTATATAACCTTATTACTAATGCCTTTTGAGGCTGAGTGTAAACTTCTTCTTCACTGGCTGTTCATTTGCTTTCCGTGCAACTCTCCATTAGTGCTGAGTATTTTGTAAACTAATAGATGTGAAAAAGATACCTAGCTATTTGGAACATCACTAGTAGTTACCAAGCATAGAACTTGTCGCTGGAGGTACAATATAATATACATTTATATAGCCTCTTTCATGTCGGGAGAACGTCTCAAAGTGATTCATATAGCTAACTGGGTACTGAACTAGTATCACGGAGGAGGAGAACTGAGTAGGGTGAGATGGGGAAAATGACTGAAGCACAGTTGAAGAGGTACGTTTTTTGGATAGGGAAGGAGGGGGTGAGACATGGAGTTCCAAAGAAAAGGGGGGAGAATGTCTGAAAGCTCACTCACTGCTGGTAGGACATATCGGGCGGGAGATATAAAGCAGGCCAGTGTTTGCTGAACAGAGGGAGTGGCTGTGTTTCTAAGATTTCAGGAGGGTGCAGAGGTAGGGTGGAGCAAAGCCATAGAGAATTTGAATACGAGGACAAGGAGCTTGAATTGGATTTGCTGGGGACTGAGGAACTAATGGTGGAGCCCAGCAAGGATGTGGGTGATAGCTGATTACTGAGTTGAGAGAAAGCTAAGTAAGTGAAAGCCGGGATATAGGGCTTGAAAGACAGTTGGAGTCAAACAAGGTTCAGCACCATCTTACTGAGGTGGAGGAATAATCTATACAGGTTGATGTTGTCAGCACCTGAGGTGAGGAGGTGCTGACAGGAGCCAAACTGGAAAACCTTGGTCTTGTTGACGTTCAACTGAAGTTAGAGCTTATTCAGGTCTTGTTGTGGGACAGGCAATTAGTCAGAACAGGAGTGTTCTTAGAATTGAGGGTAGAGGCCGAGAGATAGAGTTGGGTGTCATCCACATACATGTGGAAATGGACCCATGGCCTGCGAATGATGTCAGCAAAAAAATGGTGAAAAGGAGGCGATCTTGAGGAACTTCGCATGTGACTGTGTGGGGGTAGGATTAGAGAATTAGAAGAGAGAAAGTGAAGACACTAAAATAGGTCAGGAAAGGACAGAACCTTGAAGAAGAATCAGGGAGGAAAGATGGTGGAAAAGGATGGCGTAGATGATTGTGTCAAGGTGGAGAGGACGACAAGAGGAATAAAGAGGAAGAGACAGCTCTGTTCGTAGATGGAGAGAATGCCATTGGCAATGTTGGCCAGGGCAGTATACATGTTGTGTGCAGTGTAGAAACAATGCAAGAGCCTCAAAAAGGGAGTGGTAGGAGAGGACGACACAAAGTTGGGAAATGACATTCATTTTTGGTACTGAAATTTGTGATTGAATGTTCAATATCAGCTCAAATTCAGATGGATTAACTTTTATCAGCCGACTTTATGTGGTGGTGAGAGGTAAACAGAATAGGCCTGTCTGATAATTTCCTGCCAAGGGCAATGCGCCTGCCGCTATGCTTCACAACAATATCACAATGTCAAAACATGTCAAAAAATCAAAAGTGGTTTGCATGATGAAGTTCTTTTAGCTCATTTGAGCTGACCCATCCAGAATATAGTCTTCCCATTAGATCATCAAACTGTTTTTAAATTGGTCTAGCCTTCTGGTATTTGCTGCTGTTCCCGAGGAAGGGATACTGGTCTAATCATCTGTTTTAAAACAATATTCTTATTATTGCTCCAGCTGTTGATCACACACTGATTAACAAACTATTTCCCGGTATCCCACGTTTTCGCTTCATAACCTGAAGCCTGTCATCTCTTGTCCTATTGATTTTGCATATTGTTTGGTCTTATTCTTTCTCAATCCCAATTAGAACCTTGTATGCTTCTGAAGTCCTCTGAGATGTCTCCTTTCAACAACAAAACTTGCATATCTAGAGCCCCATTCATTTAGGGTAGCGTCGCGGAGGTTGTCTTCAGCACGAGCTGATCTAGTCATTGCAAATCACTCATCGTTCTCTTTTTGGCCTGGCAATCTAGTGTTTTCTGGTTAAGATAATTTATCTAAAAAAATCATTGCCCAGTGACTGAACCACACTTGAAGTCTGTTGTGCATGCTGTGAGTTGTGGTCTGCTACAGTGTTGTAGCCTGGAGCCCTATGATCAGACTAAAACTCTCAGCATGTCAAGTGTAGCCTTCAGCCAATCCTGTCTGTCTTAATAACTTCCTCTTTTTATGAAAACAGCTGCTGTCGGGTCTTGGCTGCCAGGACAGTGCACAGAGCCTTGCTAATTGGTAACAAAACAAATAGCTGTAATTCTACTTTTAATTGAATGTATGAAGATTGGAGGTTTTGATACCTTTTCTAGCTAAGATGGGAAGCATAATGGGGAGCAGTATTAAATGGAAGACTGGTAACCAGTTCACATATGCAGAGGAGAATAATGATATTGTTTTAAAGCTGGTCATTAGACCAAATATTTGAGTTGATTTTATATTCCAAAGGTCATCATATACCTTTATAGTCCATTTCAGTTGAATGCAAATTCCAGGGTATATTAGCACAGCATTTACATTTTAAGGCTGCTCAGCTGGTTACCAGCAAGTATTCAAGTTGCCTTGTATCCTAATCTGACTTTGGGGCTCAATAGTGATGCTTACACAATATGGGATTTCATAGACCTTGTGGCTTCTGTCTAATGACTCTAGTGATAGTTGATGGTTTTCTCTGAAGGTATGGGAAATAGCTCCAAGATTCAGGCCTGCAACCCACAGAAATGAACCTTTTGTTACATATGAACTGATGCCTCATTCATTGACCTGACAGCTTTATGTAGTTTTTTTAGTATACAAACATTTTTTTCACATATGATTATGTGTGATATGATTGTTTAACTTTTAGACTGCAGCTGACCTGTAAAGTTCGAGAACTCTTTAGTTCTCATCAATTACTTTGTAATTTATTAATTAAGGTAATGAAAGTTTCAGGGTTTAAAGATTTGACAATCCTATTTGTCAAAATCAATATTTTGCTTGCTGATTTTTGTTCTTCTGATTTGGATGTTTTTGTGCCTCTTGTTTCACATATTTCTCACCCCTGTGGAAGAACATGTAAATGTCAAGTAGTTTGACAGGATTTTGTCAAATGGAGAGAAGATTTTAGATTTATAAGTTTTGACAATTGACAATCCACCCCCATCACCCATGTCTGCAAGAAAATAGCTTGTGGTACATTATATTACAATTCAATTTAATTCTTTGAATAAAATCCTTCTTAAAAAAAATCTAAACTCTTTGTAAATGTCTGGTCATTCTTTGAAATTTGACTTCAAAATATGATTAAAATGTGAAGTGGGAGTTCACATATTACTTTTCTCTGACAATTCATTAACTTAGTAAAAGGTCAAAGAAAGAATAAATTCAAATGCAGCGCAAGCCTCCATCCACCACACTTTGTTGGCTTTAAATCCTATTTTCTACCACTGCGATACTCTTTGTTTAAAAATTGTCCATATGCCAATATTGTAATATTTATATTTGTAGATTTTTTTTTCAAAATTTCCCTCTAGTCCTTTGAATTTTGTGATTATTCATAGCTCCTTATTTAATGGTTGCAGTATTCCCATTTTACCATTTTGTTCTTGCAGATGTGACAATTTGTTTATACCCTGTTTATCAATTTCCTGGTAGGATTTACAATTCAGCAAACAAGATAACACGACAGCAGGATAACTCCCTCAGTTTTCTGCCTTGTATTTCCAATTTCGAGGTCATATACCCACATTTGGGGAAGTCTATTGTACTTGCAGAGCAAAGGCACTCTTTTTCTCCATCTTACCATGATTTTATTCCATGTTTTTGCATCTTGTTCTTGTCTTGTTTCGTGTGATGTGTAAGACAGCAGTTCCCCATTCTGTTTAGTGAAGAAGAATATTAGACAAACTGGGGCTCTTCAGAATTGAGAGAAGACTCAGGGGACTTCATAAAGGTATATAAAATGTTAAATGAGATTGATAAAATAAACTCAGATGACTACTTAAGGATGCAACAAGACCGTAGAACAAGGAGGTTTAGAGTTGTTCAGAAAGATACCAGAAAGTTTTTCTTTACTCAGTGGATAATCATGACTGGAACAGGTTGCCAGAAAGTTTAAAGCAAACTTATCCAGAATTTGTAGCAGAAGTGAAAATGCTTCATTCAAATTATAGTTAAAGTCATTTTCTGTAATTTCTCCCTCTGTTCCTGTAGGAAGTGGGATAGTCTGTGCTTGGGGGTGGAATGATGGAAATGTAGATTTTATTTTTGAGTAGGAATCCACCTTCCCTCACACCATGGTGCAGCCTGACAGTGTTTCGGAGACTGGCCTGTGAGTATGCCATTGCTTTGGAATTTGACACTCGACCGAACAACAGTGTTATTGTAATACAGTGCATGGAAATGCTAGTTGATTTTGGCAAGATTGGCCTGGTGTATTGACTGGTTGATGGCAAGCTTGCACCTGCCTTTTCCTAATGTTGGTGTTCCAGTTTGGGGAAGGGAGAAATGGTAAACAAAGGTCAGTTATCCTGAGCAATTATTATTCTACTTCCTGGAGTCTGCTAGCAAGGAGAGTCAAAGTAGCAGCCTTTAAAATGAATTAAGTGCCAAAATATCAGAAGGTGTGTTTCTCTATGTGTATCACATAGAAATGGTATTTGTGAATTTTAAGTGTACTCGTAGACAATTCAGTCATTAGAGAGTTGCATGTGACCATTATTCATTATTTCTCTGTTTCTTATCAATGGCAATGAGGCTGATTTGACAGAATATAAATTATTGTTGAAATTAATCTTGTATTTTTTATAATATCCACTGTAAGTAAAATGGGTGTGTGCTGTGTGCTGAAAGTGCAGGTTGCCGAAGGTTAAAGGGAGTCTGTGTTCTTTTCAAAATGCCTAATCAGGCAAGAGCAGGACATTTCTGCTTGCAGAAAATATTGCAGCGAAAGTCAGGCATAGTAAAGGATCAGAAGCAATTATCGTTGGAGTGCCTGAATAAACCGTTGCTCTTTAAGGCTGCAGATGCTTATCTTATAGTTTTTATTGGCAAATACAACCCAACTGCTCGAATTTACATGCAAGTCCAGTTTAGTCCAAGAGTTAATTGTCTCCGTGGTTGGCAGCCATTGCTGTGTCTGCCGTCTTGACATTGTTTACAAGGCAGTTAGAAAGATCTTTTTCTCCTCGTTAGGTGAAGTGTATTTTCCTTGCAGCGTTTTATTTTAAAAAATACCCTTTTTTTAAAAAAAAAGGTCCTGTATTAATCTGATTTTCTTGAAGAGAATTCCTCTTACTCTTTTTGCAAAGATAATTGCAGGTTTACCCCCGCCCCTCGATACTAAAGGTTGTTGCCATAGTGAGCACTAAATAGAAATGTTTTAGTTCAATAGTCCAATAACTGGTGTTGCTGGAAACAAGTGCTACCCAGATGTGTTTCAGGTGAGAACCTGAAACCAAATAATACTATGTATTTGGATGATACCAATTTAAGAAACATACTGCAGCAGCATTGAGGAAAGAAAGGACATTGATTTGATTCCCGTTCTCTCAGTGCAGTTACTTGTTCACAGAACTTATCACTGACATCAGGTGAGAAAATATTGAGGTCTCGAGTTAAACCGAAAGCTTGCAACACTTTAGGTATACGGCATATTGCTTTAAATAACTATTTCTCTTTTCAACAAGGAGTTAGTGACCTGATGTCCTTTTAAAATATTATGAAAATGTCCATGGTAAAGGGAAAACTACATTCCATTGGAAGTATTTTCCCTTCCAGTGACTTTCTCCTTCGTAAACAATATTTTCATATTGATTTGTGACAAATTGCTGGTATTGACTGTCCACCATCTCTTACTGTGTCTTAGATTGATGGGGGTAATGTACTAATAATAAATAATGGCTTATTACATCTTCGAGACGTCTCAAAGCGCTTCACAGGATATACTGTAAAGTGTAGTGACTGGCTTGTGGGCAAAACGCATGAAATGTAGCAGAAAAACTGAACCAGCACATGGCTGTGTTGTAGGTTTCTCGAGATGTTCCTGTTTACAGTTGTTACCACGTATGAAGAAGCCAATAAGGAAGCTTCAGTTTCATAAAATACATGGCCTGCACTTGCACCAAACATTGTCTTTATCATAGGAAATCAAAAACGGTTCTAGATTTGTTTACTGTTCGAGTCCTACTTAACCAACCACCTCCATTTCATCTCGGTAAATGGGTTCTCCACCTGCGGAGTACCCCGGGTCTCCATTCTTGGCCCTCTTCTTTTCCTTACCTAGATGCTCCCTCTGGGCGATGCCATCTGCAGACATGAGGTAAACTTCCAAATGTATGCAGATGACACACATTCTTTGCTTCCTTCAGTACAAACTCCAGGTTCGCCGATGTTCTATTAGCTTGTCTGGCAGACATCAGGGCCTGGATGAGGGCAAACTTCTGCAGCTGAATATGGACAAGATGGAAGCCATACTCCTTGGCTCCCGTCAAAGTCTTCACTCCTGTGGATCTAAACTTCTCAACTTCCCTGGGCTCTCCCTCAGACTCACCGAACCAGTGCGCCATCTAGGCGTCCGGTTCGACCTCCAACTGACTTCCCCCCCCAACATCCGGTCCCTGACTAGGACTGCCTTCTTCTACCTCCGCCACATTGCCCACCTCCGACTGTACCTTACCCCAAATGCAGCCGAAACCCTAGTCCATGGGTTTGTCACCTCCCGCCTGGATTACTCAAACACACTCCTCATTGGTCTCCCCAGCTCCACTATTCAAAAAATCGAGCTCATTCAGAGCTCTGGCACCCACATACTGACCTGGACCAAACACCTTACCCACATCTCACCTGTTCTGGCCAGGCTCCACTGGCTCCCTCCCCATCACCGAATAATTGACTTCAAGATCCTCACAATTGTGTACAAATCCATTCAATCCTTGGCATCTTCCTACCTCTCCGACCCCCAATCCACCATCCGGTACCTCTGCTCGAGTGGCACCAGCCTCCTACTCGTCCCTCGCACCCTCCGCCCCACCATCCTGAAAGTCTGGAACACTCTCCCTCAATCCCTCTGCCTTGCCCCCTCTCTCCACCTTTTCAAGTCCTGCCTGAAAACCTTCCTCTTCAACAGTGCTTACGGCCACCTACACCCTCACCAACCCCACCCCAACCCCCCTCCCCCCACCCCCACCCACCTGGGCTCGGAGTGAGACTCCACTACTGTTAAGTGCTCTGAGACATTACCCTGTGATGAGTGCTATACAAGTGCAAGTTGTTGTTGTAATGCTTTCTGTTTTGAATGCTGTCTGTTTGTTGCTTTTTTTTAGTATCAGTAGATCAAAAAAAAAATGTGATTACTGCCCCAAAATTATGAGAAGCTGTACTCCTGGTACCTCTGTCAGTAGCTGCCTCTTAAATCATAGCATGTTTGTATTCAGTACAGGATCTTGAATACATTAATCAACAAGCCAGTTAAAATTCACAAAGGGTTCTTTCCATGAAATTTAGATTTCTAAATGATATGTTGTGGTTTTTCAGTTGGGTACTGTCCACTGTTAAAAAGGTAGTCTTTCTGGTAGTTTAGATTTATTCATGATAAATTAATTGGCTACATAGATTGATCTTCTGAAAGGGACTTCCATACAGATGTTGTCAGGACTGTATCTAAATCAAGCACATTTTTCATGAGGTTTTTAAACACTTTCCCCACTTGTTGGACTGTTAATTTTTGTTTGGAAATTATTTGTACAATTGGCATCAGCAACCAATGAGCTAGGGAGGGAGTACAAAAAATAATTCAACCTAGCTTCCTGTTCCTGATCACCATTGAGTGAATCTTGCAAGAAAAATCAGTTTGTGATGATGTTAGGATCACAGTACCAGGCTTGGTTACAATGCTCCATGGTTGCATACCATGTAACTATTGTTTGTTTGCTAATGAAGAATATTTGCTTGAACAAAGTATCGTAGAAGTCACTGGTTTCCAGAGGAAAGAGTGAGGGAGAAAATGGGGAGGAAAAAATATATGGGGTGGGGGACATTAATAAGGAAAAGAAACTGCAAGATATAGATGAGAGACTGGTAAACAAAACCGTTTCCATGTGAGTGAGATGCACACAGTGAGAAATCGAGTAGATGTTCAGAGGGGAAGTTACAGAAATGGAAATTGCAAAAAGAAAACCGACTAAAACAGAATGCCTGGCTTAGGGAGGGGATGAATCAGCCAGCCGCCCTGCTCTTGATGCTTCCCAGTTTCTCCTGTTGGAAAATCTGCAAGTATTCGTGTCAGCTGAGGCTTCGACTCGGCTGTGGTGCCCTGTCTAGTAATCTCAAACGTTACTTGAAGAGTTGTCAATTGGATGGCAGCTGACACCCATAAAACTCTACCTGAACAAGAATTTGTGGTCAGGAGATGAAGAACACATTGGGGGATGGGGGTTATTGACCACATAATAAATTAAAGCAAAGTGTTAAGGTGCAAGAATGACCAAACTTGATCAATGGGAAAATTATAAGGGTGTTAAGAAATCCTAAATTTTAAGTTTAAAATGAAAGTTCCCATACTGCATTCTGAAGTCATCAAAAGATATGATGATGTCACCTCTAAAACGGATTCAGCTGTGTTATCAAGGTAAGAGGCAGGAATGCACAATTGTATCTAGATTATGGCAGCATCTACCTCTGGTCAGTAGAACTTCGAAAATACTTATTAAACATGTTTTCGACATTGTCTTTGCTTTGCTTTTTAAGAGGCTCAGCCTCATAAATGCCAGCAGTTAGCTTGAGTTATGAACTGAAGGTTCTTCTGTTCCCTGTTGGAAGATGCATTGGTTGCAAGTTAGACACTTAAATCCATAGATATTAGAATATTTTGCTTTATATCCTCACATGCTTAACATCATTATTATTGTTATTATTATGCTTAACATCGCCCTTCACCCACTCTAAAAAAATATGCAGTACTGTTGATTTTTGAGTCACTTCTAACATAATCTTATAGCAGATATTCCACAGTGTATTTATATCATTGACTGTGAAATTTCTGTTCTCCAGTATATGAGCAATGTGGATTCATGGTGTAAGGCCTGTGGGGAAGTGGAACTTCCCTCAGAACTGCAGGATTTGGAGGATTCAATTCACCATCACCAGGGTTTATATGAACAAATAACATTGGCATATTCTGAGGTAAGTGAATGTGGACACCAGGAAAACAGTGCTGCACTAATAATAAGATTTTACAAAAATATGTACATATGCAAAAGTCGTAATCAGTTGTTTTTCTGTGGGATTTGTGGCAGTTTTTGATTAAGACAATTCCATAAGACATTTTGTCTCTTGGCATTAATTCATGGGTCTTTTTTTCCAGCTTATCATGTCATCCACTCAAAAACATACTTTGATTCAATTATCTTTGTACAGTTGTACTTTTCTTATGTTCATATGTTCTTATGTTCATGTTGAATTTCTAAAATTTAAAAAAATTTCTATGCAGCTTTCTTCTGATTTTTAGAAATCATAAACTTTCAAGATATTTCTGAAACCCAATTCTGAATTTAGAAGTGATGTTTTAAAATGGTAACTGCGTAGTTTTCCAATGTAGAACAATGATATGTTTCCCGGTACATTCCAGCCCTGCCCACTCGAACTTTGGTTTACAGAGCTGAGGATATGTCGACACCCTCAAATAAGTCTGTAAGACTGGCCAACCATCAAGAGTGCCTTAGATGACTGTGACCCTGCCTTGCTTTGCCAAGTGGATCTGTTTTGAGCCAGTGCACCCTAGGATGACTTGCAATTTTCACATGTGGTTTTATTATCACAGCTTATAATTATCACATAATATTTATTCTTCACCCCAATATATGAATGAAATGCCACTCAATTTTGAGTTTTTAGAAGCTCCAATGCCCTTAATTTAGTTTTTCACTTTGTATTCATGATGTATTAACCTCTGCAGGTGAGCCAAGATGGGAAGGCTCTGCTAGATAAACTCCAACGACCTCTAACCCCCGGCAGTGCTGACTCATTGATGGCGACTGCCAATTATTCAAAGGCTGTTCACCATGTGCTGGACATCATCCACGAGGTCCTCCACCACCAGCGACAGCTGGAGAACATCTGGCAACATCGAAAGGTTCGGCTCCACCAGCGGCTCCAACTCTGTGTCTTTCAACAGGATGTACATCAGGTGAGTGCAAGTTTGATCTTCACCATGTGTGCTCTGGACATTTAGAGAAAGGTAATTCCTTTCTTTAACATCAAATTGAACAAGTGTTTCCTTGGTGTGTCAGCCTAGACCATGATATTGGGTCTTGTTTTAGAGCCTAAACAGAGGGAACATATTTCAGGCCTACACATGAGAGTGCTATCACCTGAGGCAAATGCGTACCATTGTTATAACATTTGCTCATCGTTTCTTACCTCAATTATTATTAGTAGTACATTAGAGCTTTAAAAAAAAGGTATGTTTGTAAAATTATGACTTCCCCTCACTCCACCGTGTTCCAGCAAATTAAATAGATAGGAAGCTCCAGGGGAAAATTATTTGGAAGAGTTCTGTCAATGCAACTTTTAAAAAGAAACTTTGCTAGAGGTGAATAGAAAGTGGTGGGGTAAGGTGTACATCAACATTTAACCTCTGTCTTCATCACGCTGGCTCGGGTAGCAATTTACTGTTTTCAGTAAAGGAAATATGGGTTGGTTTTCTTGGCAGTTGTCATTTATCTGTGTACAAGATGAGCTCAATTGCCCCTGTAGATGTGTTGTATTTTCACTGCCTGTCAGATGTGATTAAGACAAGTCACCTACCACCAGAGCAAGCTTGTGATGATAGATGCTGGGTTTGCAAAATGAAGCATTAGAGAAAACATTTTAACAGAAGAATTTAGGTATCATTAAAAGCAACCATCAACATAAATCTTTCCTAGTTCACGACGGACCAGTGAATGGGAGCAACTAATCATAACTCATAACTCTCAATTCAGCACTTTTCAGCTATTAGCACAGTGTGTGGATCAATTGATTCATGTACCTACATACCCTTCATTACAAAGGGTACAAAAAGCACTTGAATAGTTTTAATATGTCCATGTTTATAGGTCTATGAATTACTGGAGCTTTTATTGTAGAATTCATTTGATCTGATCAAATCTTACTCCTTATAAATATAGCACCTTAAAGAAAACTGCTCTAAGTTATACTTATCCTGCTATCCATTTGAGCACTATATGATGCTTCTTCCATAATCAACATTGCCAAATTAATGCTGTTTTCCCCTAATATATATTTTTTATAATTTTTTTTCAACAACAAATGAGAAACTGACAAAGCACACTTTAGGATCCACTCACGTTGACACTTGTCTAACTGTATCTAATAATTTCCGGAGTTAGTTAGTCGGGTGGATTTCTCTGGGGAAGAGGGTGCACAATCCATTTCTGACACAAAAAAAATTCTGTGCTTAAGTGGAATACATATGTGAAACTTTTGTCTAGTTTGGATACTTGTTAAGCATGGCAGTAGGTTTTCTCATGTATGAGACATTTGGCTGACCAAAATTAAACCTTCAATGTGGACTTTTTTCAAATTAAATTTAGAGTACAAGAGTAGGGAAGTCTTGCTGCAACTGTATAGGGCCCTGGTGAGACCGCAACTAGAGTATTGTGTGCAGTTTTGGTCCCCTTATTTAAAAAAGGACATACTTGCCCTAGAGGGGGTGCAGCGTAGATTCACTCCGTTAGTTCCTGGGATGAGGGGACTGACCTATGAGGATAGGCTGAATAAACTAGAGCTGTATTCTCTAGAGTACAGAAGAATTAGGGGAGATCTCATTGAAACATATAAGATTCTTAAAGGGCTGGATACAGTAGACACTGAGGGTCTGTTTCCCCTGGTAGGAGAATCCATAACCAGGGGTCACAGTCTTAAAATTAAGGGTCAGCCTTTTAGAACAGAGTTGAGGAAACATTTCTTCACTCAGAGGGTAGTGAATTTATGGAATTCACTACCCCAGAAGACTGTAGATGCTCAGTCCTTGAACATCTTCAAGGCTGAGACTGATAGATTTTTAAAAAATAGAGGGATTAGGGGATATGGGGATAGGACAGGTAATTAGAGTTAGGTCTGAAGATCAGCCATGATCTTATCGAATGGCGGGGCAGGCTCGAGGGGCCGAATGGCCTACTCCTGCTCCTAATTCTCATGTTTTTATGTTCTTAAATATTAGCCTGGCTCAGGTGATAACACTTTTGTCTCTGAGTAAGAAGGTTGTGAGTTCAAGCCCCTCATAGTCTTGAACTCACCCTTATGCTGTTGAATAATAATAATCCTTGCATTTGATATAGTGCCTCATCATGTCGGTGAGACATCTCAAAGTGCTTCACAGAATATATTGTAAAGTGGGTTGACTGTGTATTTTGTGGGTGAAATGTGGCAGCCAAATGCGCACATCAGTGTCCCAAAAACAGACCAAATTATTATAATTTTTTTTGTTAGTGATTATTACACCTGGAAAGCAACCCGCCAACAACTGAGTTCCTACTTACTGTTAGGTAAACAGTGTGTGAAGTAAGGAAAGTTACCTAAGGTTTCACTCCGGCCAGGAATCGAACCTGGGTCCTTTCACATGCGAGGCGAATACGCTGACCTCTACGCTACCTGACTCCACATTTTTGAGATTCCATTTTTACGCCTGTTTTATTTCTTATGAGTCAGCCAGTTTCTAGTCCACTTCAGAAATCATATCCCTCTATTTCATGGCTTTGAACCTTGTGGTCCAATCTCCTCAATGATACAGAGAGTTGCTACACATGCTTTGTAACACTGCACTGTCGTATAATACTGTTCTTTCATTACAGATAATTAGTTTGTCCTAATCTCCTTTCTTCAGTTAAAGCTTCTGTATTACATCTCATATTATGCACAAAGGGTCAGTGGTTATGTATGATTACATCTCTAAGAACTCTAATTAGCAGCTTTCAGAGCAGGTATTCTTTTTAACTTTATAACCAGCTTTATATGCTGCCACTAATAAGTCGAGGAGTAAGAATTGTACAAACCAGACCCCTGCTACTTTGTGAAGCCATTTGCTACTTACAGCTTTGAGCTATTCTGCCCCCACTCTCAGGAACCCCGTACCAGAGGCCTTCCATCTCACTCCCCAACTTTAAAGCCCACCTTGACTTTTCTTTTCGGCCACACTTCTGATCACATTTCTTTCCCTTTCCTCTGCTTCCTCCCACATCCAGCACGAGAAGACTGGAGAAGCAGGAAAAAGCTTATTATCTGATAGGCAATGCTTCCCTCATCTTTCGCCTCCAATCCCATCTTTGTGGAGTCCTGTAGCTCAGTGGTTAGAGCACTTGCCTTGCAAGCGAGACACCTGGGTTCAATTCCAGACAGGGCGAAACCTTGGGCAGGTTTCCTTACTCCACACGCCTAATAATAATCCCTCCAAAACAAAAAACAATAATAAATTGGTAATTTTCATACCACGACTGTTTGTGGGACATTGCTGTGCGCAATTGGCTGCCGAGTTTCGCCCACAAAATGTACATTCAATTCACTTTACAGTATATCCTGTGAATATCTTTGAGACGTCTAAAAGACGTGAAAAGCGCTATATCAAATGCAAGGATTATTATTATTATTTCGCTGGGATGCAACATACTAGGCAACTCGGTTGGTTGAGCTAGACTAGAATATTTGGTGATTGATTGCTGAGGGGCTACTCAGTTCTTCACTCTTTTGAGGTCAATAAAATGAAAATCGTGTTTAAAACTATCCTCTTGGAAAGAGAAGGTAAAAAGGTTCTCGCTGAGGCTAACTGGGTATGAGGAGACACCTAACAAAGCCAGATATATCTATAATAATCCAAGTAATTGTTGTGGATTCACCATTCTTTCCAGTGATTTAGACAGTGTAGGTATACTATCACCTCTGTGAGCCACAACCATAGCAAATAGGATGATTTTAGCTGAACAAGTTCCTTGCTACACATTTAACATTATATTTTTCTGTTCGAACTTTATTTTTCCCTGTTTCACTGGAAAAAAAAATATTTCCTCCAAAGCTCCGTATACACTGCCCTAACCACTGTTCCTCCTCCCTGCATCTCATTGGGTTCAACTCAGAACTCATGATGTTATTGGCCATTTTAATTCACTGCTTCTCTAGACCTTCATCTGGGTTTCTGAATTAAAAAAAACCCATTGGTTGCACATTATTTTGCACAGTCCTCCTGCACTAACGCTGGGTTTATATTGCACAACTGTTTTCTGAAGTGGCCCTCCAATGCTGGCTGCCACTTCTGTCGTTGTAAAAACTAACCTGTTTAGATTTCACGATATACTCTAGTCTAGAGCAATTGAAGCAGCTATAAACAGCTCAAGCATATTTCTCTATTTTATTTCTTATTCCTTTGTTTCCCTTCTAATATCTCCCATTACCTATACCTAAAAAGGAGTCAACAACAGGAGTATGGGGAAAGGGCAGATTAATTGGATTGCTCTTAAAGGAGCCAGCGTAGACACGGGTTGAGGGGGAAGGTTTCAAATTATTGGAAATTGTACCCACTTATACTGCTTAACTTGTGAAAATTCTCCTTAAGATGCACAGTACTAAATATAGACGCAATCTTCTGTGGCCTGCAATTGATGGAAATTGAGGTGGAAATTTATCCATATCGGTTAGTGAGAGTGAAACTACTGTTTAATTACTCCAGTTTATTACAGGACAACCTAGTTATGTTCACTTATAATGTGATTCAGTTGTGAACCAGGACATTTTCTCACCTGCAAATCAATCGGAGTCCTGTAGCTCAGTAGTTTGAGCACTTGTCTCGCAACCGAGAGACCTAGGTTTGATTCCTGGCAGGGCAAAACCTTGGGCAAGTTGCTTTACTCCACATGCCTGATAATAATCCTTCGAAAATAAAAGTAATAATAAAAATTGGTCACTTCAATCCACGACTGTTTGTGGGACACTACTGTGCGCAATTGGCTGCCATATTTTGCCCACAAATACAGCCAATTCGCTTTACAGTCTATGAAGCGCTTTGAGATGTCTAGAGGACGTGAAAAGCGCTATATCAAATGCAAGGATTATTATTAATGGTACCATCCGAACTAAGTGCCAAAAAAAAGACCAACTTCTGAGTCGTCAAGTCATCGCTGGCTTTACAAGGGGTTGCTCTGTGTTGAGCAATTTTGCTTATGTTGAGCAGGGGTGGAGGTGAGGGGCATTCTGAGCTCCATTAGTTCTACACTCTCTCAACCTGTCAGAGTAACACACAAGAGATTGGCAATTATTTTTAGTTGTGAATCAACTAACTCAGCATAGACAGGAGATCGATGCCTTTAGTTTCTTGATCTGCAAAAGCACCTCGGCTGCAATAAGCTTTTGGAGCAAATCCAGTGCACCCCATGTTGTGGTCTTGCTGGGAATTTCAGGGTTCAACAAAAATCTAGGCATCACAGTTTCTGTGTATAATAGAAAAGTTACGGTGTGGATCAGATTTTAAAAAAAAGCTTAATTAACATAATTGAAACAAATGAAAACATATGTTTAATTTTCCATGAATTTCACTTCATAGCACAAAGGGGAGCAGTAAATGTTGGATGGAATTTGCTTCATTGCCTTTCTTAGGTGTTACACACAACAGCATACATTGTTAAGAATGAAATTTATACCCATTTTATGACCTCCTGTAATGTTTGGATAAAAATAAAGGTTTATTTTTAAAAATGGAATTATATAAAATTGTAAGCTCTGAAAATGCCCAAATCATCTCATTTCACGTCATGCCTTTTCACTGTCTTTCTCTTAAAACTCCGATTTGTGTTTTTAAAAAGAAAAACATTTGTGCCCTCAGCAGTTGTAGTAAAATCGGATAAAAAGATTGCATCCTGGTGTGAACGTCACCTCTGTGACTTCTGTAAGCAGTGGGTAGGTTGAAAAACAATTGCTGCATCGATGCATGAGTCCTGCTGCTAAGTTTGCATTGTGGCTTGTATTTTGGATTCCCACCAACATTTCACTGGAAAATCTCAGGCCATAAATACACCGCTGTGATGCATTTAATAGTCATAATGGTTCATTTTTCCCTTCATTATGATTATTTTAAAATATTGTGATTATGATTAATGAACATAAAACAGCTCCCAGCAGGCGAATATGAGCTTTTGCCTTATTTGAAGATGGTTACGTTTACCAGAACAACTGCAAACCGAACCTGTTGATTCTCACTGAAATACCTATGTTTTATGACTGTAATCAAAATAATTCAAAATGTAGAACCTGATGCAGAGTTGTATTAAATTTGTAGGTGTTGGATTGGATTGAAAACCATGGTGAGGCCTTTCTCAGCAAACACACTGGAGTGGGGAAATCTCTGCACAGAGCCAGGGCCCTGCAGAAACGACACGAGGATTTTGAGGAAGTCGCACAGGTGAGAGGACATATCGGGTTTGAAAGCTGACATGACTGTTCTGGAGGGAAGAGTCAAAACAATTTTTTTCTAAATTGCCGTCTGTGTGTTGATGATGGTTTCTGTTTTCTTGCAAAGCTTATGTTTTGTTCCTTATTTGACAACACGGTGATGTATTGGCATTAGGTTTATATATGGCTCCATGTGGGATTGGCAGTACATAATTAGTTTAAATTTGGCTTTTCTACCAAATTCCAGAAACTCCTGAATATATGGAACTGACCGTTTTATTTAACACTCTTTAAACACTGACTGGAATGTATATTATTTCCAGCACCTTGTATTTTGTTTTTCTTAAACAATATAGTAGACATTATTAGTGGTGTCACTGTGCAGAAAGCCAGCTTGCCTTCCAGCACTAAAAAATAGCCAAAGAACAGGTCATCAGGTTGTTGCGAACAGCACATCCTGCACACAACATATAGTCCGCAGGGCACCCATGTTATAAGTGAACCTACGTAACAAAGTGTGATATAAATCATTTCTACTGTGATAGATTTGCAAAGATAATAAGGGGGGTTTGCTCATGGAATTCAAGTCTTTGTTAAGCACACAGTTAATTGTGGCTCTCAAAAAAAAATCCTCCCTTTCTTCATGTCAATGTCTTTGTTTCCTCTCATCTACCCTGTAGCACTTTCCAGATGCTTGGACATATAGTTAGAAAGAGAGTAAGGAGTAATCCATTGTCTATTATAAAAACAACATTAACATTGTGCACCATAATTGCAATGGATGATATTTCAGAATTTATTTTTTCTCTCTCTCTCTGGGGAAGGGTGACTTTTGTGTGCATTAATCAATAAGATGTTGGTTGACTATTCAGTTACAGTTGCATGGGACGGTGGTGCTGGGAATGGAATGCGCCCTCAATGTTTTTGTATTATGACACAAAATGCTTAAAGTATGCAATACAGTCAGATACTGTAACTTGATAACTTGATCATATTACAATGAGCTTCATCTTACTGCACACCCTACATACACACGCTGTTTGTATAATATGGGAGAAATGCAAGACTAAAGCATTTCACAGTTCAAAGTGGTTTTCCTGATTTATTTCAAATTATTCCACATCTTCATTCTTCCGAAGGATATTTTGAAAAGGAAAATATTTGGTTCACATTTCCCAGCCCAACTATGCCTTCTTTCCTCCGTAATCTATTCGACAGTACCTAAGGTCACCTCCCCCTCCCCCCCAGCTCGGAGTCGTGCTCCGCCACTGACGAGGGTTTTGGGAGGGGGCGCTATGTAAATGCAAGTTGTTGTTGTAATCAACTCAGCAGCAGGCTGGATTGCAAGCCAATTCAGTTACTTCCCATCAATCTCTCATCAGTCTGCCCAGAGTCTTAAGTGGTCAGCCTCAGTAGGATAGTGTAGGTGTAAATTTAAAATAAATTGAAACCCAAATGCCGTTGAGTTAAGGTCATGTTTTAAACCACAAGAGCAAAGCCAGGTTCTATCTAATTTGTAACACTTAAAACCCTGTTTTGGAAGAACTTCTAAAACTAAAAAATTTATGACAAACATGTGTTTATATAAATTATTTATTGTGGGAATAGGATTGGTTTAGTCCGGTTCTCTACCAACACTCATTATCTTAACATTTCTTAACCATTATCTCTGTGTCTTTTGCTGCCTGGCTCTGAGGCTATGGATCTGGTGGAGAGCATTCTTATTGTTCCCATCTACTTCTCCACACACATGCTTTATTTCTACAATTCCCACTGGCCATTTTTTGACATGTTTTAAGTTTGTGAGAAATGATTGTCTTTTTAATTCATTTTTATTGGTTTGCTTTCTCTCGTGGGTAGATTTTCCACTGACCTTGATACTGAAATAGATGGACACACCATTCAGTTGACTGTTGCTAATGACTGTGTTAATAAATTTATGATACATTCACTGCAGTACAGTATTAACAAAATATAGTTCATTACTGTGAAGTAAGATTCCAGTGGGCATTGCAATATTAGCATAGTGGCTGGCAACCCTGTTTATATCGCAGGATAGATATACTTTTTCAGATCAGATCAGATTTTGTGAACTATAGAAAATAAATGAAATGTAGTCCCAGGACAAAAAATGTCTGAAGATCTCTGCAACTGTTTCACATATTTGGAGCTTAAGATGTCAGCAAGGCAAGTTGTGTTATAGGTTGATGAAGACAGGATTGTGCTATCTTGCCAGACAGCACCCTGTAGCAGCTCCGAGACGTTACCAGTTTTCAATTAGATGACAGTTTGAATCCACAGAATTGATGCTTGTTATTTGGACAAAAGGAGGCCTAATTTCTTTGCGTTTTACCTCAGAGGAGAATGCAGTTGATTTTAGTTCATGGTGGAAGCTTGCTAACTGGAAATACATGAAATTCACCTTCATTTCCTAATCAATAATATAATCTTTGCATTTGAGACAGCGCCTCATTACGTCTTTGAGACGTCTCAAGGTGCATTACAGGTTATACTGTAAAGTGACTTGACTGTATATTTTGTGGGTGAAACGCGGCAGCAAATTGCGCAGAGCAGTGTCCCACAAACAGTTGTGGATTGAGTGATCGAATTATTATTTTTTTTGAAGGGATTACCACCCCAGAACAACTGGGTATTAATAATAGGGTTGCTACTTACTGCTAGGTAAACAGAGGCGTGAGGAGTAAGGAACTTGCCCAACATTTCGCCCTGCCCGGAAATCAAGCCCAGGTCCTCTCGCTTGCGAGGAGAGTGCTCCAACCACTGAGCTACAGGACTCCAATTCTTGTATGATGCTCTTTATACAGGAAACCCCTGGTTTATCGGATCCGGGGACTCGGGATTCGGACTTACCTGGACCAGGCCCAAAACAAAATTAAAAAAAATAAACAAATTCCCTGGGCCCGCACACATATGGACTCACTCCCATCTTACCTGGCTTGCTGGCCTTCAGTGGTCAGGTACCGACTTTACTGAGTAAGAATCCTGCGAGTAGAAGACAACTTTTGCTATCCTCTTCTCTCAGGATTCAAACAATTTACCAGCATTTCTTGGCACTGAAAAAAGCTGAAAAAATGACTTGTATTTGAAAGGATTAGACAATTTATTCTTCACAGTTCAAGTGGATGTAATATGAAAATTTAAGCCACCCACCTTTAAACAAAATCTCCCAGATAACATTGTAAAATTGTGAGGGGTTAATTTTGTGAGAAACTGCTGCGTTCTTGGAACTGCACCCCAGCAATACACCACAACCTTCAGGAAAGGCGGGAGGGGGAGGTGATGAGTAGGAGGAATGACATTAGGCTATGTGGTTAACTTTTCAAATTTGTTTATGGAGACTTGTGTTCATTCAGGGATTGCTGTATAATTAAGTTGAATGTTTTAAGCTGTTTGAAGTTCCAAGTGAAAAACCATTAAAGTAACCTTTTTTTATTGAAATGAAAGTTGTTCAACTTTAGTGGACTGGTCCAGGTTTTCTTTTAAAGCTCTCAAGAAGAAATGGAATCTGTGGAATGACCCAAAATTGGAAGCATAAAAACAGCCAAATAGAGAACCTTCCAGAGGGAAGGGTGATGACAGAAAAGTGGTGCAGGGATGTTTTTTTGAGTAAAGCACATTTATGGCTTAGGAGCAAATAATCATAATAATCCTTGCACTTGACATAGTGTCTTTCTGTGAAGTGCTTTGAGACGTCTGGAAGGCATGATAAGGCACTATGTCAAGTGCAAGGATTATTATGATTATTTGCTCCTAAGCCATAAATGTGCTTTATTCAAAAAAACATCCCTGCACCACTTTTCTGTCATCACCCTTCCCTCTGGAAGGTGAAATGATTCCTAACTACAAAATTCTTTTATGTCAATTTTTTCTTCAGTTCTATTCATTGATTCAATGTTTCTAAGGCTTTTTAAAAAAATAATTTCTTAACATTTCCCCTGCAGTTTGTACCTGTACAAATAACGATAGAATTCTTCTTTTCCCTACCTACTGCAAACAGTATTGGTCTTCCTTCATCTTTAGTTCTGCTGTCCTTCAATCTACTGACATTTATATCGATACAAAGCTCTTTGTGTTGAAGTGGCTTGATAATACCACAGATTGTAACCGGGTTTTAAAATTAAATAGAAGCATATTTGGGCATTACTTAGAAGCAATGCTAATTTCTGCTATGTTAGTTTGCTTTGCTTTCTTGCTTTGTCACTGGAGCGTCCCCTAGTGGTGATTGATCCCAGGATGTTAATTTACAAATGTGGATAGGATTGGAGGGTCTCTGAAAGAAATGCCAATTGAGGTTAATTTAATCAATTCTGTTGATGATCTTTTTAAAATTTCTGTCATCTGAGCACTTGCTGCCAATATGCCATTTTAACATTTCTGCTCCATGGCCTTGGCTGATTTATATCACACTCACTTTCATTTTTAATGCCTGAGATGTCCTTCCAACATAAAGGGCACTTTATAAATGTAAATTTGTTATTTGATTTTCAACCAAAACATGGAACTTTAAAAAATATATAAATTCCATTTCAGTATCACATATATGAACAAACTAAGCTTCGGAAACTTGTCAAAGTCACCAATGACGTTCTCTCCATCTGTCACCAGGGATCTTTTTGCCTCCTTGTCTCTAATCTCTCTGCTGCTACACTACAATCTCTCTGCTGATACTATTGACTATTCCATCTTTCTCTCCTGTCTCTCCTTTCTACTTCATTTCTGTTGCTCTGATTATTCCTGGTTTCACCTGTCCCAGCATCTTCACTTTATCTTCAGTGTCTTCTCCTCCCCTCCACCTAGTCATGCACAGTGTTCCTCAGGACTCTGTTTTTGGTCTTCTTTTGAATTACAAGAATTCAAAATCTAGTTCTTGTGGAAAATTGTGTGTGGAATATTACTAAAGAGTACAGCTCTTTTTAGGACTTAAAAGCATCCTGTTCCAGTGATAAAAACCTTATATGCACAGATCATTCGAATGATGCCAGGAAACACAGTTGAGCTTTTTTTTATTCCCTCTTTAGAATACGTACACCAATGCAGACAAGCTTTTGGAAGCAGCAGAACAGTTAGCTCAGACTGGAGAGTGCGACCCTGAAGAAATTTACCAGGCAGCCCACCAGCTGGAAGACCGCATCCAGGACTTTGTGAGAAGAGTGGAGCAGAGGAAGATCTTGCTCGATATGTCCGTTTCTTTTCACACCCACGTCAAAGAGGTGAGAACATTTTCTCCAGCACAAGAATAAATGTTTGTAGATATGGGTGAGTCGCATTTTCATGGACTTGCAGCTCTCACGTGAAACTTGTCCCTCCCCCACTCCTCCCAGCCCCCCATAACATTTATTCATACTTTAAAATGAAATTCACCATTCTGCATTCAAAGATTAAATATTTGTGTCAGTTGGGCTCAGTTAATAAGGCACTTGCCTCTGGTCTTGAGGCTTTTATGTGTAATTGTGGGCATTTGTGTGCCTTTCACTCCACTTCCCCACTGCAGCTCCCTCTGCTCAGAGGGTTCTGGACTGTGTGTAATGTATCTTCGGCCCAGCTCATGAGTCCCCAGGGTATATATTTGCTGATCAATAATTAAATTATCACTACTTTGGTTTAGTAGCCTTCGGATATCCTCCCGATGTGAAACACGCTCTATAAATGTAATTTTGTTGTTGTTATTGTAGTAATAATAGGTATGAAGCAACAACCAAAACTGTTGCTGCAAAACCAAAGAACATTTTCCTCTTTTGCTCCTGTCCTCTTCATTTCGCCCACAAAAAATACAGTCAATTCACTTTACAGTATATTCTGTGAAGCGCTTTGAGAAGTCTAGAAGACGTGAAAAGCACTATATCAAATTCAAGGATTATTATTAACTGGATCAATAATGAATCAATACTTGAATTGTTTTGCTTTAGCAGGTATTTGCTACAATCAATTGAGAAGCAAAATATAGTTTCCGTTCAAATCATATACCAATGCCTTGAGCACAGTTATTTTGACCATGCATGAATCAGCTTTTCCTCCTTCCTTATAGTTTTGTCTAATTTAAAACTGAGTCATGCAGAATTCTTGCGAAGGAGGGCATGTGTTACAATTTGGTATCTGTTATTTGAACTCGAATCAAAATGTAACAAATCAGCTCAGTGAAGTGCACATCTCAGAAATGATTGCTTGAGAAGAACAGCTGGCAAGTTCATTTGACAAGTCAGATATTGGTCTCCTACACTCGGTAGCAATGACAAATCTTTATCGTGAAATGTGATTTCAATCTTACCAGGAAATAGTGATTTCGTTCAGAATTAGTCATGTGAAATGCATGTTTGCCATAAATATCGTTCAGTTTTGAAACTCACTCACACTCTTCAGCTTGTGACTCACACATCAAATCAAAAGCATATGGGCTCCCTCCCTGAAGTCTGAATGAAAATCTTGCTGAACAACAAAGGATTCAATTCATTCAGGGCCCAGTATTTGTGACCACTAAAGTAAAACACCATATATCCAGATGACAACTATCTGCATTGCCTCTGATACTGAAGCTAAATTGGGCTGTGATGACAGAAATTGTATTTTAGTTGCACCCTTGAATACAAGATATCCAGGATCCTAATTTTAACAGAGCATGAATGAAGTGGCAGAGCAAGGTAAGTACAAGATCCAGGTACATACAGATTAGAGAGAGCGAGAGAGAGGCAAACTACAAACATGCAGAAGCACTTATCCACATTGTTTTGATATCCACAATGGTGCAGGTCCTAATTATTGCAGGCATTGGACTGTCCTGTAGATGGGTGCAAATGCAATATACTGCTGAAATCTATAGTCAATCAACAAACCAAAGAGTTGATTCTTATTTGATATGGCTGCCGGGTTTCGCCCACAAATATACGGTCAATTCACTTTACAGTATATTCTGTGAAGCGCTTTGAGAAGTCTAGAAGACGTGAAAAGCACTATATCAAATTCAAGGATTATTATTAACTGGATCAATAATGAATCAATACTTGAATTGTTTTGCTTTAGCAGGTATTTGCTACAATCAATTGAGAAGCAAAATATAGTTTCCGTTCAAATCATATACCAATGCCTTGAGCACAGTTATTTTGACCATGCATGAATCAGCTTTTCCTCCTTCCTTATAGTTTTGTCTAATTTAAAACTGAGTCATGCAGAATTCTTGCGAAGGAGGGCATGTGTTACAATTTGGTATCTGTTATTTGAACTCGAATCAAAATGTAACAAATCAGCTCAGTGAAGTGCACATCTCAGAAATGATTGCTTGAGAAGAACAGCTGGCAAGTTCATTTGACAAGTCAGATATTGGTCTCCTACACTCGGTAGCAATGACAAATCTTTATCGTGAAATGTGATTTCAATCTTACCAGGAAATAGTGATTTCGTTCAGAATTAGTCATGTGAAATGCATGTTTGCCATAAATATCGTTCAGTTTTGAAACTCACTCACACTCTTCAGCTTGTGACTCACACATCAAATCAAAAGCATATGGGCTCCCTCCCTGAAGTCTGAATGAAAATCTTGCTGAACAACAAAGGATTCAATTCATTCAGGGCCCAGTATTTGTGACCACTAAAGTAAAACACCATATATCCAGATGACAACTATCTGCATTGCCTCTGATACTGAAGCTAAATTGGGCTGTGATGACAGAAATTGTATTTTAGTTGCACCCTTGAATACAAGATATCCAGGATCCTAATTTTAACAGAGCATGAATGAAGTGGCAGAGCAAGGTAAGTACAAGATCCAGGTACATACAGATTAGAGAGAGCGAGAGAGAGGCAAACTACAAACATGCAGAAGCACTTATCCACATTGTTTTGATATCCACAATGGTGCAGGTCCTAATTATTGCAGGCATTGGACTGTCCTGTAGATGGGTGCAAATGCAATATACTGCTGAAATCTATAGTCAATCAACAAACCAAAGAGTTGATTCTTATTTGATATGGCTGCCGGGTTTCGCCCACAAATATACGGTCAATTCACTTTACAGTCTATTCTGTGAAGCGGTTTGAGAACGTCGAGAAGATGTGAAAAGCGCTATATCAAATGCAAGGATTATTATTATCTCCCTGAGAACTTGAAGTTTCAGCTACATTATCAGTAATGCTCAATGGCATTTCTTTATTTCCTAAGTTTCTCTATTCTTGTCATGTTATACTAAGGTTGTTTAACAAAGTAATGGTTCTGTTGCCTGAACACCTAAAGTCCAAATGCAAAACGTAGCTAAATAATAACAATTACCCTAGGGAAGTGTTGTGAACTTGTGAATGTTGCATGCGAATGAGAGGAGAGAGTCTGCACTCTGTGCTAAACAGCTTAGACGGAATCCCTGTTACACCTAGCTATACCCCCGATAACTTGGGTCTAAAAAAAGTAGCTATTGTGTTATAACGGGTCTGTAATAACAAATGTCCACCAGACCTGCTTCCGAGTCGTTAGGTCGCTGATGCGTGTAAGATGGCATTAGTCATGAAAGCCCTTGCGACATTTTCTAAAGATAGAAATACCCATGAGAATAGTTATGGCTGACAAACCTGCTTCCTCTGCACATTTCTGGAAACCACTGTCCAGAGGAAACGTGTATTCTAAGCCAAATTGTGCTCTAGTGAGCACTCATTTATGGGAGTCACCCTGTACCATGAAGCAAGAATCCTTTTGTCATAATTTTTACAGTTTCCAAGTTAGGATTTCAGTGCATGGAGACTGCTATTGGGTTATATTAGCTATTGCGCCGCTGATATAACAGGTTCATCCCGTTCTCGGCCTACCACTGGGAACATTTGTTTATAGAGCGTAACTGGCCTTGTACTTCCAAGTCTACCAGAAGGGTAGTGTGGGCTGATCTCAAAGCAGAATAGACCAGTATTTATTTTAAAAGAGAGATCTGTCCCTCTGAACATCAGCTGGAGTGACAGAAATACTGCCAGGGAAATGGGGTTAGTTTGCAGGCGTCTTCCTCCCAGCAAAAAGATAATGCTGTTCTTGGACTGAGGCCAAGAGAACACAGCAGCCGAGTGAATCATCTGATTCCTCTTCCTGTCCCCTCCAGTTTGGAGGGAGGTACTCGGTGTTCACTTGTCTCCATCACGGCAGATCATGATGGAATGGGGAACTTAAGCCTGTACTCTATTATTCTCTAGCATTACAAGTTGGTATTTCATCATCAGCTCTCCACATTATATTCTGCCCTCATTGGACCTGTACATTGATTTAAGTTGTAGAATATGAATGATTGTACTATCAGCAATTCCAGTTAAAGCACATTCCCCCCCCAAAATGTACAGTGACTATACTTCACAGCAATTGCCAGTACAATGCTTTGAGACATTTCAACTTTAAAGGTGCTTTATCAACAACAATTTACAATTTTTGAATAGTGAACCTGTGGAACAGGCTCCCCAGGGAGACAATTGAAGCAGGAAGTGTTGATTCTTTCAAAGACAGATTAGATAGTTTTCTTTTAGGAAATAACATTATGGGGTATAGTATATAGGTAGTTTGGGGCATATGTGCAAGCGCCCGCCAGGAAGATGGAAGGCAAACTAGATAGACCTTGGTCTTTTTTCGTCTAGCATTTCTTATGTTCTTATTCATATAGCACTTTTCACATTGGAGATTTGGGAAAATTCAATATCGAATGCAAGAATTTTTTTTACATACCTGCTTCTGTCCTGCTTTCACCCCAGTGCAAATTGGTATCTTAATTAGTATCAGTTTTAAATACCATAATGTAAACATGTTGATTTAACCACAACAACATCAGTGGCAATACAATTTGGAGGCACCAGGAAAAGTCTGCAAATCGCAGAACAGTCATTCATCTGGTCTGTAAATAAAGGCTCAGTGGCCAGCCAGTGCTAAATTGTGCTTTGCTGCTGCAAAAGCAGGAAGTGTCACATAATAGTTCAGTTGTTTTTTCAGACATGTGATGACTTAGCTTTCCTGACAGTGCTTCACGTACACGCACAAACAAAAAAAAAATCTGATCTGGTGTGTTAGGAAATCACTTCAACTGGAGCTTTACGGAGTACTGTGACCCACAGTAGTTTCCCTCGAAACCTGTTCTTAACCACAGACACCCATTGTATTTCACACTAGTGTTATATTTTACCTGTGGGTGTTTGTTGTTTTGTAGCTCTGGACCTGGCTGGAAGACCTACAGAAAGAACTCCTGGATGATGTGTATGCTGAGTCTGTGGAAGCAGTGCAGGACCTCATCAAGCGCTTTGGGCAGCAGCAGCAGACCACCCTGCAAGTGACAGTCAATGTCATCAAGGAAGGGGAGGATCTAATCCAGCAACTGAGGTTAGTATTTTAAGGTTTGTAACTAACTGTTGTTGTTTACAAGATAAGCACTCATTTTGGAAAAAGGCTACCTCACCAAGGTGGAGGAATATTCTTAAGGCAGATGCTTAGGTCCTCAGCCGTTAAAGGCGTACCGTGTAATATTGTTTTTAATACATTTAAAAATCGCAGTTGTGTTGTCGAGTGGTTTGATAAATAGCCTCAATTCATTTTGGATAATCCGGTAATTTGAAGCTGATCATCAGTCATCATGATTGTCCACAACAATAACAATAATAACAATAGTAATGGTAGTAATAATAACAACAATCCTTTTGCATTTGATTTAGCGCCTTATCAAGTCTTCAGGACGTCTCGAAGACTTGATGCTAATGTAGCACAATAAAGCGCCTTACGATACAGAATTATAATATTTAGTGAATAGTCTAGATTCTGAAAAGGGAGCTGGCAGGATAGTGCAGTGGCTGCAGTGTTGGAGTAATGGGATGTGCGCTTCCACTCACACGCACACGCTCAGTTCCTGAATCCCAATTGCAGGAAGGCATGGAGCAAAGGTCAGGCTCTTCCCTTAGAGAGGGTGAATTGGGGGAGAAAAAGAGAGACGTTCTCATCTGCTCCAGCACACCACCAAACTAAAGCATCAATAGCAAAAACTTGGAAAAATGGCAGCTGCCTTTCTCTGCCATGGGGTTACATGGTGCACAGATTTCAATAGAAAGATTACAGGGCGAAAATAATTTTTGCCGCTTTTACTGCACACCTAAGAGTGAAACCAATTTCTATCGGGATACTGAGCAGGAAACTTCTCATTGTTCCTTATTGTTTTCAGTGACTCCACGAAAAAAAAAGGCCAAATTTTAAATTTGTGTGTTTTTTTAAACGTGACCAATTCAAAGTTCCAAATCTGTCCTAAAGTCTTTGAGTAGATGCCAGTAGTGAGCTCAATGATTTACACCCCTCCATATCTGTGAATGTAATTGCCATCTGCTTCAGGCAGTGATAGAAGTGAGTTTCCAATGTGATTTAACACCATCTGAGACCTCCCTCTCCCCCTTTATATGATACCTTGGGAGTGAATCACTTGATCCTCTGCCAAACATGCAGAATAAACACATCATCAAAACAAACGCTTGAAAGAGATTCTTGCCTTTGAACGAATAAAATGAACAGTGAGAAAATTTAAACCCAAGAATCCAATCTCAGGTGCAGATATTGATTAGAATTGCTTCAGCTTTGTTCTTAGTTTCACACATGATCTGAATCCTCTGTTTATGCCTTGGATAGTTTTAAATGCAAACATATAATGAACAAAGCAAAGCTACCTCAGGGTCTTTCTGTTTGACTGCTGGTATTTGTATTACTATTCGTGATCTGAACAATTTATCTCTGACTAAGAATTGAGCAAGATAATAGTTGATTTAAATGTTTATAATTTGGTTATTCTTTTTTTGCTATGCAGCAGTGCATGGATTGTTGTGGATTAGTTAGGGAACATTAGGGAAATGTTTAAAAGTATTAATGCTGAAGCAATGTATTGAAACATTGAATGCTTTACTTATATGGTATTTTGAGTTTGTTTAAATTATTTTTATTTCCTTTTAATTTACTTTCTTAACCCCGTCCCTTTCCCTCGTGGCTATGCGCTAGTTCCAATTAAAAGCAAGGAACCATTCTGTCCCCAGGACTCTCCCGGTATTGCTTTTGGGTCAGCTGTGAGATAGTACTGGAGCAGATCATGATTGCTTGCTATGTGTTCAGATATGCAAGGTACTTGTCATTATACCTTGACGGATCGACCAAGATTTGGAGCTGAGATGGATATTTTGTGGAGCACGTTGGTGAATCAGCACCGCAACAGCCCTGCTTTTGCTTTTTATTTAAATGGTTCACAAAGTCGCTAACACAGACGACCAGCTTCAAGTTGACTGCCACTGCTTCAAATGAAATAACACGAGAAGTTCACTGCTTATTGTGTCACAGTTACCATTTAAGACTGAAGCATTCAGATTTGTTCTTTTGTGTGACCGGCAATTTTAATTTTGCCAAAGAACTGACGATTGATTGTACACAATCTATAATTGGTGTCAGATTGTTAAATTGTATCCGCAGGTTTGATGTAGAGTCAGCAATGCAGAAGAATATTAACAAGAAGGTCTATTACTTCAAGATGCATCAAACCCAGGATATGTTTAGCTTTGCTTTGAAGTACCAGAATTGTTTCTGATAAATTATGTTTCATTCATGAAAAAATATTTCAGAGATTACAGTGCACTTTTGATAAATAGTGAGCTCTGCATAACATTACCATAGTATATTTGCATATTATTAACAGGACAGTCGGATGCTAATTAGAAAAACGTCAACCTGATTTGCTTCTAAATGACTGGACTTCTAAGGGTTTGAAGTTTTTGGTAACCCATCTAATGTATACAGGATTCAATTGTTATGTTCGCTCGCCTCAGTTACTTTTCTGTCATACTTTCTTGTTAGGGATTCTGCCATCTCGAGTAACAAGACTCCACACAACAGCTCCATTAATCACATCGAGAGTGTTCTCCAGCAGCTCGATGAAGCCCAGGCTCAGATGGAAGACCTCTTTCAGGAGCGCAAGATCAAGCTGGATCTCTTCCTTCAGCTCCGTGTTTTTGAACGGGATGCTATAGATGTAGGTGTCACATAGCAGAAAATAATAGGGTTGCTGAAATATCTTGCTTTTCTTTTGCTCTCTGACCCCTCTTTCCTCTCCCCAACCACTAATTCTCAAAGGCAAATATTTTCATATTATTAACTCATACTTCAGCTTTGGCCTCTTTCCCTTACGTGGTGAACACTGTGTTCACTGCACTCTGCATGATGCCTCTGGATCTCTGGGTTGAGTAGTCTCCTCTTTCCCTACCCCCACCTCCATGTGTCATCGACACAAACCCCAATATTTGGTCCTTTGAGATGAACAGATTGAAAATGAAAATTTGGAATTCAGCCATAGCTAGAATTTTGTGGCATGAGCTCCTTTCAATTACCTCTAGGAACTAGTGTAACATTTATATCACTGTAAGTAGTAAATTCAGAATTTCCTTCCTCCTCCTCCTCCTCATCATCATTGAAGTTTTCAGTACAAACTTTGCTCAACTGGAAATAGTTGCTTTGGAAAAATAGACTGTTTACTGTTTATAATAATCCTTAATAATCCTTGCATTTGATATAGCGCCTTATCACGTCTTCAAGACGTCTCAAAGCGCTTCACAGAATATAGTATAAAGTGAATTGACTGTATATTTTGTGGGGGAAACGCAGCAGCAAATTGCGCACAGTATGTTTGGCCATACAAGGATAATAAGATTTCGAGCTTTTTGGTCCTCAGTCTCCACTGCCTTTCACATGCCAACATATATTTTGTGGCCCTCATTATACTCAGTTGGCAATTATGTGCCATTGTTTTCTTAAATTGAACTATCTCCGGCCTCCATTGGTGCTTGCTGTCATCTCTTCTACCTCTGAAGTCAGCCTCCGCTGCCAATGTGTTTCTCGCCTTCTTTATCACTTCCAATGCTCTCTCAGTGCGTGTCCTCAATGTCTGGCTCTGTAGAATGCACACATGCACACCATAAAGAGGGGAAAAAAGATAAATTAAACAAGGGGAAGTTTTTCTCTCAAGTAGGTAATCAAGAGCCGAAACTGAGTGTGTACAAATCCATAGATCTAATCCTGACAGTGACCTATCCTACTGTATTCAATAAGGCATTCTTCCAAATTCACACATCATTGGATAATTCACTGTACAATGTTTATTTAATTCCGTATGAATCTGTTTTTTATAGTGCTATTGAGAAAAGTATTTTTCATCTGTCCCTGATCTTTCCCTAAAAACTGCAGTAATACATTTACAATGTATTTTTAGAACAGAGTCAGACTGCAGATAAATTATGTTCCTTTGTTACTCGAGGCTACATATGAAATGTTACTTGACATGAGCATTTTTTTGCTCTGCATTTAAACTAGCAATGAGGGCTAATGTGCATCAGTTTGTCGCTGGCTTCTGTAAAAAGGAAACTGGAAGCCAAACACGCCAACCTGATAGAACTGTTTGACCCGGGTCCGTGTGACTTACACACTGGTCATTGGAAGGGAATTCCCCCAAATTAACTCCCATTTTTGTACCATTTTTGATTCAATGGTAATAATACATACTAAAGGGTTAAAAATTCAACTAACTAAAAGCTCCCATGACCGTTGATGCATAAACGAATTGCTCGGACCCCTGATGTAACCTTTTCGATTAAAGAGGTGAACAATTAGAATGATGGGACTTTGCTAATTAGGTGTCACTTTAAAAATGACAGCAGCCCTCCCCCCGCGCCCCCCCCCCCCCCCTCCCCTTGGACGTCCCCTCCCTCCAGGGGCTTGAAATGTTAACCATGAAAAAGGATCAGGTTAATGCTTTCTGAACACAAGAAGGTTGCTCCCTGGGATAGACATTTTGAGAGCGTATTGATAAATAGTTTAAATTAATTTAAAAAAAGAACACTTTAAACTGATGAGCTCTATCAGCAATGTCTATGACTTGCTATCAGTGTCTCCAGGAGTCTAATGAGCAGTTGCTGGGCAACTGAGCGATAGAATTGCAATTGGTACTTTCTGGATTCCTGAGAGCGAATCTTCACATGGTGGTCGAGTCACAAGATCACAGGAGAGCTGCTGGCCTCTGTAGTCCTAAATTACAGCTTTTTATCGCGAGCAGTTTTATAGCTGCCTTCTAGATACTTTACACTCCTATCTGGAATTGCCTAAGTTATACTTTGCTTTTATTTTCATATTTCTTTTAACACTCTGATTTTGAATGCCGTCTGTAAATGTAGTCGTGATGCAGAGCAAATAATCTCTCTAAGAAAACAGGAGTTTTGAAAAGAATCAGATTTTCTTGAGAGAAACAAATTCTACGATAAGCCCTCCATCCTCTTTCAGTCAGAGCCTACAATAGTGGTCCAGGCTAGAAACTTCTGCAATTTTAGAGCAACTGTTTGATTTGTACTAAGAAGACAAGCAATGTGTGTTTCCACCCCCCCCCCACAATCTTGTGCCTCTTAAACCACAAGCACTAACAATCACTGTGGTTTTGCCTCCTAAATTTAAGGGAGAATTGACAAGAGAATTGAGCGCATATTTCTTGTAGCAGCACATTGTTTAACTGAGCATTGCCAAAAAAAGGATTTGCAGCTCAGTCCCAGTTGCAGTTGGGGTTATTTTTGCACTTTTAGAATACAAAAGTACCTCATCACTAGGGCAAACACGTTCTCTACTACTGAAATATTTTTACCATTCATATCATATGCTCTTAATAATTCACAAGAAAACCAGGTTGGCTGGATATATACACAGATTAACCACACGTATGTTTCGATATCTCCACGCACAGCTTCTATTATCAGATTGTGAAATTATCAAAACTTTAAATATATAGAATTGTAGGATTAAACGGCTGCAAAGTTGTTTTGCAAAATCAAGACATACCGAAAGCTGAATATATTTTGTACTGTTACAAATACATTGGTAAAAATACACCAACATAACTGAGTGTGCTGAAATATTGCTTAAAAAAAACCTAAGGCAAAAAGAGCCACACTGAATTTATTTTGGCGAGGCTAATTTGAGCTGTGCTGCTTTCCAGAACAGTACTGTAATTTCACAAAATGAGTAACCTGCATCAGATCTCTTAACAAATCAAACCATTTGTGTTGGGTTATATATGTGACTTTTTTTGCAGAAGGTTGGCCAGTTCCAATTTCCCAACAGTTCACAGGTAAGAATTTGTAAGTGTGGCTAATGTGTAGACTGTGTATTTGTAGCCAGGTGATTGGGACCTCGCCTGTAACAGTCAGAGAATGAATCTGTAAGTATGAATTAGCAAGCCGTGTACGTGTGCAAAATTATCAACGGCGACAAGATAATGAAAATAATTCACACTGTGATGCCAGGAAGGCTGCTTTAATCCTGACACTGTGAGTTGAATTATTGTCTAACTCACTGTTCCTAAGTCACTAAGTGAATGCAATAATAAATGAATAATTCCACTGTTGTAAATGGTGGGGAAGCCTACAGCCCAAGGTAGTAATATTATCGGTGTCACACCTGAGTGGCAAGATAACCTCCAACAATAACAATTAAGCATCTTCATCTTGTGTGGCATATATCAGAGTTCAGTTTAGGCCAGAGGGTATGTTTGTATCTGGCATACTCTCAAGAGAATTTTTTTTGAAAAAGCAGATCATTTGAATGTAGGAATGAGCACTGTGAAAGTGAGAGCTATTTTGTGAAATTACAGTAGTTTATCAAATGCAACATTTTTATATTTTTAAAAAGAATCAGAGCTAAGCTATGGCTCGAGTCTAAAGAGACCAATTTCCAAATTTGGTTTTGTTGATGATCGTAGGCGAGATTTCATAAATCAATGTGGTTAGTTCAATTAAATGAAACTGTTTCAATTGAGAATTGAAAGATAATTACATTACTTGTTGGCCTGATTAATGTGGGAGGCTGAGACCGAGCTCCACCAAGTAGATGTTCATCACTTCGGAAGTCATCCTTCCAGATGGATATTTCATACAAGTCAGTGCACCAGTTCAATGTGCTTTTCCATAAATTGTGATGGGTTCCTTCTTTCAGATCATTTCAGACCTCGAGTCTTGGAATGACGAGCTGTCTCAACAGATGAATGACTTTGACACTGAGGACCTGACCCTTGCTGAGCAGAGATTGCAACATCATGCGGACAAAGCCTTAACCATGAACAACCTGACTTTCGATGTGATCCACCAGGGACAAGAGCTGTTGCAGTATGTGAACGAGGTGCAGGCCTCAGGTATACCTCATACATTCATTCTATTTTGAGTTGAAAGTCTGTAAAGCATTTTGAATGCATGTAAATTCTGAATCCATTAATGTTGCATCAATCCGTTATACAAAACAATTCTTGCTATCATGTTCTATATTCCACAGATTATGAGAGGAAAATGAATAAGAAAGTTCTGCAACATGTAAAGAATTTTAACTATGGATTTAGTCATTTTGCTGGAGGTCTTTTTTATAACTATTTGTATATGTTACAATGCTTTGTGGTAAATAGTTACTTACTGCTTGAATCCCACGTTTTTAATGAAAATCTTTTAAGAACGAAGAAAAAATAACAGTATTAGAATGTTTTTGGCCTGCAAAAAACCCTTTGCCACAAATTTAATATGTAGTTGGTTCTGGGCTGATGTTAAGTTTAGGAACAATATTGCACAACAGCAGCTGTCTTTTCTCTTGTAAGCTGGCCTGAAACTGGAATTGACAAGTGGTGATCTGATGATCCAGAATCATGACTAGCAACTATTATTATTTTGTAGTCCCTTAATATCTATCCCGCATCCCTCCGCCTCACCCCCTCTCTTGCCTCTTTCAAGTCCCGACTAAAGACCTTCCTCTGCGACTGTGCCTTCGGCTACCCTCCCGCCTCCACCCCCACCAGCCTCCACTCCTCCTGAATCGAACTCCCAGCTCGGGTCCAAAAGCCCCTGACTGTCCAGTACCCTGGGACGTCTTTCCGATGTGAAGGGCGCTATACAAGTGTAATTTGTTGCTGTTGTTCATAACCCAACATCAAAGTTTATGGACCCTAACCATCATGTTTTAATGGGGTCCGACTGTATGAATTCAAGATATGTAACTGTTCACTCATTTAGATTAGGCTTTCCTGCTTGCACGAATATTCTAACACTTATTTATTCTTTGTTCTTAACAAGCTTTCATTTAGATGTGGGATTCATTGTCAAGTTGTCAATTTAAACTTTCACTTCTGTAGTTTTACTTTACTTCACTATGCAAAGCATAGAAACTGTAAAAGTTTCCCAAAGAAGATTTGTTATTCATTAGTTTTAGAAATTGCAGCATGGAGGTAGTGCATTTGAGTAAACATAATTTAAGGTGAATAATGCTTAATTATACTGTATATTATATTATACTATAATTATATTATACTTAATTATACTAATTATACTGTATAATTAATTATACTGTCCTGTAAAGGAGCAATTTTTCACAGGGCACAAATTCTAGTACCGGCTATGCCAAACTTACATTGGCTTGGCATTTTGCTCCAGGCATGTGACCGCCCTTGAAGAGATGGTCCTGTACTGCTAGAGAGGTGCATTGGCTGCAAAATTCTCACAATGCACCAGATTAAAAATGAAAGCAGCCCTGTTGCTATCCGTTCAGTTTCCATTTAACACCATTATGTCTAGTGACTGGTTGTCAATTTTTCTGCAACTTGAATTTAAAACAAATGTGCCGACAGATTGCTGCTTTGGTTGTATGCTCAAGAGCACATGTCAGGGACGTTTGCAAATTTGAGCTGTGATTTCTCTAAAAGCTGTAGATAAGGGACTTTTATCATGTCAGCTTCAACAGTATAAATAAGGCATGATACAAATCTTTCATAGTCATGCCATTTGTTTGTGGTTCTTAAACTAAAATTGAGTGCCCTCTGACAACCATTGTGATTTGTTTTAATATTATAGAATGGAGCTGGGGCTTTGGTTCATGACAGCAGACACCCCATAATGTTCTTATGTACATGTTGAGATTGCAGCATCCACGAAACCCAACCAAATCTGATTTGAAGAAGGCAGGATTTGGATCTAGATTTCATGAATACAACCTTGATAAGCATTTCTATCAGAAGTTAATCTTGTTTGGCCAGTCACAGCAAGCTTAAGTTTTTGCAGTACTGTGTTTTTGTTTGAGGAATGTTAATATTTAACAATGGTGAAACCAGTTTGACAACACAAAAACACCGACTCTTTGGAGACTGAAAGCGTCCCATGGCTTTTCAGAAGATTACATCTTCCGTACTTTTTTAAAATAAAGTTCTTTTTTTTCCAGACCAGTCCTCTGCCATTAGTCTCCCTTTCCCTCTTTTGAAAGTGTTTGGCTTTTTCAGGTCTTTGAACATTGTGCTTCTCACTTCTGATTGCTTTACTGGTGGAAGTGGCATTACTTTACTTCACTTCACAGTATAATCTGGGCCCTCGAATCCAGTGGTGTAGCGATGCACCTCCTAACTAGTCTTCACAGTTAGTTATAAACACCACACCGACAGTTGGATACTTTAAGGATGTCTTGCAACTTTTTTCCTAAACTAAGCAGATGAGATAAGAGATTTTAGTAAAGCTCCCACTATTCTCCAGGAACTCCAGCAGCTCCATTGATCTTGTGGGTCACTCTTCAGTCTTTCCCGCCTCTTGGAAATAGGCTGTTTTGTGGCCTGCAGAAGAGTGCTGAGGAAGACCTGGATAAGCAATTGGGTGATTTCTTCCAAAATAAATGTGTGGCAGTGTTGAGAGATATGAATTAAATATTCATTAAGAGTAAAAATGCCCACCTCCCGACGTGAAGGGTTCTATACAAATATAATTTTGTATTGTATTGGGACTATATTTCTTAGGTTGTTTTAATTTTCAGCAGTTTCAGGGCCAAATTTCCAGCCTTACTGAAACTCCTAAGTCTGACTGAACAATATCTCCATTGATTCAGCATGCTGCCAATCTTTTATAGAAAGGCGGAAATGAACAGCACAGATCCAAACGGACATAATGGTGCATTATATCGTTTGTATGAAGGAACAAGCCTTGTGTAACAATATGTCTTCGTTCAATGACATGTTGATTCAACAACAACAAATTACATTTGTATAACGCCTTTCACGTTCCAAGATGCTGGAATTCATCCGTAAACTTAATAATGTTAATGTCTGCAGAAAAAAAGTACCAGACTATTTTCATGAATCACATGAACAACAAAAAGGACAGTACTTGGTCAGCTGTAATTGTTACCTTACCTGCTTGACAGACCTGTAATAATCCAGCTAGGTCTTTTTCACTTACCAAAGGCAAAGAATATTCTTGCTCGTGTACATGTGCTCATGCTCAACTTTTAGACAGCTCACTAAACATTGAAACGTAGGGAGATCTAAGCCAAGTGTGACGTGAAGCACAAGGACAACTGGTGTTGATGAATAATACAGTTCAGCATTTGTTATTCCATAACCTTTCTCTCGGTTTACGGTTTAAGAAAAGGATGACTGTCATCAAGCTAATAATGAATGATAGAGTTGACATATAAAGGTGGCAGTGGTTTAAATCTGAAGTGGAGAAACTGTACTATCAAAATCAGCAGAATGTATGTTAGTTTATTTATATTCTGTTACGTATTTCCAATTTAGCAGTGATTTTTCACCACTTTTTGCCATTTGTTTGCTAAGAACTCGACAGTGGACAGTTACAGCTATAACTCTGTGTTCTGAATTCTCAGACACATTTAATTCCCAGCTCATAAGTGGAGGTAACTCTGTAGTAAACTATGCTTTGTGCATTTTCTTGCTCCTCATAACAATTTTTACTAGAGGTTCTCAGACCATTATCTTTACAGATATATGACGGAGCAATCCTTTTGAATTTAAGATATTTATTTTAGATTTTTTCTGTTCCCATAGCCTCCCTGTAACCACATACATTTTGTACCACTTCCCCAGTTGACACATTGACCTGCTCCCAGGCATTCTTCCTCATGCAGCTCTTTGGTCACTTCAAGAATATATATTTTTTCACACTCCCTCTCCCCGGATTGACAATAATAATGGTAACTGCAGTTTATCATCCAGAGCAGAATGTGTTCCATGGTATTTGTCCATATCTGCAACACCAGGTTTGTCAACATCACCGATGCTATGAATCACTGAGTAGCTGTAAGGCTTTGCGTCTCCTCACAGCCAAATGAAGCCTAGGAAACACTGCATACCTCCATCTCAGGCTACTTAATATATCAACTACAAATAGGCTAAGTGACTCACTTGAAGAGATTCAGACAAGCAGATGGGATCTTGTTTAACTCTCATCTAAAGGATGATGACTCCTAACAATGAAGCAGCCCCCAAGTCCTCCTTTAGAGTGTCTTCGTAGATGAGGAGTTCAAGTCCTGGCATAGGGCCCTGACCTGAGCCTTGCTAACACAATCATTTACTTTTGTATAAGGATAACCACATTACTGTTATGAATTTTGTCTGTAACAGCTTCGAAGAGAAAGCCTCTTTTTGAAAAAAAATAATGGCAGTAAGTTTCCATGTTGTGAATGCTGTTCTGTGCTCGCTTATTACCCCAGGTGTTGAGTTAACCTGTGACCGAGACGTTGACATGGCAACCCGGGTGCAGGACCTACTGGAATTTCTTCACGAGAAGCAGCAGGAGCTGGACCTCACGGCAGAGCAGCACCGACGGCACTTGGAGCAATGTGTTCAGCTACGTCACCTCCAGGCTGAGGTCAAGCAGGTCAGTGCTGTTTGATGTTGATCTGCTTTCTTCCAAGAGCACGAGATTGCATTGGCGTAAAGACCGCAATAAATTTGTCTTTGGTTAGTGGGCGAGAGTAGAATATTTCTGTGGGAATAAATCTTACCCCAGAGTGGACCGAAAATAATACCAGCACAGGTATTACTGATATTTTGACTGGGGATCTACGTGAAACTAAGCTGTTTGTTAGATAATAGAAAGCTTCTGGTTTTCCCCACCCACCCACAATCCTTTTTATCAGGCACTCTCATGTCAAATGCTGCAGTTGGACAAAGAGCGAAGCTCCTCGTACTCTCCTGTGGCATGTGAATCTTTTACACTCCTTGTGGTCTTTTTAAATATTACTCCATTGCTATGTGGAAAAATTCTATATGGCTCTTGTCCCTACGCTAAGCTTCAAGGGCATTGATTACATGGTGCCTGCTTTTATTGTCACCTTATGCAGTTTGAAGAAGTACAGACAGTGATTAGGGGTTGACATTTATTTGACAATTATTGGCAATTCTTCACAATCCTTGAGCCAATCCATTGCTGATTGTTTTATAATTTAGAAAAATCATACACGGTGTGATTTTGTTTTTAAATATTTTAATTAAGCACTGAATAAATATGGTGGTTAAGTGCTACGAGACATTACCCTACGTGAAGGGTGCTATGTAAATACAAGTTGTTGTTGTTGTTGCAAAGATTGCCAAATATGAGGATGGCCCTTCAATGGAATATTGATTTGTTCTATGAATGTTAAAATGACAGATTAATTTACTGTAATTCTAATGGAGAAATTGTTTTACGGAGTTCGTTGATTCTGGGGCTTGTTTAGAGACAAATTTTCTGTGAAGTCCAGGACTTGATCCAGACCTGAATTAAAACATGTAAAAGCTACATTTAATACATTTATATCAGCTTGAATGGATTACTACACAAATTGTTAGAGGCTAGGACATTTGGAGTCCGGTAGTTCAGTCGTTAGACCACTCGCCTTGCAAGCGAGAAACCTGGGTTCAATTCCAGGCAGGGTGAAACCTTGGGCAAGTTTCCTTACTCCACACAGAGCCTAATAATAATACCTCCAAAAACAAAGCAATAATAAATTGGTCATTTTCAATCCATGACTGTTTGTGGGATATTGCTGTGCGCAATTGGCTGCCGCGTTTCGCCCACAAATATACATTCAATTCACTTTACAGCATATTCTGTGAAGCGCTTCGAGACGTCGAGAAGACGTGAAAAGTGCTATATCAAATGCAAGGATTATTATTAGTCTTATGTATTTGCGGCTTCACGCTATAATGGGATATTATAAGGTGGGTGTTCTGGAAGGATAATCATAACAGTCCTTACATTTGGTATAGTATCTTTCTTCTTCAATATTTACATGCTCCTGTTCAGCGATATGATCTGTAGGCATGGGGTTAACTTCCACATGGATGTGGATAACACCCAACACTATCTCGCTGCCTAAACCCTCGACTTTGCTTTCCTGATGGATTGCCTGTCAGACATCAAGTCCTAGATGAGAGCTAACTTTCTCTAGTTGAATGTCGAGAATACATGGGTCCTGCCTGGCTCCCATCAATGCCTCCTCACCTCATTCTCTGAGAGCATCAATATTCATGGATGCACTCTCCACCTCACCGAGCCTTTGCAGTGTCTTGTTTGACTCTCAAGTGCCCTGTAAACCCCATATCCAAGCCTTAACCCATTCAGCGTTCCCCCGTCTCTGCAAGATTGCCCGCCTCCACCACTATTTTTTCCCTCAGGCTGCCGAGACCCTCATTAATGCCACCATCCCGTCCCAGCTTGACTGTCTAACTCTCTCCTCACTGGAGTTCCTAACTCTCCCTCCACAAGCAGCAGATTATTCAGAACTGCAGCTCGTGTCCTGTATCAAGCTCTCGGAGCCTATCTCCCCGTCCTCGCTTGGCTCCACTGGCTGCTCATCCCTCAGAGTATTGAGCTTAAAATCCTCATTCACATATTTCAAGCCCTCCACTGTCTTGCCCTGCGCATTGAGACGCTGCCGTGCGTGAAGGGCGCTATATAAAGTCTAGAAGATGTGAAAAGCGATATATCAAATGCAAGGATTATTATTATTTATTATAAGTGCAAGTTGTTGTTGTTGCCCCTCCCTACGTGCTTGTTTCCTCTGCTTGGCGGAAACTGGGCTGCTCCATGTCCCCTGCTCCACCATCGACCTTTAGCCTTTCTGCCTCCACCCTCTGGAACTCCATTACAAAGTACCTTTGCCTCGCCTCCTCCTTTGCCTCCTTCAAGGCCTATCTCAAGACTTTCTCTTTGACCGTGCCTTTGGTCATCCCTCTTGATTCCAACCCCCAGCTTGAGTGCAAAACTCTTGACTGTCCTGGTCCTTGAAACATCCTCCCGATGTGCAGGGCACCATATAAACACAATTTATTGTTGTTGTTTTCCATTGGGAGGACATTCCAAAGGGCTTCACAGGATATACTGCCTATGTTTTGCGGACAAACATGGCAGTTAATTTTGCACACAGCAACAACAACAAAATTACATTTTTTTACTACCTTTCACATCAGATGTGACACACAGCAATGTCCCACAGCCACCCCTGAAGTGAATGGCCAATTTTATTTGGGAGATGAATTCAAGTGGCCGAAAAGACCTTCTTTATCTCAAATTTCTCTTTCGATCTTCTGAAGTACTTTAAACAAAGACGCAATTACTTCATTCCACCTTTTTTGTGATGAGTTTTAAATTGTTTATTCAAAAAGATGATGGTCCTTGTATTTGATACAGTGCCTTTTACGTCGGGAGGACATCTCAGCAGGACTTAATGAATACTGTAGTGACTACATTTTTGTAGGCAAACATGGCAAGCAATTTGCATCCACATACTGACGTACATGAATGAACCAATTTTATAAGGGAGATTGTTGGGCAGGACACGAGGAGAAACTCCCTTCTTTTATTTAAGTAATACCATGGGGTCCATCTTAAGAGGCAATCGCGATCTCGGTTTAAGATCTCATCCGAAGGACAGTACGTCCGACAATGCAGCATACTCCCAGCTGTTATCACTAGGTAACGGCATGTTGTGAGATAATATATTAATGATCAGACATTTCTGGATTGAAGAACGATTTGGATCAGTACAATTCAGGATCTCCACTCTTTCCAAGTCACGTTTACCCGATCCCTTCAAGGTACTGTGTGGCACTGTCATTTGCTGCCACTGATTTATATTTTTGGTGCAAAAGCAAAAGAAGCAGTGGCTTGCAATACAAGACTGGGATTGTTTTTCTTGTCTTGTACATTGTGACACACAGATGTTGGGAACAGTTAAAAGTGATTGTTGTATAATTTTGAAAACAGCATAGTTTTGCCTCAGACACAGCCTGCAAAGCTTAGCCTCAAACAATACATTGCCTGTTCCTGACTGTTTGCTTCCTGTGATGATAGTAGTGCATTATAACAGATTAGCTGTACAGTAAATAACAGTTTGAGCCAAATCCTCAAATATTTCCACTGCTATCTTGGGTTGTAGTTTGAAACTTACATAGACTGATTTCCAGGGTGCAACTGCTGTTTACAAGTTCACAGATGCATAAGATAGACTTGAATAGACATTGGCCTGTGTGCAAAATAACAGTTAAGTGCGTTCTTAGATTTTTGTATGAGTATTCATTGTGTTACCCATAGGATAGTACTACAGTAACACACGTGGGTTTAACAAGAGTTCTGTATGTTAATTATAGAAATTTGGGAATTTTTCCAGTGACTCAACATGATTATTCATGGTCACACAAACTGGGAAAGCCCCAAGGTCAATCCATGATCAAAGCTGATTTAGCAGATTGCCGTGAGGAATGTTACATTTAGTCTCTGCAGGCAAAGGAGCCAAAAATTAGCCTGGGTTTCTGGTGGGGGTGTCTGAGGGAGGGGGAAGATTCCAGGGGAGAGGGTCTCTGAGGGAGGCAGTCAGCCTAAAAGAAGGGCTGGTACAATGTGGTACCATAATAATATTATAACTCCTGATGCAAGAATATTTTATACTTTGCCATTTTGTACTTTGCATAATGACCTGTTTGCACTGTTTGCTTGTCTCCATTGAGGCCAGTCCCAATTAGTGCAGATAATCAGCTAGTGTAGGAGAAAAAAGGATTCAAATACATTCAGAAGGGAAAGGAGCCAAATGGGAATTATTCATATAGGGCAGAATAAAAATTGCTTTGCTAACTGCTGTTAAGTGTTGAACCCTATTTGAGTGTTTTTTTCCCATCTTATTCTAAGGTTTATTTAGTTATAAGCAGTGCCACTTGAAGAGTAAAATTACCACAACAGGAAAGAACGAACATCAATACATTATGGAATAGTAAAAAATCCAAAGTACTTTCTAGTTTATACGTTCCAATCCCCGATAACATGTTCCATTTTGCTCTGTTTCCCATTTGTATTGAAGCCTCTGTTATAGGGAGAGCCCTGCCCTGCTGTTCCAAATAGTGATTTTGCATATCATTTGCAAATCAGTCATGTTATTTATACACACACGGTATCACAATTGAGCACATGGATACTACAAATAAAGGGATGTTACGACCACTTGGATCCATCTTGTAATTTACACTTGAGTATCTAGGCTTACATCATATTGAAGATGAGTCCAAAACAATATATTTTGCTGTTCTTTTCAAAATGGTATTAACAGCATGTTGTGAACATTTGCACTATTATGCTGCGATTAATTTACACCCTTGGCATGATTGCTCTTACAACATGCACTGCTGGCTTTATTATACATGTGTTTCCCGATAGCAAAACGACCTTCAGGAAATGTGAGTTATTCTGGATAGATTATAAGTAATAATGATCCTCGCATTTGATATAGTGCTTTAATACATTGTTGAGAAGCGCTTCACAGGGTTTTACTGTGAAGTGCATTGACTGTATATTTGGAGTTAAAGCAGCAGACAATTTATACACGGCAATGTCCCACAATCAGCCTTGACGTGAATGACCAATTTTATCTGGGGATTATATAGGTCAAGCACAAATTGAAAGCACCATTTTGCATGCACAGGCCCATAAATTGTGCATCTTATATTATGTATGTTCTGTACGATGGCTAGTGAGGACTGTTCATCCCCCACCACCACAACATCGCCTGACTCCGCTACTGCCTTTACCTTCAAGCCACTGAGACCCTCATCTGTTCATTCATTCATTACACCTAGGCTCAACTACGCCAACTCCCTGTTTGTCAGCCATCCCAACTCTTCCCTCCACAGGCTGCAGATCATTCAGGACTCTGCAGCTCGTGTCCTCTCCCACACCAGGCTTCATGACCCTATCACCCCCACCTTAGCCCGGCTGCTGGCGCCCTATCCCCCAGAGCATAGAGTCCTCATCCTCACTGTCAAAGACCTCCATAGCCTTGCTTCTTCCTATCTCTGTGACCTGCTAACGCCATATCAACATGTCCGCTGCCTCCGCTCAGCAGGCTTCGGCCTGCTCCACATTCCCCGCCCGGCTCGCTCCACCATCAGCGGTCGGGCCTTCATCCTGTCTACCCTAACCCTTTGGAACTGCATCCCATAATCTCTTTGCCTTGCTCCCTCCCTTGTCTCCTTCAATGCATTTCTCAAGACCCTCCTCTTCCACTGCATCTTCAGTCATTCCCCTGCCCCCAACCTCCCTGCCCTCCCTGCCTCCTAATCCCAATCCCCTGCTCGGATCCAAATCCCTGACTGCCCAGCGCCTTGGGACGTCCTCCTGACATGAAAGGAGCTATACAAATGTAATTTGTTTTTGTTGTTCAGTCTGACTGGTGCATGCTCGATGTGTTGAATGTCTCATTGTCATCAATACCAGTAAATGGTACAAGCATGGATGTGCAACGATTACATAAATGTTGGTGTTTGTCATGAAGCATACTGAGTTGGGCGATATTGTATCTAATTTTAATGTTATACTGGAGACAGCACAACACAACTCTGGATACATTTACTGGCAAACACACAGTCAGTGGTCTCTACATGGGACTTTTGTGTCACATTTGTAATCATAAATAGTGTGAAAATGCTGGCATAACAGGTGGAAGTGTAAGGCATAACTGGTTATTTAGTCACAATAAAACATGTTCGCCTCCAAAATGTGTTGACGTGAAATTTGACTGTCAAATGCTATTATTATGATAATGATTTTTGATACAAACAATACATTAGAAGTAAACAGCATTGACCAACAACCACTTCTCCAGGGCATTTCACGAACGGTAGAGTCTCGGTGTGCTTAACAGTGGCGTAGCTGGACCATATATAATTCAAAAATAGTATAGACAATTAGTTTTCCTTAAATCTTCTTTGAGCAATATTATGGAACAATATTGAGACGATGGCAGAACATGTGAAACAGCTCTGCAGACTATTCTCTGCGTTGACCCAGCACTAACAGGGAGCCAATCACAGCTTTATTGCAACAAGTGAGTGTGCCTCATGTCCTCTAGCAGTAAGTTATGTAATTTACTTTTAGGCATGTTTGTCCAATAAGGCGTACATTTGCAATCTGTTGTTTAACCATCTGTGAGGTTATTCAATTAGTGAACTTCTGCGTGTGTTCACCTCTCTCTCTATCTGTTTCTGCATCATGTGAGTCTGATTTTTTCTCTTCCTGTCTGTATTTGTTCCCTTTGTTTTGCTCTCTTTCAGTTTGTCTTTAGTTTCCTGTGGGTCTCTCAGACTTGAATTTAGTTAGTAAGGTACAAAATGGGAGGGTTCAGAGAACAGCAGCATTGAGCCTGTGCTTGTGAACTACTCATCATAGCCGCCTCTGGGTTTTCTTTGACGGATTGGAGCCAACATGAACATTTAAAAAAAACACTAATCAGAAAATACTAAAGGAGATACCTGATGTAATGTATTTAGTTACAACGGAGGTTCACTTGTTGGAGTGTAGAACCTGACATTTACTTAGAAAAAAAAATCCAAATGATGGTCACACGACCAGCTTTAAAAAGCTTTGGAGTCCTCAAGTGCTACAAAATGGGTGATTTGAAGGGATTATTACCCCCAGAAAAACGATCTGCAAATCGACTAACAACCGGGTTCCTATTTACTGCTCGGTAAATCGAGACATGCGGAGTAAAACTTGGCCAGCGTTTCGCCCTGCCCGGGAATCACACCCAGGTCCCCTCTCACTTGCGAGGCGAGTGCTCTAACCACTAAGCTACAGGACTCCATGCATCCTGTGCATCCACTCTGCATGTTTTTTGTTAAAAATGTATTGGATGATTTGGCATGTTACTACTCTAATAATAATAATCCTTACATTTGATATAACACCTTAAGTCGTTGAGATGTCTCAAAGCGCTTCACGGAATACATTGTAAAGTGGATTGACCGTGTATCTTGTGGGCGAAATGCGGCACCCAATTGCACACAGCAGTGTCCCACAAACAGTCGTGGATTGATGACCACATTTTTTTTTAGGTTAATAGGCGGGAGTAAGAAAGGAGATCTAGGACACAAACATAAGAGGTATTTTTCCTTCATTCCCTTGAATGTGGGTCAAATATCTCTTTGTTAGCAGTTTTCTGGAAGATGAACCTTTTCAAAACTTGCAGTCTTCTTTTGGAAGAAGCAGTTGTGGGTGGGGTGGGGGGGAGGGAGGACTGGAGAACTGGGGTAGGGGTTTGATCGAAAGACTTTTTGCTGATTCCAGATGCCCATCATGCATTCTCGGTACTCTCTGCAGAATGATGTTACAGTGTACAAATCTCATTGTGAGACTAGATTTTACTCATCAGTAATGTTGACTGGGTAAGACAATGCACAGAGTTGAACTGCTATTTAGTTTCTTTTTGGGAGAAAGCTTTACTCTCTGATTGCTCTGTGGAAGGAAGCATACACTGATAGCTGAATCGTCATTGAGGAACATTTACTGTGATGTTTCTGTTGCTGTTACAGGTACTGGGTTGGATCCGGAATGGTGAATCTATGCTAAATGCTGGTCTCATCACTGCCAGTTCACTTCAGGAAGCTGAGCAATTGCAGCGGGAGCATGAGCAGTTCCAGCATGCCATTGAGGTAAGATAACATCTGTCAATAAGGTGCTCTGTATTGATGATCAACACCATTAGGAATGTTGGAATGCACAGGAACAAAAAAAACATTTCAGGCCATCTAGCTAGTACCAGAGTTCAATATTTTGAACTACAATCATTCTGGCACATTTATTATTTGGAGCAGTCTAACACTTTAAAAATATTTAAATGTCCTTTTCATTCACAATATTTCCCATCCCTCTCTCACTTTCTTTGGCACGTGAGTTCTGTCTGTCTGTCTTTTATCATTGTCATTGAAGTCACTGACCAATGGGGAAAAAAAAGGATTAAATTCCTATATAATTTTCAAAATGACTTATTTGTTCTAGCAACTTGCAACTAAGCACCTGTGTAGCATTGTGTCACTTGTGAAGTAGGTGTTGACTTGTAGAAGTATATAACTTGAAGCAGCTATGACTGGAATCCATTCGCCTTCAGGTTTCATATTGCGACGCAGATTTCGCAGCTAACACTGTATAATTTGCTTATTGATGCTATACACTCTGAATCCTGCAGTTATAATAATATAATAATAATCCTCACATTTGATATAGCGCCTTATCACGTTGTCAAGACGTCTCAAAGAGCATCACAGAATATACTGTAAAGTGCAGTGACTGCTTTGTGGGCGAACCCAGCAGCCAATTGCCACAGTGGTGTCCCACAAATAGTCATGGGTTGAGTGACCAAATTATTATTATTATTTTTTTGCCGGTGGTATTATTCCCCCCGTAAAAGTGATCCGCCAATCGATGAGCAAACAGGTTCCTACTTACTGCTAGGTAAACAGAGGTGTGTGTGTGTGGAGGAAGGAAACTTGCCTAAGGTTTCGCCCTGACCTGCCCAGGAATCAAACCTGGATCGTCTCGCTTGCGAGGCAAATGCTCTAATCACTGAGTTACAGGAATCCACAAGACATGATAGAGAACACAATAAGCCTATTGTCAGTTGTCTCCAGACCATTCAATGGTATTAGTCAAATACTTTGTATACATTCAAATTGGTCGAAAAGTAACTATGGACAACAAAAAACCATAGATATTGAATTCCCAGTTTTAAATAACCAGGTTTATGCATGTCCTCGGGGAAAAGTAGACACACATTTGGTGTCCCAAAGCTCCATTTGCAGTGTAGTAATTAGTTAAATCCAATCTAGTCTATTTTTTAATTGTAAATTGTTGTGCTATTTTGGTCTTCTTGTCTAATAAATGGGGCAAGAGTGTATTTTGAAGACCATAAAATTGCTGAAGTTCCTCTCACCGCGACCTTTCTCAAACGTCTTTCAGCACTGAAAAGATGGCAACATTTGATGATCAGAGTTTTTCTATTAGTCATTTGAAACAATTGCTTACAACAATCTTTTATTCTCTCTCCAAACCCAAAGACCAGTTTCTGATTACTTAGTATCAGGCACTCAGCAATTGCAGCAGAAATTGTAAGCCTTGATGTACAATAGATTGTACACAGGATAACATCTAAATGTCTTATCTTAAAGTTTTTTTTATTATTGTGTCAATTTCAGTAAAAGTAAAGTTCTGCTTCGTAGATGCACATTCCATAGCCTGCCACTGTGACCTATATTTTATTGTAGTTTTACTGCTATCAAAAAAGGAACTGGATGTACCCATCAAATCTGTAATGACTTGCTTTATTTACAGACCATTATTTCCATCAAAATCAACCTGGGTTAGTAGGAACATTTTGAAATGTGATTTTCTTTGTCTGATGTTTGTAACTTTTTGTCGGAATAGAAAACCCATCAAAGTGCCCTGCAGGTGCAGCAGAAAGCAGAAGGCATGTTGCAGGCCAACCACTATGACATGGAAATGATCCGGGAGTGTGCAGAGAAAGTCGCCTCCAACTGGCAGCAGCTCATGCTAAAGATGGAAGATCGGTTGAAGCTCGTCAATGCTTCTGTTGCATTCTATAAAACTTCAGAACAGGTAAGTAAATTGTTCTAAACATCTGAACAAGACAGCTTTTGCTTTGCCTCACATCTGCAGTAAGAGGCTACATTTTATAACGTGGTTGATGGCCTGAGTGCTTCCATAACTTGGTGTTGCAGTAAACCAATGGATTGTCCACTGGATGGCGTTAGATCTGAAACATTAAGGGCTTGTAAAACAGGCAAATAATGTTAGTATGTTCCTCATAAGAAACAGATGAGAATTCTGGCACCAAATCTACTTTGGAATATTGAAACCAGGCCAATTTCTGTTTTAAAACTGCTGAATTGTAAAAATGCTGAAACATTCTGGGCTTTATTAAAATCTGGCCTTTATTAATGAGTGCTCATTGCAGGATAGATCATATTAAATTGAGATCTGAACATTTATTGTTGCTCTATCTACTCTGTTCTGAAGTGACAGTTGCTTTGACTTGATGGCACTGGTAAAGTTGTGGGAGTTGTTACTGTTTGGTCGACCGGCAGCATCTGAAGCCTTGCACCTTTACTCATGAAAGCAAGTTAAAATAGTGAATATTCACAAGCCAGATGCAGTGTGTGTTGCTATCTGTGTCTGCTGTGGGGATTGTCACTGGTGTCTGCTGTGGGATAGTCACTCGTCTCTTGTGTTGGGTTGTCACAATGGCTGTGCTGGATTTTCACTCGTTGAGTGGGATGATTTAAGTTCTTCCCGCATAGATGAATTTATAATATTGTTTGGGAAGCCTTGAGCTGCCAATGTCTGTTTCCTTGAGATAGAAAACAGATGTAACCAGCCCTGGGGAATGGATCCAGAATTTAGATACTTGAGGGGAAGTTGCCATTGCCACTCCTTATTTGGGGCACAGTGAATAGGGTCTGGAACCAGGCAGGTTGAGGAACAAGGGCAAGCAAGCTAAAAATGAAACCTTTTCACGTGTCACTCAGTCACTAGCTGCCCATTTATTTGTATTAAAAATTACCAGCGACTCAGTAAATTATAAAAAGGATCATCTGTTTAAAGGCATCAGTGATAAAATGGGAAAGAACTGTCTGAAGTTGTGGATTAACATTTTTATTTGGTTACCCTGTTATTATCTAGCTGGTTATAGTGATGAAGCATTGCCATTGTTCTGGTAGTCTGATGAAAGATGTAGGAGAGTTAACTGCAGGACAAAACTATGAATGTCTTTCACAACTACTGAAACAATGTGAAGTGTGAAGATGAATCTAAAACCATCCGGAGGAAATACCAAACCTGAAATGGGGCATCTCATACATTCTTTGAATTGTCCTCTTTTTTAAAAGAAATGTTCCTCTGTTAGTCCATCTCCTTTACACACACACACACAGTGAATATTTGTGTTAGCCAGGGAGCAAACAACTGCTCCTTATGACAGGATCCACAAAATTAATAGATGTTTTAATCTGTTGGTTTATTGTCTGGTTCAGAGTGGGCGGGGGAGGATAGATACAAAGAAAAAGAGATTCACCATGACCTATTCTGTTTAGTGGTGCAATGATAACTGATCCCAAATCTATCAGTCTATTGTTTTTCTCACTGATGATATGGGCTGGGAGGGGGGTGGTGGGGGCGAGGGAGGATAAGATGGGTGAAGGACTCTCGCCATTACACGTCTGTTTTCCTTTCCTTTTAATGATTTAGCACCACAGCATTCATTAACAGTTAGACTAATGGAAGGCTTTTGAGTCCCCAGTGGTGTAGAGTTGAGTATATTTTTGTTCCTGGGTTTAGAGAGGCCTGCACAGCAGCTGGAGAGGTCAGTTCTTTGTGAATACCTAAAAGGAAAAACAAATTGAATTTACAAACCTGGTGTTATTATTATGATGATGATGATGATGATGAAATAACTGTGTTATGGTCGGTTTAGTTTACTGCTGTTGTTAAGCTAAAGATTTAAATTGTTTATGATTCCAGCGCATATTCCTTCCTCTTCCAAATTCATGTCAAACATTCAATAAATAAGTTTTGGCCTTTTTATTTGAAAGGTACTATATCAGTGCAAGTTGCTGTTGATATAATTCTTGAGTCAATTCAGATTTTTTTTACATTGAGGCATCACTTTCATGGGGATTATGTAAAAGTCAAATCAGTGTTTAAGCTTTAAAGCAACGTAATGCATATCATAATAATATACTGTAAAATGAATTGACTGTATATTTTGTGGGCAAAATATCATGTATTTTAATGTTACCACAGTCAACAAATTATTGGGGTAAAAATTGTGAAATCACAATAATGTATTTTATTGCTATCAGTCTACAGTAAAACTTTCAATTGAATTGACAGAGTTGCTTATATTCTTTCTCTGTACAGGTTTGCAGTGTATTGGAGAGCCTGGAACAGGAATACAAACGCGAAGAGGACTGGTGCGGAGGAACCGACAAGCTGGGTCCAAATTCAGAGTGTGATCACGTGACGCCCATGATCAGCAAACACCTGGAACAAAAGGAAGCTTTTCTCAAAGTATGTGGAAATTCTGAGAATTAGCATTTGGTAGTATTGTAGAGAAAGGCGACAAAGGCAATGTTCTGTGTATGAACATGTGAACATAGTCTTTACTAGCACTTCACTAATGGTCGTTGGGTGAAATTCTGTAGACTCCACTTGACCTGAAAAGTACCCAGCAGTACAAATATATCGCTTCGTGTATTTTGTTTTAACTTTATTTCTGCACGGCACAAAAGTGGAGAAATAGTGCTGGGAGCAATCTGCAGCATAATGATCTGTGCCAATGGAAGCGTGTAGAAATATTTGCCAAAAGCTGCAGGGCATTTGACAAATTTTGTGGGAAAATTGCGGAGAAATATGGTAAATTTTGCAGGAAATTGCAGAGGGTTGCTTCGTGCCATTTTCTGAGGCAACCAGGATTAAAACTATAGGCATATATTTCCTGAACCTGTGGTTATATTTAAAATACTATAAATGTTAATGTGAATAGTACAGCACTTACCAAGAATTCATCGTAGGAGCTCAGTTTAGGACGGGGGCCGGGTGAAGCCGATTTCCCGCCGTGTCCGCCATCCCAAAACCTCCTGCGCCACGCATGTGCAACTGGAGCCACTCCTCACAGTAGCAGAGTCGAGCAAACAGCACGAGAGGCCCAGGACCTAGCACACTGTGTGTCCAGGTTTGTAGCGGAAGAGAGCGTTTGTAGCGGATTCCATGGAAAAAGTGCGGCTGCGCCTTTCTATTGGCCCAGATAATATCTTACATGACTGTTGATCATCTATTTATTGGCTAACTTTAGTTCTGACCTTCTCGATTAGGCGTGCACTTTAGCACGAAGGAATGCTGACGTCTTCCTGAAGTATCTCCACAGAAACAGTGTAAACATGCCAGGAATGATGAGTCACGTCAAAGCCCCTGAGCAGCAAGTGAAGAGTAAGTTGTCCACTTCTGTTCAAAGTTTGGAGCTTTGAGTGACTGCTGGCCTTTGACTAACGTCTGCTGAAAGAATGTCTGGAATGGATATTAACACGTTGTGATGCCTCCTTTCAATTTTTCTGTTTACTTTAGTTAATCAGTGACGTACTGCAGTTTTAGGGCCATGTGTAGACAAGGGCCACATGAACACTCCAAAGTCAAACCATTTTTCCAGAATATGACCTACCCACCACAGGGCAGCGTGTAATTACAAACCATTTCCTTGCCCTTTTTTATTGTAAAAATTAATGAGCAAATAGAGAATCTAACAGACTTAGGGGAGAATGGTGGCAACTGCGTTGTAGACTGCAAAACTTCATAAATAATATATCATTGTATTATTATAAATACAGTGATTGTAAAGTGGCAGAATTTATACTAGCTGTGAAGAATAGGAAATATATGGAGACTCTGGGAGTTATTTTACACAACATTGTGATCTTTCCTTTATATTGTTATCGTGGAAGATCGTATGTCAGACACCAGCATGAGTTAAGATGCCTGGAAAGTAAAGTACCCAACAATATACACTAAGATTCTAGAAACTATTAAGATTTTTCTTTGTCTCCTCTGTTACTATTACCAAGTGTGCTTGTGTGTTTGTATATTTATTGAAGTCTAAAATGAATATGTTGTGTGTGTGTGTGTTGCGTGTACACATATATGTGTGTATTGTGTGTGTGTATATATATATATATACACACATTTACCTGATGCCAAATGTTTAATTTCTTCAGACTCTACAAATTTGTGATTGGTTTCTCGAGATAATTGCAAAATTCTCCATTCAATTTCAAATAGCATTTATGAAGTTTTGTGGAATATTTTCCACCAGGGTCAAGCCGAATACTGAGGCAGATCTTAGTTTTCTCAGGAGTGAGGTGTATATTGTACCATTATGAGTTTTAGTTAAGGGTAAAAGCCATTGAGCCATTGAACGACGATTTATTGGAGATGAGGGCAGAGCGGGAGGATTTGACTTGGTCCAGCCAAGTCTGCCGATGGACAGTTAGGTTTGATTTAAGCCGGTGCATTCAGCGGAACGCGCCCTGGGTTTAAGGGAACGGAGGTGGCTGGTGTACCAAGGTATAAGTATTAAATATTGTATCTTGTACAATATCCAATTAGATTTGTTGTTGTGCCGAATTACTCATTTGAATTCTGAATTGATATTGCTATTATTTTTCAATGGGTCTCTTTATATGATACAGACATTCTCAACGAGCTGTTACAAAGGGAGAACCGAGTTTTGCATTTCTGGACGATGCGGAAGAAGAGACTAGACCAGTGCCAGCAATATGTTGTGTTTGAGAGGAGCGCCAAGCAGGTCAGTAGTTGCTTTGTAAAGGTTTGAGGTGCGTGAAGGCTAACATTTTTCAAACATGGTTATTAATGCAACACAATATAATAATCCTTGTAATATCACATCTTCGAAACGTCTCAAAGCACCTCACAGAATATACTGTAAAGTGAATTGATTATATATTTTGTGGGCGAAACGCAGCAGCCAATTACAGACAATCATGAATTGAGTGACCACAGTTTTTTTTAAAAAGGGATTATTACCCCCTGGAAAAGCGGTGCGCCAATTGACTTAACAACTGGGTTGCTACTCACTGCTAGGTAAATAGAGGCGTGTGGAGCAAGGAAACTTGCCCGACGTTTTGCCCGGCCCGGGAATTTAACCCAGGTCCTCTTGCTTGTGAAGCGCATGCTTTAACCACTAAGCTACAGGATTCCACAAACATCACTGTTTGGCTTGGATAGAAAATGCTTTTTCTTTATGCATTGACAAATAAATACTCAACTAAATATTTTATTTTCTCAAAATATATGAGCTAAACAGAGGTCAATGAAATGCCCCAGAAGGATATGGATGTAGAATCAGTTTGTATGCTTAGAAAGGATAGATGCAGCACTTGGGAAGTAATATATTAATGGATATGGAGAAAACAAGCAATTAGGAAGGCTAATGGTATGTTGGCATTTGTTACAAAAAGATTAGAATATAAGAGCAGGGAAGTCTTGCTGCAACTGTATAGGGCCCTGGTGAGACCGCACCTAGAGTATTGTGTGCAGTTTTGGTCTCCTTATTTAAGAAAGGATGTACTCACCTTGGAGGGGGTACAACGTAGATTGACTTGGTTGGTACTAGGGATGAGGGGGATGAGTTATGAGGTTAAGTTGAGCAATTTAGGCCTATATTCTCTAGAATATAGAAGAATGAGAGGTGATCTTATAGAGACCTATAAGATAGTGGGAGACTTTTTCCCCTGGTTGGAGAAACTATAAAATTAGGGGTAAGCCCTTTCGCACTGAGTTGAGGAAAATCTTCTTCACTCAGAGGGTAGTGAATTTATGGAATTTTCTACCCCAAAGGACTGTAGATGCTCAGTCCTTGAACATATTCAAGACTGAGATTGATAGATTTCTTGTGGATTAAGGGATACGGGGATAAGGCGGGTAGGTGGAGTTAGAATAGATCAGCCATGATCTTATTGAATGGCGGGGCAGGCTCGAGGGGCCAAAATGGCCTACCGTTGCTCCTAATTCTTCTGTTCTAAGAAGTGGAAAAGTGGGATTAAAAGATTTTCTGAGCAGTCGCAATTGTCTGAATGATTTTTTTCCTTTTTCTACAGCATTTGATAGTTTTTCCATCATGTTACTAGTTTGATCAGATTTACTTATAAATATTACTCTTTCTCTCACACACATATGTGCACACACATTCATTTGTGAATAGGTTATATTTGTACTGCAGTAGATTTGTGAGTTCTAAGTGTGTAAAACACGTAATGTGAAAAAATGAAAATCAATATTAATTTTTTTTAGATTTATTTATGCTAACAGACTTCTTTTAGGGCTCGCAGGATAAGCCAAACTCTTGAACACTCTTCTCTTCCAGCAAGGCCTGAACATTACATGAAGCCAATAAATCGGTAGCAGGATATTGCATCTTAGCTCACTCAGACAAGTGGTTGTTTGCACCACCCTGTGGCAGCTTAAATTAGATGCATTGTATTGATAATTGTGGCATATATTACATACTTGCGATTTAAGCCTAATAACAAGATCACAAGATTGTTCTGGATGAAGAAATTCCTTCAGTTGATCTGATCTCATCTCTCATGGATACCTGCCCTCTTGTCCCCCCGTCAGTTAATCAAGGTGCTGTTTAAATGAGTCTTGTGTCCTGGGCTCTGTCACCTTTCCTGGTCACCAGTTCTAGTCGTTGATTACCCTCTGCATAAAGAAAAACTTCCTGGTATTTGTCTTGAAATTGCTCTTTGCAACTCGAAACCTAATGTTTTGATCTGGGTTTACTTTTTCAATCCCATTTGAAATTTTGTACACCTCAGTTTTTTTTCTAAGGCTGAAGAGCCCTATCTTGTCTAGTCATTGCTCATTCCTCTTAACACTGGAGATCATCCTCATTGCTCTCCACTGCTCTGCTCCTAGGGCTTGGAAGGTCCCCTTATGTAGTGGTGACCAGAACTATATTCAAGGTGAGGGCTGACCATCCACTGAACAACCTGAGAATAATGTTTCAGGATCTAAACTCAATTTATTTATCAATATAGCCCACGGTCCTGTTTGAAATAAATGAAGAAGTCTGTTGCAAAATAAATAGTGAACCAGTTGTAGTCCTGCAAGAGCAAAATGACTACATTACTTCTAAAACAGACAATCTCAAACAAAATTCTGATATTAATGTTACATTGCAAATTCAAGATCAAGTTTGGAGCTCGTCAGACAATTTAAATTGGTTAAAAATTATTTAAAATGTCATCTACTCAAATAAAAAAAAGTACTCAAATCTGAAGGGTGAAGGAAAATGCACAACATAACTTAATAAATATAACAAGCTGTAATATTCTGTAATATTGTTCAAAAATACCCCGATAACGATGCAAACCCAGCACTAATTGAGAGAAAAAGTGAGAGAACTGTATGAGAGAGTTCTGATGTAGTGGGTGTGTATCCAGAACTATCTGTTAGCTGTTGTTTATTTGAATGCCGAAATATTTCATAAATTATGTTGAAAATTGTATAGTTAGTGAAGGATAAGCAGCCCCATTTTTATGCTTTGCGAATAAACCTGCTTTAATGTTGCTTGCCTGATAAAGTGTGCTTCAATTATTTGCAGGCACTGGAGTGGATCCATGATACTGGAGAATTCTATCTGTCCACACACACATCTACAGGTTCCAGTATCCCACACACTCAAGAGCTTTTAAAAGACCATGAAGAATTTCAAATCACCGCAAAGGTAAGCAGAATTCCTGCTAATTAAATAGCATTTGCAGGTCATGCTAGTGAGGTAAATAGTAACTGAATTGCAAAATAGATATGTGCGTGAAACTTTAATTCAGTACAATTACCGAACCGATCGATTTCAAGATCCTCTTGCTTGTTTTCAAATCCTTTCATGCCCTACACCTCCCTACCTATTCTGCCTGCTTACCCCTCACTCCACCACTCGCTGCCTCTGCTTGACCCGCTCCAGCCCCCTGTTCTTCCCTCGCCCTCTCCTCTGGTCCATCATTGTCAGCCATCCTTTCAGCCACTGCGTCCTGAAGCTCTGGAACTCTCTCCCTTAATCCCCCCTCCTTGCCCTCTCCCTCCCCACTTTCAAATCCTGCCTAAATACCCTTTTTGATCGTGTTCAGAGTCACTTCCCTCTACCCCTGGCTCTGGGGTCAGACTCCACCACTGTCAAGCGCTCCGGGACGCTACACCACGTGAAGGGCGCTATATAAATGCAAATTGTTGTTGATTTTACAAGATTAATGTGCAGTGAGACTTGTAAACTCTGTTATGAAAATTGTAAGCTGTTCTAAATGCATTCCTGTCATTTAGATAGCTCCTTTTGTAGTCAGTCATCTGCATTTAAATATTAGCTTTGTAAATATCATTACTCTAAAATACATACAACAGAACCTGGATTTTGTTTAAAGAAGTAACTCCTAACTCGCTAATACAGCTTCTCCTCTATGCCTTGCACATGTGTTTACAGTTTAATGCACTAAAGGTACTCTATGGAATATATTGTAAAATAAATTTCAAGTATTAAATATGTGTTTTAAATTCTTTTTACGAATATTGAAAGTAAAATAAGTTGTTATAGACATTTTATTGTTTGAAAACCTAGTGACAGATATATATGGCAGAAAATGTAAACATCAAAGTGGAGGGCGCTATATAAGTGCATGTTGTTGTTGTAATCAATAATAAAAATTAGACAGAGAGAACTGGAGACCAGCACTTTTAAGTTCAGCGCCTTGGGACATCCTCCTGACATGAAAGGCGCTGTACAAATGTAATCTTGTTGTTGTTTAAGTTCAGTGCTTATTTTTGTACTTCAATGTTATATAAGCTACAATAAAACTGATCTTGATATTTGAAAGTGAAATGCTATTTGAAACCATAGGAAAATGATAACTGTTGCAATGTATCATTATTGTGTTAATATTGTGACTTGCTTCTTTAGCACAGTGAATGCATGAGCTGCTTAAGTAGACTGGAATTTCTTAACCTATGCCAATCTACTTTATTTTTGGTGATTCGGTTCCCATTGATTTTCATATGGTCAAGTTTAATGGTCTACTGCTCCTAGTATATATGAATTATCTGGATTTGCAGACCCAGTGTAAGATAGTAATTTTCATATGCCGATGACACCAAGTTGGGGGGAACTGTGGCAGGGTCCTAAAAAGAGAGCTTGATACGGGAGGCACATGGGTTGCTAACTGACAAATTAAGTCTCAAAGTACTGCATATAGGATCCAAGTAAGAACTTGCTAAGGGGGAAACTGAAGGAGATCTAGGGTGTAAATTGACTCGTCACTCACCCTGTTAAAACAATGTGAAGCAGCAATAAAAAAAAGGCAAACAGGATGCTGGGCCTTATTACTAAATCAGTTGAGTACAGATCCCCAGACATCATCCTCAGACTGTGCAGTGTCTGGTCAGAACACACCTTGAAGTTCTGGTCACCGTGACATAAGAGGGCTGTCCAGGCCCTGGAGGCAGTACAGAGGAGAGCAACGGGGATGGTTGGACAATGGAGTAACGAGGATTAGATTGGTCGATGGGATCTGTGATGCAGTATCCTGATCTATGGTACTTCACACAGAGCAACCTTAATGTCACAGAGCTTGATTGGCTTTTGTTTTAAAAAAAAACTTCATAGCGCTCATTCTTTATACTTGTTCCTGTTTGTTCGCAGCAAACCAAAGAGCGTGTGAAGCTGCTAATTCAGTTGGCTGATGGTTTTTGTGATAAAGGACACTCCCATGCAGTTGAAATCAAAAACTGGGTCACAGCAGTGGATAAGAGATATCGGGACTTCTCCCTTCGCATGGAGAAATACCGCGTGTCACTAGAAAAGGCACTGGGGATATCCGACTCCAAAGCAGTAAGTGAAGGAAAGAAAATATTTGTTTCTCTCCCTTTCACTGTCGTTGTTCTACATGCTTCAATAATTCGGGGTTCTTTTTTTCCCCCTCCTAACACAGAGCAAAGACTTGCAGTTGGACATTATCCCAGCGAGTGCTCCTGGGTCAGAGGTGAAACTTCGTGATGCCGCCCATGAGCTCAATGAAGAAAAGCGCAAATCAGCTCGCAGGAAAGAGTATGTTTTTATGCCTTTCAACTTATCGTTTTGATTCTTTTGAGCTGGCATAAAAAACAGGAAAAGGACATTTTCCTTAGTGTGCTGGCTACAGACTGCTTTCTCTATTTTTCTAACCAGTCTTATGGTGATGGATTTTGCACAGGCATTTTAATGGAGTCTGATAACAGGATGGTTGCCCATAGATCTGTATTAATAATAATACTTGCATTTGACATAACGCCTTATCACATCTTTGAGACGTCTCAAAGCACTTCACAAAATATACTGTAAAGTGATTTGACAGTATGTTTGACTGTATTGTAAAACAAAGATATTTTATCAATTGAATATGTTGAAGTCCATACTTCAACTGTCTGCTGTGCTTCAAATAGCATTTAGTAGGTGAGATAATAAAACCTAAAAGACTTGTTTCAGCACCTTGGGATGTCCTCCCGACGTGAAAGGCGCTATACAAATGTAATTTTGATGTTGTTGTTTCTGAAAAGCCACTGTGTGAATTACTTTTGTTAACCCTAAAAGCCAAAGCCCTAATAGATAGACAGTGTTCACCATGGCAAGCAATAACCAGCAGTACCCCAACACACACACTCTGGGGTCTCCAATCTAGGCTCTTGCTACCTGTACCTAATACTTTCCAGGATTAGGTAAACATGGTGTATCCCTCTGATGAGAGAGGGCACACTCTGTACCAGACAAAGAGAAATTCCCATGGATTTGTGGAACTCTTAGTCTATTGTGGATACTCTCAAGCGTGATGATAGGTTTCACACTGAGGTGACCAAAACAAATTTAAGACAAAAGACAGCAGGAATATGTTTAGCATTCTAATGTATTTTTATAACCAAGGGCATATATCCTCTTGCCCTTAGATTCATTATGGCTGAATTGATCCAAACAGAGAAAGCCTATGTGCGAGATCTTCGAGAATGTCTGGAGGTAAGTATTTTTCACTGCTGTTCAGTGCATATTGTTTTTTCTTGATCAAAATGATGTCCTACATTGTGGAAATTCAAAGATTTATTTCTGTTTCCTCACCGATTTTCCATCTGCTTTTTTTAAAAGTACATGCTCCTGTTGAAATATGACATTGGAACAGTTGCAGCAAATGCAGCATGATTCAATCTTCACTTTTCATTCTTCTGAGGAGAATTAGTAAAAGGGAAATACTTTGAAAATATGTCAGTTTTGAAAGTTTATTTCAAAAAAATCTTACTAAAAATCTACTTGGAAGCCATCATTTGGTGAACAAAGTGTCTTACTTTGAAAGTGCTTCCTGAGATAAATGTATACAAACTAGGTTGTCATTCTTTTTCATTGCTGAATGCTGCCAGTCATTGAGTGGCATTGTAAACATTCATTCTTTAACAAGCGTCTTGTTCCAATATATTCTTGAAATAAATATATTTATCTTTCCTTCCTAAACTAGACCTATCTCTGGGAAATGACCAGTGGTGTAGATGAAATTCCACCTGGGATTGTAAATAAAGATAATATAATATTTGGTAATATGCCAGAAATCTACGAATTCCATAACAAGTAAGTTTTCCCATCAAACATCCTAGCATTTTTAAACTTTTGGGGTTTTGCTGTTGAGTCAGTATAAATCAAGAGCAGATAATTGGTTTTGAATCTTCCTGTTTTTAGTGTGGGGGTGAGAGGAGGCAAAATGTAATTTATATTTTTGTGATGTTTAGAATATTACTTATCACATCAAAAAAAAATGTTTTTGCCTGAAGGCAGTGCATTGCGGCATTCCTCAGAGCTCTGCCCTCGGTCCTCTCTTCTGTAATATTTATATGCTTCCGCTCGGTGATGTCATCCCCAGGCGTGGGGTTAACTTTCACATGTGGACGTTTGACACCCAACTCTATCTTTCTGTCTCCACCCTCAACTTCAGGACCACTGCTGTCCTGACAAATTGTCTGTCAGACATCAAGTCCTGAAGGAGAGCCAACTTTCTACAGTTGAACGTCCACAAGACCAAGGCCCTCCTGCTTGGCTCCCATCAGTGCCTCCTCATCTCAGGCTCTGACAGTATCACTCTTCATGGATGCACACCCCACCTCACCGAGCTTATACAGAATCCTAGTGTCTTGTTTGACCCTCAACTGTCCTTTAAACCTCCCGTCCATGCCTTAACCCGTTCAGCCTTCCCCCACTTCCACAACATTTCCAACTCTTCCTTCCACAAGCTGCAGAGTACTCAGAACTCTGCAGCTCGTGTCCTTTCTCGCACCAAGCTCTGGGAGCCGACCACCCCCATCCTCGCCCGGTTTCATTGGTTCTCCATCTCCTAGATGATGAAGTTTAAGATCCGCGTCCTCTCTTTTAAAGCCCTTCAGAGTTTTGCTCCTCCCTACGTCTGCGACGTACTGAAACATTGCCAACCCGCCCGTTCCCTCCACTCAGTGGCCTGCTCCATGTCCTCCCCCCTTCCCGCCCCGCCATTGGCGGTCGGGTCGTCAGCCTCTCTGCCCAATCCTCTGGAACTCCATCCCGGAATCCCTCTGCCTCACCCCCTCTCTTGGCTCCATCATGGCCTGGCTCAAGACCTTCTTCTGCGATGTTCGGTCATTCTCCCACCCCCATACCCCTTGCCAACTATCCCAGCTCAGGTGCAAACCCTTGGCTGTCCAGTGCCTTGGGACACCCTTATGATGTGAAGGGCGCTATATAAATGCAGTTTGTTGTTGCATTGAAGCTCAAACACATGCAGGTTTTTTTCTTTGATCTTGGCTGTGCTGTGGGGAAGTAGAAGTGAGCTGGGAAACCTTCAGGTTACTTTTCTGCATCTCAGTGGCATATCTTGATGTAGATTATAAATAACTGTCATTTTTTAAAAAAATGTTGATGTTATGCACCTCACATCTTTGCAGCATATTTCTGAAAGAGCTGGAAAAGTATGAACAGTTACCAGAAGATGTGGGTCACTGCTTTGTTACCTGGGTGAGTTATATGCCATTTTCAAGATACATGTTACACCAAGACCTGTAGCAATATAATGCTGTATTGAATCAAATGCACTTTTCAATTTGTAAAATTGCTTATTAAGTTAAATTGCTTAGTGAGACGACATAAATTAATTTCCTCTTTCCTGAACAAATGTTAAGTGTAGAATATGATGGAATCTGAATTTTTACTTTGATCAGATGGGTATCTGACATAGGTTGAGGCTCATAACTGTGTCCAAACTAAACTACTGAGAGTTTCACATGTGCATGGTTTCCATTTGTCTCATTTGGAATGCTCATGTGCTACCCTATTTACCTCATTACAGAGGTTAGGTGCAGGTTGGCAAGAGCCAAGAATTGGGGACCCCAGAATGTGCATTTAAGTGCTGTGGGAGTCTAACCAACTAAAACCACATACAACCTTCAGATTCTAAGCTCTGGAATTCCCTCCCTGTACCCCTCACCCCTTGAGCCCTTCATCTCGCCCCTTCTCTGTCTACGTCGTGGCTTAAAAGCTACATTTCAACAATGCCTATGGCCATCTCCTACTTTCTCCCACCGCCTCTTCCTTGCTGGCATTCAAACTCACTTTTTGTAAAGCACTCCCATAAGTTAACATACATGATGCATATAAATAAATGCAGGTTGTGATTGTTTATTTGTAGTTGCCGCAATTACAAATGCTGGCTGTTCACTGGTATGTTGCCATTTTCCTGGCCTGTAAGGACCTTCCCTACACATTGGGGACAGTCTTTGGCTAGAATCCAAACATTGCTATGCCCAATACCAAATAATGTGTGTGCCAAATTTCAGTGCAAACACAAAGTGTTTATATAAAACAGTGCATAAATGCTGAGCCATTTCATAATGAAATGACCGTGTAGTATAAAATAAGCATAAAAATTCTCTTTATCTTTAATTTGATAAATATTACTGAACATTGTTAGCGTATTCCCTGCCTATTTGTTTATTGTTACAAGACCTGCGTAAACCAATGATGTTATGTTCCGATGTTAGAGTTCCTTCCACATATAATTGGCAAAATAAATACAACTGTGGTTTGTTACTGTCTCATGTTTATCTGAACAGGCTGACAAGTTCCATATGTACGTAACATACTGTAGGAACAAGCCAGATTCAACGCAGCTCATCCTGGAGCATGCAGGGGCCTACTTCGATGTAAGTACCATGTCTGGGGTCTCATCATTTAACTCTTCCAGTTCCTGATGCGCATCATCACATTATATTAGTTAGCTTCAAAATAACAAGAAGAAGTTATTGTAGTCAATGGGTAATAGATCTGTGGGACTCATGTCCAGCAGAGGTGATGGAATAAACTCAGTTGGTAGCACTCTCATCTGAGTCAGAATATTGTGAGTTCAAGCCGGAAGTTGGGACTTTGAATTCAGGCTGTATTAAGCCGACACTTCAGTACAGTGCTGTGGGAGCTCTGTTTTATTGGAGGAGTGTCTTTCGGGGGATGTTAAACTGAGGATCCATTTGCCTGGACATTAAGGATCAGAAAGGACTTCCTCTCGGTGTCTTTACCAACAAACTCCCAGAAAGCAATGGTCATTCACTTCATGGCTGTTTGTTGGACATTGCTGTATGCAAATTGACTGCTTTGTTCACCTACAAAATACAGTCAGTACTGTTTAGGGTAAAGTTGCTTACTTGTTTATAAGCTATCTTTTTCAGCCTAACATGCTTATTGTCTATTAATTTGCACATAGAAAAAGAAAGGTGCAATATTTTTTTTTAAAAATGAGTCTAATAACAGATCAGATATATCACAGGCTTGTAGTTTTGAGTCTCAGAGTTGCATGAAGTTGCCATTATGTTATGATGAATGAATTTGTGTACATCAAGGGATAAAAATCAAAATTAGTATTGCCTGATCATATCATAGAATTGTAGAACGTTAGTTTTTGAGTCGTTTAGTTTGAATGTACGTAAGCAAACTGGCAACAAATACTTTTGCTGTTACTCTGTTCAATAGTAAAGTGCTCTGAGACACTATCCTGTGTGGAGGGCGCTATATAAGTGCAAGTTGTCGTTGTAAAAGTACCAAATTCAATTTCCTGGCAGGATGTGGATTACTGTAAAGTAGTTTTCAGCTGGGTCACTAGGTGGAGCACTGGTTGTGAGTAGAGTGGGTTGGCTGCTGGAAAACACTGGCATTGCAGAGATCACCCTCCCTTTTACACCCACACATTTTCAACCCACTGGCACGATTGTTAGTGGTTGTAGAATGGTTTAAGGCCTGAAAGACTTGCTTTTTTGTCTAAGTGGAGCACTTGACTTTATTTTTGTTGGAAGGAGATGGGATTAAAGCAACATTGCATGGAATTTTAGTGAGTGTTTTTTTCTTTTCTTCAAAAAACCCAGGAAATACAGCAGCGACATGGACTGGCCAACTCGATCTCTTCCTATCTTATCAAACCTGTACAGAGAATAACCAAGTATCAGCTGCTTCTAAAGGTAGGAGAAGCATCGTTTGAAAATGTGAGGCTGTGAAGCAGCAATAATTAATCATTACATTAATTTTTTTAAAGTTAGCTTGTGGTCAACTCTAGTACACATTCTGTCTTACTCAAGGCTGTGCACACTCTTCACTCCCATCCTCTCCGGGTTCCCCAGCAGATCAGATTTATGGTTCTTGTGAACTTCATATCCCTCAGTCTTGCTACTCCTTATCTCTGTAATCGTCTCCAGCACTATTCTCCTGCCCATATTCTTCGCTCCTCCAATGTTGGTTTATTGTTCATTTGTCACTCCCTCTTATAGCCAAGCTTTCAATCACCACATCCCCGCTCTCTAATTCTTTTCCAAAGCTTCTTGTTCTGTTTTCAAAACTTTTTAAAAAGTTTTGAAAATTCAATGGAACTAGTGATATAGCTTGTGTCTTCATGGTTTAGTTCAATTGTGTTACACAGGAGCTGTTGACTTGTTGTGAAGAAGGAAAGGGAGAGATTAAAGATGGTCTGGAGGTGATGCTGAGCGTGCCAAAGCGAGCTAATGATGCCATGCATCTCAGTATGCTAGAAGGTGCGTCCTGTCTTGTCCTCCCAAACACAACTCAATATCGGCATCAGAGTGGCATTGGTTCTAAATTCTGCCTAAAGCAGCTCAAGATAACAGCATATGTTTCACTTTATGTTCAAGTATCTGTGTTTGACTAATGCTGGAAAGGAAAATATGAACACTTGTATCAGCCTGGCTCAATTAGTAGCACTCGTCACTGAGTCCGAAGTTTGTGGGTTCAAGCTCTACATCGGGAACTCAAACCCATATAGTCTATGATGACACTCCACTGCATTGTCGAAGGTGCTGCCATTTGGTTGAGACCATAACCCAGGTCCCATCTGCCTGTTTGAGTGGACGTCAAAAATCCCATGGTACTATTCAAAAAGGACAGGGAGTTTCTCCCAGTGTCCTGGTCAAAACCCCCCAAAATAAAATAAGTTACTCACTCCATGGCTGTTTGTGGGCTATTGCTGTGCGCAAATTGGTTGCCACACTCACTCATAAAATACACATAGAAATACCGCTTTACAATATATCCTGTCATGTGCTTTTGAGATGTCTTGACAATGTGATAAGGTGTGATATTAAATGCAAGAATAATTATTATAAAACTAACTTGTCCTAGATAATTCCATAGGTTACTTAATTTTTTATACTATTTATCAGAGTGATTTTCTCTTGCAAAAGATATAAGCAGAAAAAGTCCATTGAGAATCCATCCAAGCTATCTTGTAAGAAATATGACTGTTCTTCAGTAAAGTAGTGGTGTCCCCTCCATTTTGTTAATACTTCTATGTTTTCTTTGTGTTTGTAGTGAGATGTTTGTTTTCGTTGTGAGGAAGGCTCATTTTGTACAGAACTTTGCGCTAAAACATATTTTTGGAAAAAGTAGAATGTGAAAATAAATTATTGTGTTTGTATAATAGAGAAAATGTAAATTTGTTGTTGTTGTTGTCCTCAGGGTTTGAAGAGAACCTGGAATCCCAGGGAGAGCTGATCCTGCAAGAGTCCTTCCAAGTGTGGGATCCTAAATCCTTAATCCGCAAAGGCCGAGAAAGACATCTCTTCTTGTTTGAAATGTCACTCATCTTCAGTAAAGAAATCAAAGATTCCAACGGAAGGAGTAAATATATCTACAAACACAAACTGCTTGTAAGTGCGATCATTGGAAGTAGGTAGCATTGATGGAAACACACTGCATTAAACAAGCTAAATCCAACTCTACTTGAGTGTCTTTGATTTTTATGGTTTGGATACAAGTAGCTAATATATTTGCATTGGCACAATGTCTACAGGAATAATTTTCATCTTTCATAGCTCAAATTCTTTTTTAAATGGTTTTGATCAGTTAGGATGTCTGATACATATATCAGCCCATTACCATGCTTAGGGAATCTAAACTAGACTGAGAGTTCAACATGTGTATGTGACCTAGATGTGGAAATTTCCCTGTGTCTAAAATGGAATGCGTAATCTCTCCCAAAAGGGACGCATCCTGCTTACCAAATTCTGGAGAGTGTTCGGCACAGGTTGGCGAGAGTCAAAGCTTGGGACTCCCAAATGTACACTGGGGTATTGTTGGGGTTTAACAAGTTAAAACCACGTAACTTGCCATTGAGTTCACTGTCTGGCACACTTTCTGCTGCTTGTCCTGCTATGACCACCATTCCCATAGTCTGCCTTTCCAAGTCCTGCCTGCGTTTGACCCACCAAAGAACTACTCTCATTTCTTTTTTTATATATAAAAGTGTAATACTGTTGGATTCTTGAGCAGAAATGGCATTCTGAAAGGTTCAGTATCTGTTTGTGACAATCATTAGAAACTGAATAACACAATTGCCATCAACATAATTATTCATTGTTTCAATGTCTTCTCATTTGTATAGATTGCTGCATTGACATGTTGAAAATGTAACTTGCTACCAGAGCAATGCTGCAAAAATTAAAGAAGCAGTCAGTGTGTTATCAATCAGTAATCTGAACCAGATTGAAGGTGCCTTTCACTGTTTTACAGACCTCAGAGCTGGGGGTCACAGAACATGTTGAAGGGGATCACTGCAAGTTTGCATTGTGGGTTGGAAGAACTCCTACATCAGACAACAAAATTGTCTTAAAGGTAATTCAATATTTTGAAACTTGAGAAATTTTAAATGTTTTTGGTAAGTTCGAGTAATGGGCAAAGTAGACTAGCGAATTGTTTATTGCAGTAAATCAACAGACTATTCGTTTAGTTTTCCCACAAGGAATTATCTCATTAATCTTTTGGGGATTTTGTATGTTTGTACAATTTAAATTGTAGAAGATGACGGCTCATTATTTTTTCCCCCATGCCTTTTTGCCATGAATGTTACCTTTTGTGATGAAGGCTTCTAGTGTTGAAAACAAGCAAGATTGGATCAAACATATCCGCGAGGTTATACAGGAAAGGACCATCCATCTAAAGGGAGCGCTGAAAGAAGCGATCCATCTGCCCAAACCCACGTCTCACAAGCATAAAGGGAGAAGGTGAGTGAGTGCTTTGTCACACTGTTACCTCTCCGACCTCCTCACTCCCCAATCCACCACTTGGTGCCTCCGCTCGACTGGCACCGGTCTCCTGTTCGTTCCTCGCACCCTCCGCTCCACCATCAGAGGTCATGCTTTCAGCAACTACGGCCGAAAACTCTGGAACACTCTCCCTCAATCCCTCCACCTTGCTCCTCTCTCCCCTTTCATGTCCCGCCTGAATACTTTCCTCTTCGACCGTACTTACACCCACCTGCTCACTCTCCCCCAGCTCAGAGTCAGGCTCTGCCACTGTTAAGCGCTCTGAGACGCTACCCTGCATGGAGGGGGCTATATAAGTGCAAGTTGTTGTTGTTACAGTCCATATTCAACTTACTTCTGAGCCTTCATGGTGCTAATGTACTAAAATGCCAACACCTCTTGTAGTAATAATAATAATCCTTGCATTTGATATAGCACTTTTCACGTCTTCTAGACGTCCCAAAGCGCTTCATAGAATATACTGTAAAGTGAATTGACTGTATATTTGTGGGCGAACGCGGCAGCCAATTGCGCACAGCAATGTCCCACAAACAGTCATAGATTTAAAATGACCAATTTATTATTGTTTTTGGTTTGGAGGGATTATTATTAGGCGTGTAGAGTAAGGAAACTTGCCCAAGGTTTCGCCCTCTGCCTGGAATTGAACTCAGGTCTCTCGCTTACAAAGCAAGTGCTCTAACCACTGAGCTACAGGACTCAAGTGAATTTAATTTTTTCTTCATGTGTATTTAAGAGGCCTTGACAGAAATATTTCAGAGACAAAAAAACTTAACAATTTTGATTTCAAATGATAGTTCTCCTTACACAAACGGTTTATTCCAGGTGCCTGCTACTCCAAAGGGAAGAGGGTAGGATAGATGTTCATCAGAACCTGTCTTGTGATATCTGGATCAGAGCATCTTTAACTCTTGTTTTTTGGAGATGATTTGAACAGTGTACAACAACAGCAACAAAATTACATTTGTATAGCGCCTTTCACGTCGGGAGGATGTCCCAAGACACTGGACAGACAGACAATTTTAATACAGAAACTGGGGGTCGGGATCGGGGAGGGTGGAGGGCAGGGGGAGGAAGCAGAGTGATCGAAAGCACGGTTGGAGAGGAGGGTCTTGAGATGAGGCAAGGGAGGGGGCAAGGCGAAGGGACAGCAGGATGGAGTTCCAGAGGGTGAGGGCAGAGTGGCAGAAGGGCCAACTGCCAATGGTGGGGCGAGCGAGGCGGGGACGTGAAGCAGGCCGGAGCCCGCTGAGTGGAGGGAGTGAGCAGGTTGGTAGGGGGATAGGAGGTTGCAGAGGTAGGGGGTAGCAAGACCGTGGAGGGCTTTGTAGGTGAGGACCAGGATCTTTAACTGTATCCTCTGTGATGGGAAGCCAGTGGATTTACTGTCATGGGAGATTTAGCATTTCAACTGTTTATTAATAATAATAATAATCCTTGCATTTGATATAGCGCCTTATCACGTCTTTGAAACGTCTCAAAGCACTTCACAGAAATATACTGTTTATTTTGTGGGTGAAACGTGGCAGCCAATTGCACACAGCAGTGTCCCACAAACAGTCGTGGATTGACCAAATTATTATTTTTTTTGAAGGGATTATTACCCCTGGAAAAGTGATGCGCCAATCGACTAACAAGTGTAAAGTGTAGTAACTGTCTGCTCAATTTGGGATTCAGTTTAACCTACTGAAGGACAACTGGATTTGTCATTTTTTGTTTCAGGGATGGTGAGGAACTGGACAGCCAAGGAGATGCCAGTAGTCAGCCTGACACCATCTCTATTGCATCACGGACCTCACAGAACACACTTGACAGTGATAAGGTAGGTTAAATTCTTTCATGTTCAGACACACAAAAAGAAGCTGTTGATTTGATGGGAATCGTTTGACCGAACCAAAACCTCGGTTAAAGTGAAAGATCCAGTTGCCAACCCATTCCTTTTAATCTAGAACCATCAAGCGATCACAATAATTAAGTTGTGGTTATTCTTTAAATAAACTCTTTAATCTTATTTGTTACCAAAATGCTGAAAGGATTTACATAGTGTCCATGGTAACATAGTGCAAAGGGGAAGATAATGATGCTAAAGCCTAGATTTATGATGTGCACAACACAACACTGCGTACTTGTATTATTAACACATAGTTTATTTTTCCAGAAATATATTATTTATGGTGCAGCAGTTTCAGAACTGTTGTATGCTTTCATTACATTCTTTCTGGACTTGGAAAAATATACAGATTAATCTTAGTAAATCAGTCATTAAGTGTAATCTCCTGTACTTAGAAATCAGGAAACTCATATGGCTGCAAGCATTCGCTCAGTTCTCAAAAAGCATCTTAAGTGCTCAGTTTATGATGCGGTTTTCCTAATGTATATATTGGTCCTTCTGACCAAAAAGCCTTGGCTATTGTCAATGTGTGTCTCTGTCTGTACCTGTACTGGTTAAGGGTAATGGTTTCTCATTGCTGGCAGAGTTTACCTATGCATCACTATAGGTTATAGAGCAGGACAGGTGTGGGAGTGCTCTATAACCCCCAATAGCAGAAACCTTGGAAGTAATTGGAGGCAGACAGATAATGTAATTGTGGGAGCAAGAGCAACAAAGCTGAACCAGTTAATGCTGCAACAACAAACTCTTTAAATATTTGTTTGAGAACAGGATTAGAGGATATAGAGAAATTGGAGATAGTTGCAGACTGAACCTCTACTCCATATGATTTCTGTGTTGGGACCTTGCCTGAGATTTGTGTAAAGAGAAGAAACTGGGATCGAATAGAAAAAAATATTCTGGAGTTTTTGTGCGATTGCACTTATAATTCAGGGAGTATTTATACATTCAATACAAAATAAAAATACTTTCCCTGTAGGAGACAAACTGGGTGTGTTTTGTATGGTCTGTAGAAGGAACAGAACTGGTAGGCCAAATGGTCTTTTCTCATACAATGATTTTTGGTCCTCTGTAGCAGAATTCAATCAATCCAGCCCTGGGAATCTGGCACTTTCTGTGCAAATGAGATAATCTTTTCACAAGTAAAACTGGGGCATATCTCTCAAGCCAGGGCTCATGGGAGGGGTGGACCTTTTGAAAGATAGAAAGTGACTTATTTTTGGACAGAAATAAATTGGGGGAAGTAGGGTAGATGTACGACTTTTGTTTTAAAATTCTTTTGCCAACTTTCATTGGTAGCATGCTTTTGAAGAGAATCCTGCTGCTCAGAAGGGTCAGAAGGTGGTACGGTGCTGGTACAAGTAGTAGTACCAGGATATCTGGGATCTGTTATGATTTATTTTTCAGTACTGATGAGATTAGAGTTCCAACAATTGAAGGTACCATTTCAATGTAATGCATTCTTCTGTCTGTCTGCCTTGAAACTGGTTTTGTAAACCCACTGACCAATTTTTTTTAAAAGACATTGGTATGGTCAAAGGAGTTGAAAAGTTTAGAAACGATACTTGATTTCACAGTCAAAAGCAGGATGGACGTGCACAGAATCTCATGAATAAATTAGGGTCTTGAGTCTCAGCAGATTATTCAACCTTGGGGGCCTGATAGGTTAGTCTGTTCCTGGTCTCACATGGTTGGCATTCGCATGTACTCTCCACCAGAGGACACTGGATAGCAGTCAGGAGGGAAAACCCTGTCTCTGAACTTCCTACCACAAGGGTATTTGAGACCAATTTGGTGTCTGTGCTGACAAGATGACCTGCTGAGTTCATTTAATTAAGCATAGACCGGGTTTGAATCTGGCATTGTCCTAGACTAAATGTATGGGTACCAAAATATGTCAAGTGATAGATTTATCCATTGAGCTATCAGAACAGTGGACGTTCTTTTGGTTAGAGAGGTTTGCGTTGCTGTGCATAATAATTGTAAAATGATTTTCAGCTGATTACCAGAATGTTCCATGTCCAATATGTGTCATTAAAAATTGCAGGTAAATAATTAACCCTAACCCTAACCCCTCCTATGAATTATAAACTGAATTATCCAGATTTCTAGAATCCAATATTTCTAGAATATCCCGACTTTTATACCTTTACACCGAACTTCATGTGTACATTGTAGAATAATTTACCTGTTGGATCTGTCCTGAAATTGCAGATTAATTGTGGACATCTAGCACAAAACATCCAAGCTGTTCTCTGCATTGCTTGGTGCTTTGTCTAGGAATCTTCAATCAAAGTCACACAATGAAGAGTTGTATTTGTATTTTTAAAGGAAAAACTGAATATAATGGAAATCTGAAATAAAACAGAAAATGCTAGAAATGGATAACAGGCCAATCGTCACCTGAAAGAGAAAAATAGGGTGCGGTGGGGAGACTATCTTGTAGATAGACTTATAATTACCTTGTAAAACCAGACATGCTCCAGTCGTTTCCTCGTGGAGACAGTGGATTAGCCACACTAAGATAACGTCACATTTTGATACACTTTGTACTCTGTGGGATGAAAATACATCCTCTTAGATCTCTATACACATAAACTAACCTTTTATTAAAATTCCTGGTGCTTTTTCCCCCTCGGGCAATATGAGAAGCACATGAACTGCACGCTTCTCTCGATTGTGATACAAAGGGTCAGTTATACTGATATATAAATGTGAAAATATAATTGCAGTCATGTGTGTCAAATCAAGATTCTAGAGACTGATGTTCATAATCTTCACAAAACAATTTTATACCTTTAGTATGATGTTTATAGATCATTCCCTGAACATTCCTACACTCTTTGTATTGTTATCTTTTTTATCTCTCTCTACATTTTCAGCAATGGAATGTATGGGTACCCATACAGTGTAGATAATTTAGTTATAGCTTTTTATTTCTCTGGGAATAAACAGTCTCTCATTGCAACTGTGAAGCTATGACCATAATACAGTTGTTTGTTTTTTGGAAGGTTCTGGAATAAATTCCTGCTGAATTTATTATCTCATTAAGATGAGGATACCAGTGTTGGGAGTACAATACAAAATTACATTTGTATAGCACCTTTCACATTGGGAGGACATACCAAGGCGCTGGGAATAGTAAATGTTGAATCCCTTTGACACCCATTGTGCTTGTGAAGTTCTTCCAACTTGGGTGTAGCACAAGTTAGATGCACAGTAAAACATCTTACCATACTTATCCAGCAGAAAAGCGTAACCTTGTCCTCACAAGAGTTATAATACAAAAGCATATGTGCCATCCAGGGTATTAAAAGATGAAGGGGAGGAAATTGCAGATGCGTTAGTCATAATTTTCCAAACCTCTCTATATTCAGTAATATAGAGAGAATTGAATTCTCCAATCCCTTAGAGAATTGCAAATGTTGCTCCAATATTTAAGAAAGGAGGGAGAGAGAAACCAGGTAACTACAGACCTATTTACTTCAGTTGTGAGGAAATTACTGGAATCTCTCATCGGGGACAGAGTGACTGAGCTAATCAAAGAGAGTCAGCATGGATTTGTGAAGGGTAGGTTAGGTCTGACAAATATAATTGAATTTTTTGAGGAGGTCACTAACATGCTGGATAAGAGAGTGTCTATGGATGTCGTCTACATGGACTCACAGAAGGCATTTGTTGAGGTTCTGCACAAGGGGTTATTAGCAAAAATCAAAGCACATGGAATCGGAGGTAACCTTGCAACGTAGCTTGGTTGGGAGGCAGGAAACAGAGTAGGGATAAAGGGAACGTTCTCTGATTGACGGGATGTGACAAGCGGTGTTCCACTGGGTTCTGTACTGGGGCATCAGCTTTTCACCATATATATAAATGACTGGGATTAAGGAATAGAGAGTTTTGTATCCAAATTTGCAGATGACATCAAGTTAGGAGGTACAGTACATTGAGTAGATGGGAGCAGGAAGTTACAAAGGGACTTAGATAGATTAAGTGAGTGGGCAAAACTGTGGCAGATGGAATTCAATGTGAGGAAGTGTGAGGTCATCCACATGGATCTAAAAATATCAAAACAGAATATTGCTTTGGCTGAACCTATCACTGATTTATTTATCATAGATTCATTTCTTAGGTTCTCTTCACTTCAGCTATGGAGAAATAAAAAGAAAAGACAATCCAATCTTTATTTTTCCTTCATTGGTAATGAAGAAGTCTTCATTGGTTTCACCCACAAAATATATAGTCAGTTCACTTTACAGTCCAATCTGTATACTATATACTTTACAGTATATCAAGATGTCTTGAAGACATGATAAGGCTCTATATCAAATGCAAGGATTATTATAATGTGCAATGGTTGCTTAAAAGATGGTATTTGAGTTAAAAAAACTGACCTTATCATAACACCTCATTACATTGAAATTTCTTAAATATAATTATTCTCAAGTGTAGTGACTGCATTTAGAGGCATTCATGTCAGCCAGCAAGTTACATGAGATGTATTACCAATTTGGAGGATTCTAGACAGTACACTAAGACAAACTTCCTTCTTCTTTTTCCATAATATCATGGTGTCTTTAACTACCGTTTGAATCGATAAATGATTTTAATTTCATGTCTCATCTGAAAGAAGGCACTTCCAGAAATGTCAGCCTAGACTATGAGCCTCTCTGTCTCAATATGGGGCTTAAACCCACAACCCAGAGGTACGAGTGCTGTCAACCCTTGTATTGACGCACAAATCACATTAAAATGCTAATAGATTGCTTAATCCTGATGAGGTGTTGAAAGATTTTTGTAGCTTTGGTAATCTTAGACATGCTTTCCAAGTATGACTTTCAGAATATTAAAACAAAGCTACAGCTATTAAAGATAAAAATGAACGCATGTTCATCAGCATGTCTTTTTCATAAACCACACCTTTTCTAGATGAAACTTGTTGATGCGGTTTTATTTAAGGGGGCTGACGAAGAGCTGACAACAACAACAGATTACATAAGTATTGTCGATGTCTAATGGCAGGAGGTGGGCACTGCCAGATCAAAGCTTACAGTGCAGACTCTTAGCTGAGGGGAGGTAAAATTCTGCTGTGTTTTTCACAGGCTTCTGTGGTGATTGGGTGAGCTACTGAGAGCCATCATCAGCTACTGTGCTTGTCTGAGTGGAAGTGCCCTCATCTCGACATTGCATAAATACAGAGGCGCTCACTTATGTTAATATCTCACCTTCGGTATGAAGGGAATTGAAATGAGTGCCCGCTCTCATGTTCAGAATCCTCTACCATTTATATAGTTCGTTCTCATTGCAAAAATATTGTACCAGTGTGGGTGCAAATTTATTATTTAAGCAACCTTGGACTTTCAGTAAATTATAGAAGAAGAAAAAAAATGAAGGGCTTAAACAATTCAAGTGGAAGTGCAAGTAAAAGTATGGGATCTGTGGCTCATCTTCTTAGCTCATTAGCTGTGCCTCATCAGCAGTGGGTAAGTTCCTTGTTACCATATAGTTGATATTTGCAGTCTGGACAATATTATCTTTCTGTAAAAAAAATGTATAAATTTGCTACTCCGCTCTTGTTTGGAACAGTGTTGAGCATCATTAACGGCTCAGCATGTTAGCTATTCAACAAAATTGTTCAAATAATTCTACAACAATTATATAGATTCTGGAATTGCAAATACTGTAATTTTTTAAAAAAAGGTAGTGTATTGACTCGTAAACAATCAACACATTTAAAGTATAAGCAGTATTGATTTTCTTTTCTCCAAGATAAGATTAATCTTAATGTTTGGAACAATGATATTAGTATTGTGTACATGTACTCAAAGGGCTAGTTAGGTAGATACTGAATTGCTTTAAGGAAACATTAGTGCTCCATATTTATGTCCTCATCATGCAGTGAAAGTTAAATGAACACACAGTACTGATTCATAGCAATATATTGAGAAATTGGCCAGTTATTAGCATGATCTGTGTATTGCAATACATTTTAAACACATTTCTTTTCTAATCATTGTTCAGTAGAATGTGCGTTAATCTTGTCTGCTTCTGTCAGTCACTCCTGTTGTTTTCATATTTGTTTCACTCCTAGCCTAGGTGCATACACTGCTGAAAATAGTGCAAGGAATTAGCCTCTGATTATATGGTAGAATTAATTTCCAGTGAACTCTATTATATCGAAGCAATACAACTACTTTGTAATTGAATAGGAATTGTTTAATCCCATTACAGATGTTGTAATAAATTACACTTTGAGTTGGTGAATACGATTTACACAGATTGTGTAGCCACACAAGTCTCGACCCAGTCCTTAAACCCCCCCAAACTTTTGATAATAGTTTATGGATTAATGCACTTTTATAATTTGAAGAATGCATATATTGGGGAGAGTGACTTTATGCAATAAAGTTAGCCTCCCATTAGAGAAGATCAGAGCTTTGTTTTTCAGCTAAGTGGAATATGCCTCACAGGTAGAAATTGTGTCACTTCTGTAGGACCAAATTTCTATCTTTGCACGGATCAATTCTCTACAGGACATGACAATAGAGAGATTTGGTTACATTGGTTGAATAAAAACCAATAGCACAGCGCCAGTAAAGACAGAAAACAGTCTTGTGTATAAGCTATAAAGAGATTGCACATTAAATATAACATCTTTATTGATCTTACACTCTTTTAAACAGGACCTTTTAACATGAACTGTAGCTCTATTTATTTAACGTTGAAGTATGCCAAAAATCAAGAAGAAATTGTTGGAAGCCTTTGATTTAATATAATATATTCTCCATTGAAACAGCTGCAGAAAGAAACAAGCCAATAAAACAATTTCTAACATTGGGTTTTCCACTTTGGGAATAGATTTGAAACCAAGTCTTTAAGGATGACACACAATGACTGATGGGTCCAGTGGAGTTATAAATTGTACGTGCAAAGGTCATCTGCTTGAATCTTTTTTGTTATGTGATTAATTTTGCCTGTGGCGTAAAATGTCCACTTGCAACCTTTATTAATATTGCATGAGTTGTACTCCAGTACTCCGTTGGATTCGTGGATCAGATTCTAAAAAGCAGTGGAATGATTTGGGGAATGGGATTGAAAAAAGCAGGATCCATGTAGATTATCATCTCTCTGTAAATGACAGTACAGTCAATATTTCTTAGATTACTGTCGAACATTTGTGATCCTCATCCTCACCTACAAGGTCATTCACGGCCTTGCTCCCTCCTACCTCTCCGACCTACTGTCCCCCTACTTACCTGCCCGTACCCTCCGTTCCTCTGGCTCCGGTCTGCTCCACATCCCCCACCCCAACCACCCTACCATCGGCGGCCGGGCCTTCAGCCTCTCAGCCCCGAGGCTCTGGAACTCTATCCCCCAGTGCCAAGACGTTTCTTGAGGTCTCAAGACCTTTCTCTTTGACCGTGCCTTCAGCTCCCCTCTCGACTCTCTACCCCCTCCTCGCTCCCTCCCTTCCATCCCCTCACCCTGACCGTTTCCCCCCTGCTCGGGTCCTGACCCAACTGTCCAGCGCCTTGGGACGTCCTCCCGACGTGAAAGGCGCTCTATAAATGAAATCTTGTTGTGTTTCTACTCAGCAAAAGAAATGAAGATTCTGACCTTTTTGATACATGGTTTTAATTGTTTCCATTGAGTAAACAACAGCTTTTATTGCATTTATATAACTCCCTTCATGCGGGTAGGGTCCCAGAGTGTTTAAACACTTAGTTACTAATTATTTAATAATAAATACTTTTACTGTGGTCAAACATGGTATTCATAACAAGCCAGAAAACAGCAATTCCTGGATGTGTGTAATGCTAACCCACAGGAAGTACACTCCAGTGTAATCTACTTCCTGCTGAATGCATCAGTGCATCAATAATCCTTACATTTGGTTTAGCCCCTTTCACATCGGGAGGATGTTTTAAAGCAATTCCATTGTCCGTTTGCCTTTAAATCCCACCTTAAAACCTGCCTCTTCGATCACATTTACGGTGACTCCCTTTTCTCCTGCTCGGCATCTCAGCCCATCTTTGTAAAGTACTTGAGATGTAGGGCGCTGTATAAATGGTGGTGGTGTTGATGACTGTCACAGCTGGTGTACCCACTGCACTTTCCAGCAGGAGTCACTGGCAAGCAATTAGGCATGGGGACCGCTGGCTGATTTATTCTCTGCAGTTAGATCAACTGTGGCACTCCTGCTGCTATCCCAGCTGAGATCAGCACAGGTCAGGAATCAGACTTGCAACCATCTGGTTCATGTATAGCTTTGTGTCATTAGAACATGATCTTAGTAATACTGTCTACAGTTGAAAATACTGTCTGACGTTTCACAGAAGAAAACACTTAGAGGAAATACTTAATTTCAAATGAATGTATTTGAGTAACACATAAAAGCATTGATGACTTCTATATTTTATCTGTCTGCCTCACTGATATAATGCAATACTTTGGGAATCTTTCCTGCTTTTTGTCTTTAATGGAAAAACTAAATCTCACTGACCTTTTTTAAAAAAAACTATTCACTCGGCCTGTATTTGTGTTCAGTTTCAATTCAGCTAATGTCCTAATTTAGCTAATGTCCTAACTGCACAATTAACATCAACAGAATGGTGAGCATAATCTAAAAGTTAAGTTCAGCCATCAATTTGATTCCAATCCATGCCGCAAAACCACCTCAGGAGATAGTTCCAGGAATTGAAGCTTACGGAGTGCAAATGGGGTTTAAAAGATCCACATTAATTTTACAGGTTCCAGATATTTCTGTGATGCAATTTTATCCTTTTATCAATACATATAAATTACTTTGACATTCTTACATCATCGACAGATGATGTAAGAATGTATTATGCAGGTATCAAATGAGGACATTTTTCCTTAACATTCAAACTGTTTGAAGGAATAAGGAATCAGCCTGAAGCTAAGTGTATGAGTGGATCATAGGAATATTTCAAAATATTTCATAAGTCCAATTTTCCTCTGCAGAATGAGAGTGTAAATTAGTTACAGGACTACAAATGCACAAAGTAGTTGCTATAAATTATAATTATGCTGGTTCCAGGAAAAGTGAGGCACATCATTTCTGCCAAAAGCAATTCAGTAAAAGATAGACGTACGTGGTGGTGTTCTACTGTCAATTATTAATATGAACCATTTGGATTACTAAAATTTCAGTGGGGAAGATAGCACCAGCACAGGCACCATGGGCTGTATGGCCTCCTGTGCCATAAACATTCTATAATTTTATATTGTATGGTTGATCCATTTTCACATTTTAAGTGCCATTTTGCAACTGAAATCAGCTTATGAAATTGTAAAAGATATATCTTAAATAAATCCTACCTTCAAAGAATTGTTTCCTCCCCGGGTTTGGCATTTTCTTTAGTTTCCAACCTGTACACTATTGTTGAAGAAACTGATGTTGTATCCTCTAAATCAGCAATAATACAATTGTGACTAAAACTAAGTCAACCACTATAATACTAACGGAGTAGCATTAATGTATAAATAAAACATTTATAAATATGTATTACATTTATATATATTATATGGGACATTGCTGTGCGCAATTGACTGCCGCGTTCGCCCACAAATATACAGTCAATTCACTTTACAATATATTCTGTGAAGCTTTGGTATGTCTAGAAGACGTGAAAAGCGTTATGTCAAATGCAAGGATTATTATTATTATTACCTAAGCTCTTTTTCTTTATACTCTATACTTTACCTTCCCTAATTTATTTATTCACAATTTAACCTTTGCTTTATGTTCCTTACTTTCTTCGTTTTGTTCTTTTCTTTTGTGTTGTTCCTTCTCTATTTTAATCTGTGCCTCAAATATTCTCACAATTCCAACAAAAATTCCTAAAATAGCTATCCTTTCATCCATGTCAGAGATTAAAAGTATAAGTGTGTACTAACAATGTCATTAGAGTGACAGCACTCTTGGGCCAGTCCGAACAACAACAAGAAGATGATTAGATTTGTATAGCGCCTTTCACGTCGGGAGGACGCCCCAAGGCGCTGGACAGTGTACAGCATTTCAGACCTGAGCTGGGGTCAGGGGGGGAGAAGGGAGGGGAGGGGAAGGGGGTGACCGATAGCATGATCGAAGAGGAGGTTTTGAGGCGGGACTTGAATGAGGCCAAGGCTNAAAAAAAATACAAGCACAAAGCACCTAAAGTGAAACTTGCTGGTTAAAATTAACAATAATCAGAGCTTGGCTCTGGGATTAGTCTTCCGTTACCTTTAAAATAAATTTATGTAATACCCACATCAGTACTTCATTATTAGGGAAAAGTGCTGCCGATAAGTAGTAGAAGGAAGCAGTTCTTAACAGGTTCACTTTCCTCGGTGTTGTATTGCTGATGGAACAGCTTTCAATTGAAAGTAAGCAACTCAGTGAAAAACAATTATCTAAATTAAAATTGTATTGTTAGTTGAGTCTTGCAGCGTAGTGGTCAAATGAGAGGACCTGGTTTGATTCCCGACAGGGCAAAATGCTGGGCAAGTTTCCTTACTCCACACGCCTCTGTTTAACTAGCAATAAGTTGGAACCAGTTGTTAGTTGATCACTTTTCCGGGCATAATAATCCCTTCAAAAACTAATAGTAGTAATTTGTCACTCAATCCCAACTGTTTGTGGGACACTACTGTGTACAATTGGCTGCCTCTTTCGCCCACAAAATATACAGTCAATTCACTTTACAGTATATTCTGTGAAGCACTTTGAGACATCTTGAAGATGTGATAAGGCGTATCAAATGCAAGGATTATTATTATCTGATTAAACTGTGTTTGTTGCACTCTGAGATTTTAATTGATGGAAGATTGCTTTACATTTAAACAGTTTATGGCTTAAAATATTAAATGGAAATTCAAGATAAATTTGATGAATCTTTCAGCAACTTATATAAGGGCTCCCTTCACAGACTGAAAGCATCAGTTATTGCAAACTGCCTTTGGTCACTCCATATATATTAGCGAGACAAGAACGCTCTTGTTGGTGAACAGTCAGCAGATGTCAATTACATGAAACTGCATAGAAATTAGCTTCAAGAGTCTGAAATATTACACACTTGAGCTATGTATGTCTTAAGTGGTATAATTTGTCATAATAGCATTTCTGCATTACCCAACGCTAAAACACTGCATGTTTATTAATGAGTCATTTGAGAGCTTTGTGGGTTTGGTTGGATTAATTTAAATAAATGCAGCCTTCTAATTAGTGGACAGTAATTCTAAAAACATTTAATAAATTTGCAGAGAGATGAGCACAATATATAATGAACAATTAAAAATAGTACTGTGGGGCAACAAAAAATCTCCTGATTTTGCAAGGCTTTGTAAAGTTGTTAGAGCTAGAGAAAAAATTACTGTAGAATCAGTTTCAATAATGCACGTTGCTAACATTATCAGTTGAAATAAAATGTAGCACATTTTAAAAAAAATGTTTTTTCCATTCTTAATAAGAATGGAATTATTCTGGAATTATATAATTATATTTGAATCTTTTTGTCTGAAATATAATTTAATTCATTTATTTTGTAATTTCATAGCAGATTCCTATCAGTTTTGCTCAAGCTGATTTTTTTTATCATCAATTTTGATAGTGGCCACATTGTTAATATTTATTATAAGCTTAAAAATAAGTTTTAAGGAGCATTAAACCTTTACCAGAAAACAGCTGGTAAATAATGTTGTATCATTTAGTGCTAGGAAAGAGCTTAATATAGCCTAATAATATAACCTTATAAGAGTGTAATATAATATAAATGTTTTCACAATAAATGGATATTTACTTTGACCTAGGATTTAGAAATATTGAAATATTTGGAGGCTTGGTATGAAAGTGAAATGGAACAATTCTCTTTATTTCCAAATTTTTAAAATATTATTTGGGAAAGAAAATGCTTTCTTCCAATCCCCTTTTTATAATATGCAAAGCTTGCATGGCTGATCATTGCTGATATTCATCACTGTTGTTTGGAAAAGACAGCGTGTTCAGGGATAGATAGCATGGTTGCCAGAAGACAGAACAACATTCAGTGGAACCTGAGGAAATATCCGGTACTTTATTGTGTGCATAATGTTATGATTATTCTTTTCTTTGTAATTTGATTTATGAACCATTCAATTTAAATGACAAGTTGATAAAAAAATATAAAATACTATGGCGTGTAGTACTACATGAATAATAATCCTTATGTTGAGAACCGTAAACAAAATTGAAAACTCTGGGTTTTTTACTCTTGTAACCAAGTCTTCCGTTGCTGAAGCCAAGTCCATAAAATCTTTTAAAAGGGAATTAAATAGATGCACGCTGAGGAGGAATATTAAAGGAATTATATTAGATGGTTTATGTGGATAAAAATATAATTGCAGGCTTGATGGTAAAGTCTTGTTTCTGTACTGCAATAGAGAGGCTATCCTGTTTGCTGAAGCTATTCAGTTTGTATTCTGTAGTATTGTCACAAGCAACAACAACAAATTGTATTTATATAGCGCCTTACATTTCAAGAGGACTTCCCAAGGTGCTAGACCGTCGAGGGTCTGCACACGAATTAGAGGTTGAAATCAAGAAGGGAAATCAAGATGGGAAGATAACCAAAGGCACGGTCGAAAAGGAAGGTATTGAGATGGCCCTTGAAGGAGGCAAGGGAGGGGGCGAGGTCAGAGTGTCTCTGGTATAGAGATCCAAAGGGTGGCGGCAGAATGGCTGTTAGCCCGAGTGCGGATGGTGGAGCGGGCAGGGCAGGGGTCCTGGAGCAAGCCAGTGCCCGCTGAGTGGAGGGAGCAGGCAGATTGATAAAGCTTTAGTGGATCACAAAGGTAATGAGGCGCAAGACATTGGTGGGCGTTAAAGGTGAGGAAGAGGATTTTGAACTCGACCCTTTGGGGGATGGGAGCCAGGGAAGCCAGCCGAGGATGAGGTGATCAGGTCACAGAACTTAGTGCAGGAGAGGACACGAGCTGCAGAGTTCTAAATAATCTGCATTTTAGGAAGGGAAGAGTTGGAAGTCCGGTAAGCAGGGAATTAGCATAGTCAAGTTTTCTCAAATCTCACAGGATAACTCCAAATTTTTGGAAATTCCTAACCCTGCATTATTTCCCTTTTTTTCCTCGATTGCCCTTGTATTGTAACTTTATAGTTTCTAAACTTTTCTATAAAAATGCAAACACTGGGATTTTAGCCCTTTGATTCAGGTATTTTAAAGGAAGGATGGGTTGTTTTTAATTTTACTGACTTCATTTTGAGGAATTTTGCAGCTTCCAGTATAAAATGTCCGTTTTAGCATTTTCTATTTTTCAGAAGAAAGTCTTTTTACCAAGAAATGTGTTAAGTGTTGAATCCCTTAACACCCTTTCAAATTTGCATGATTTATTTTGTTTATTGTTTCTGTTTGTAGAAGGCAAGTGGCTAAACCATTATAAATGATTTTCTCCATTTCATGCTGTGATAAGGAGAGAGGGGCACATACAGATGTTGTTGGTTATAAATTATGAATTAAAATTCGTGGAAGTTGAACTGCTTGGCTGCACCATATAACTTAAGGAAGAAAAATCATTTTAATATTCATCCTTCATAGACAGTGATATGCACAAGTGCTTTCACTAAATGATGCAAAGCATACCTGGAATGAGAGACTGATTTTATTACAAAAAAGTAATGCCTCCTCTTGCCCCCCCCCCCCCCTTGAACTTACAATGCAAAATAAACTGAGTTTTTTTTGTTAAATTGTCTGTACATGTTGACGCCATTTAATGGTTTTTCATGATTTTCATCAATCTTTGGACCAGATGGAGGCCATTTAGCCTGTTTTGCATTTTTTTAGATAATGGCTAATCTTTCTACATATCTCTTAATACCCTTGCTTACAAAGTAACTATCAATCTTGCTTTTAAATATCTTACTTGATTCTGTCTCAGAGGCCTTTTGGAGACAGTCCATTCTACACTTGGTCTCCAGGTGTATTGGTTATAGACCTCTTTCTCCCCTGAAAACCTCCTCTATGGCCACACTGAATAGCTAACCACAACACATATTGGACTCATGGATTGCAGCACTGATATCAGTTTATAGAATTCCAACTTCATGCTAATTTATTGATTTAGTTAAGCCTGTATGCAGGAAACTAGCAACCTCCACTAGTAATGCTTAAATTAAAAGTGACCAGCTTCTTAGTCATTGAGAAAGGTGTCCGGGGAAATGGTGGAATATTCTTATTCCAGCCATCCGGAAACTAGTTAATGAGTTAATTATCATAAAGTCTTTCAATTCAGTGCGTGTTAAATTAGCACCATAGGTGTTAAATATATCACAACATCACAGTTTTCACTCTTGTGGTATTCAAAAGTAGGTAGATGTTATCCTATGCCAGTGGACTCCTATCCTACTTTGCTGTAATGCACAACAGATAGGGCATTGAGGAGTTGCATTGATGGAAGCCCATGGTGGATTTACTTTCTACTCTCTAAATGTGGACATGTCATGATTACCAAAAATAATTCAGAAGAATTAAATGCACTTGTGATTTTGTCTTTAGGTCACCAGAGCTGGGAAATAAATCACCCCTAGCTGGTGGATCAGATGAATTTTCCAGCTTTGTTGGTTTAACTATAGCAACTACCACGTTGGTGTCCCTGGAGTGTATTAAAATGTCAGCTGGAACCAAAATTGGTCCCATGGCCCCAATGTGACCATTTCAGCATCCTGCGGAAGACAACTCAGATGCTGCCTCAGGCATTTGCAGTCACATTTCCTCATACTGTGTACTGTTGCGGTTAATACTTGCAGCTGTTGTAAAAACAAAGTCTTCAGATTATTGGGAATGTAGTACAAGCAAGTCTTTTCCCGTCTCTCCTGGAGAAGAATATTAAATCTCCATTGTGTCTGAATAGCATTAACAATTCTACTGAAACTTGTAAGTAATTGGAGTAATAGAAGCACAGAAGGATCTCTTCTTATGCACAGCATGTGAAAATGATGTCTGTTTCAAGATTACGACATACATCTGGTTCCAATCAGTGGTCAAGCAGTTATGACTACAGAGTATAATTGCATCTTAAGACTGTAAAACATCTAAAAGATGTATGATTGAAACATAACCTTGATGCATTGTATTTAAGCTGCAAGCTATAATATTGCCAAAATGGTTACTTGAAATATATTACCCATATAAATTATACATTTTTAAAAACAGCTCACTATCTGTCATCGAGCCAGTTGAAATTACTGTTTAGTAGTGATGTGCTACACTTTAAACAGTTAATTTGCTTCAATCACAGTAAATGTGATGTGACTAACAACACTGTAAATTGATTCCAACTCTTTCCCACCCCCCCGAGCAAGACTTAGTTCACAGAAATTTATTACACCAGAAGGAATGCCGTGAATCATTGATTAGCTTGAACATTTGTCTAATCTTTTTTAGTCGTGCTGCATTTCTTCATTTTTAAACACAGCTAAAATCTTGGCAGAGGGCAAGAAGAAAAGACTGTACATAATTAGTCTCCCACCCCCCCAAACGCCAAATACTCTGACACCAATGATGACCACAGACAGATATGCTTTAAGAAGGGCCCCTTTTAGATGCACATGTACTTTGCTGTCGTTACTGAGTATGTGGAGGTCATCTTAGAAGAGCCCTGAAGAGGTAATTCTTTTCATGGCAAAATGTTATCAAAGATACTGTATAAAAAATACTTAACATTCATTGTGCTGAAAAGTTACATGGTTCTTTAAGGTTTGTCATTATCACTAGGGTTGACAAATTCACCTAAAAGAGTCACTTGCACAGCCGACAGTTCCGGTCCCTTGGTTTTTTTTGCAATTGTTAGTCGGCTAGATAGGGAGCATTCTCTGTCCTCTTTGTCATATACTGTTAGATAGCCCGCCTACTGACCTATTAACTTGGCAGCCAAGTCACTGTTTTTTTCTACCTAAGCTACTCAATGGAGTAATTGCATCGAGTACATTGTCACATTATCTTTCTGTCCAACCCAGGCTTTTATGGTTTTATAGTAGACCATATCTTCCTGCAGTCAAAACTTGTTTATTTTGTTTGATTTTTTTTTTGCACCTTGCTTATAATGCAGCCACTGAGACGTTGGACCTTCTGACCATGTTATAATAAGAGTTTCCCTGTAGGTGGATATAATTTGGTTCGCCTTGGAAAACATTGGAACAGGATTGTTGCACATGTCTTACAGAGCATATTACATACATTTATACAGCTTAATGTCTGGTTGTAAAAGACAATGTAGAATATACGGATTTGGATTCTGTGTAACTGCAATAGAATGAGACGTAAACTCATTGTTTACCGTTCTTCAAACACAACAGTAACATTTTTGAATAGTAATGTCTAAATAGAATATTACTATTCATAACTGTTTATTTTGTTTACTTTGTTCCAGTAATATCCCATAATATTTAGTCAAATTCATCAAACACATATTGAAGAGGTTAATGAGAAGGTGGAATTGGTGGTTGCAGCAGATAAAAACATTTAAGAGGAAGCTAGATTTACATAAACGAGGGAGAAGGAATAGAAGGTCATGGAAGGAGTAAGAAGTGGGTGGAAGCTCATGTGAAGCATAAACACTGGCACAGATTAGTTGGGCTGAGTGGCCTGCTTCCATGCTGTACAATGAAAGATATTTCCAAAAGTCTATGTAAATCTTTGTAAACATAGAAAATGAGACCCCATCACAACCAGCATGTACAACAGCAAGCATAGTATTTACTGATGCCAGCAGTGTTTGTTCTTAACTCGCGTTCCTAAATGAGATTCTGTGGAGCAAATCCCACACTAAAGCAATGGCATTTACACCTGCTGAGGCCGCCTCTATGCTATTAAAATATTCCACCTCCACATCCTGTTGTTTCTCAAATCAATCCATCTGTCACTGAAGATTATAAGGAAGAGTCTGAACTTTAGCGTACTTTTTTTGTTCGACCAAGAAAGAAACTAATTGCCATCTTTCCCACCTTTGCCCTCTGTTTAGCTGACGTTGATCTCTGTTTCTTGTCCCACCCCAACGTTTTTGAACATCAAGTAAACTTGTTTTAGTTCCAAAACTTTATGCAGAAAAAATAGGGCGATAGAGCTTTGGTATTGCATTGGTAGTCTGTGTTGATGACTGCTCTAACTATCTGATAACTTGTCATTTCAACAGCAGCTGATTAAATATTGATTTGATTTTTTAATTAGCTGCTCTGCCCTGCATCTCATCCGCAGCATTTGGTAAATATTGTAAACGATGTTGCTCCTGCTGATAGTTTCTAGCAGACAGTAGGGTCAGGAACATTTTATCTCTGTGTCCTTTTCTCCTGACTCAATATGTATATTACTGAGGTAATGTTTATCGAAACATAGGTTAGAAATCAAGCTGCTGGTCCTTATCCAAGATGTGGTGCATTAGTTTATTCCACTGAGAATACTGGTTTGGTTCAGATTGCACTGTAAATTACTGCTGCTTCAAAATGTTTCAGGATATAATCTATGCCTACATACTTCGAGGTATACAACATTTTAGGACTTAGCATGCGTTTTCTGACCAAATCTTTGTGGAATTTTATCTATAAAGTATATTTACTGAAGTGATTTATTGTACAGCTGCATCCTTTTTAGATGCTTTGTGACATTTCATATTTGTCAAATTTTAATGAGCTTTTAGATAACAAGTTGCTCTGGGGTTTGGAAGTACTTTCTGCCTTGGAAGGTGCTCAAGTGGAGTCCCTTAGAGTAGTAGTTAGCACGCTCGACTCGCAAGCAAGAGGACTTGGGTTTGATTACTGGGCAGGGAGAAACCTTAGGCAAGTTTCCTTACTCCACATGCCTGTTTACCTAGCAGTAAGTAGGAACCTGGTTGTTAGTCGATTGGGGATCACTTTCTGGGGGTGAATTTGATAGTCTCCTCAAACAAATGCAGTCACTCACTGCAGATTGTTTGTGGGACATTGGTGTGTGCAACTGGCCGCTGCATTTCGCCCACAAAATACAGTCAATCCACTTTACAATATATTCTGCGAAGCGCTTTGAGACGTCTTAGCGGCGTGATAAGGCATATATCAAATGCAAGGATTATTATTATTAAGTGTCAGGCTGTTGGATCACCTATTTGTTTCTTGTTCCCCACAGCTATCTGGTGGTTGTGAATTAACAGTAGTCATCCACGACTTCCCAGCCTCCAACAGCAATGAGCTGAGCATTCGTCGGGGTCAGACCGTGGAAGTTCTAGAGAGGCCCCACGACAAGCCAGACTGGTGCCTTGTGCGAACAACTGATCGTTCCCCTGCTGCAGAGGGACTGGTTCCCAGCAGCGTTCTATGTATTGCACATTCACGAAGCAGTATGGAAATGGAGGGAATCTTCAACCACAAAGGTAGGATTCATTAATTAAGGTTTTTGCATATGCTCTTTGTTTTCTTCTGTACTGCGGTTGTATAAGAAGTTAACTAGGAATCCATTTTACCCAAATGAGGTATTCTTCAGTCAACCAGACATTTGAGTGGTTTTACATAGGTTAAAACATAAGGACCTAGTGCTGTTTTCACCTGACCTCCAGATTAGGAACATAGAGTCCAAATCCCAGCTTCAATAGGATTTCACACATTCCATGAGGAATTTGTTATGTCCAGCTCTGACAAGGACTAGTTGGGCCGAGTGGCATGTTTCCATGCTGCACATTCTTTGTAAATCTAATGTGTGGGAAGAAGAGAAATGATTGGGAGCCCCCTTTCCAAATCCTTGCCTGCTTAGAAGTTCATTTAAAAAAAAGTGATATGGTTGAGATTCATTCAAATCTTAGAATACTGATAGAAATAGAACAGCTTAAATATCATTTTTTTTAAAAAGAAAAAAGCCCCATTTATTCCAAATCATCATCCCTTTTGCTGTTGAGTCATCAAACCAAATTGTGTTTACCTTGCAACTCAGTGACATGATTCAAAAGAGGAGTGAGGAGTTTCTCTGGGTTGTCCTGTTTAATATCGCGATCTCAATCTTAAGTGTCTGTTTGTCTCATTGTTTGTGGGACATTGCTACCACAGATAAGTTGCCACATTTGCTTACATAACAATATTCACTTCATTTCAAATTATTCTTCATTGTTTTGAGGTATTCATCATCTCAAGGCACTTTATAAATTGTTCACTTTGCAAATTGTTAAATAGTTTTTTTTAAAAGTAGGGATTCTGGTATGTCAATTTCTCGTTATATGTTGAATGTATTAAATCAAATGTTTTTTTTTGCTGGACAAAGGTGGCTGAGGTGCCGTACACCAGTAGTTATATCTGAATTGGGAATATTCAAAGTTAATGAGATAGAAGCATTGAATTCAACAGACTGAGTCAAATAATCGTAAATCAACTTTTTTAAATGTATATGGCTTTTCAAAAAAAGTCTTTGTTGCTGAATTCTGAATTTATCAGCACTTCTATGTTATTTTCCTATTCCAAGGTGATGTTTCTTCTGTTCAAAGCAATAATTTTCAGCAAGATTTGAAAGCATGTACTTTTGTACTGGGTCCTAGTTTAAAGTTAGTTTTGCGTTGAAATTGTTTGTTTCAGTTGCTCTGTCTGGGATTGTGGAGTTCACGTGAGATGTTGCAGGCATGATTAGTGATAATTTCCAAATTTCTGGCAAATTATCACAATGGAATATTTTAAATGTAATGCACTGATCTCAATAATAACAGAATACAGCTGTTGTGCTGACTACAGACATGAGATGTTTAACCACGGTTCAGGTATTGTAAGGATCGTAATGATGAATTTGTATGCATGCAATACCTCAGTTCTCAACATGAAAAGGCGAGCTAGCCTCTGTTGGCTGCAACCCAGTGAATAACACATGTGGTCAATTCATTCTTTGCAATTCTGCTGAATGCAAAACTATATAGATTATGGAATATATGTACCACGCTAATGGAAAGAAGTGCTTTATCTCTTACTGTTGGGAGCTTCAATCAACATTAGATTGGTTACTTCAGCATTACAAGCCCAAACACAAATGCAGGCTACAAAAGTTCTGATCCTTATTCTAGGTGTTCAAAAACAATTTTGACCATGATTTGTGTGTTGCAGTGCAATGTGCATACGTTTAATAAATGTGGGATTTGGGAATTACCTCACCCCCTCTTGGTTTCCTGTGCTGTTATGAATGTTGACCTATTCATTTGGTTTGAATGAAGGTTCAAACTGATCTCTTGAGTAACTGCCGGGGGAATGAAACCTCTAAAACTTGCTTTCCCACAGTTCATCTCCCCCTCCCCATAAACTCAGCATATGTTAAACTGACAAGCTCTTGACTGAACATTCCAAATAAAACACTATATTCCTTTAAGAGAAAGACCAAACGAGAAAGAATTCAAGTATCAAAGCACTGATATTTTCACCCATTCCACTACTAAAGAAAATGAACACTCACTCCTCATGAAAATTCCCGCACATCTTCCTCCCAACCCTACTTCCCAACCACTATGTTGTACAACAAGGGAGCCGAAACAACCAGATACATAGATCACTTTCCTAATTATAATATTATAAGATCAAAACTACATTCCAGGAGAATATAGGCATATAAATTGCAATTCTTTTATGGGTCAATAAATGTACAACAAAGCCTCCTGATGTTTTTTTCTCTGAATAGGATGCCTTTAGAAAATCAGCATGCATGTCTGTCCCACTTCAAACAAAACCACACTCCTTAGAATTTTAAAAATGACGCCAGCTCCATCATTTTGAATTTGAAAAAAAATTGGGGGAAAAGAACAAAACTCCCCTTAACTAGGGGACGCACATAAGCTACTAAGCTAAGCTACCCTGAAGCAGCTTCTAACAGGTGAGCTAGTGCAGTGTGCACTGGAGAGTGGAACGCTTATCCCTGGACTGTTGAATATACCAAGACGTAGTTTACAATTATTCTGAGATGTTTATGTGCTTATAGGGTAACTCAACTATAGTAGATTGAGAACTGATCAACTGCATGATTTGGGACTGAGCCCATTGTGGATAAGGAAACAGTGTGCATGATTTTGCCCACAAAATATACAGTTAATTCACTTTACAGTATATTCTGTGAAACATTTTGAGACAATTCGAAGACGTGATAAGGCGCTATATTAAATGCAAAGATTATTATTATGATTGATCATCACAGAAAATGGAAGTTGGCTATTCAAATGAGGTTATTCAACATATCGTTTTCTATGCTGGCACCAGCTGCCTTGTTGGGAGTTATCTTAAAAAATATAATTCCCTTTGTCTTTCCCCGTACTCTTAAATATTATCTCTCAAGTATTTATCCAATTTCCCTTTAAATGCTCCAGCAAAAGTGGCCCCAACGTTTAAAGGCTCTCTACATAATTCTAGGCTCTCGTTCCTGGTGTCATTATAGCAATTCACCAGTTTGATGTTCCTTTTCCCCACAGCGGTGCCCAAAATTGTTCGACATACTGGGGCCTAACCATTAATGTCTCGTGCAATTTTAACATGACCTGCTTGCTCAAGTATTCAATGCCCCTATATATAAAACATAGAATTCCATTTGCTTTTGTTTGCTCTCTCTACTTGCATTCCTGCCTTTTTGGAGAATTCTGAAGATGGGGAAGAAAGGGGTCAAGGCAGATGGATAGAGGAAGAGTGTTTTGGGTGAAAGAGCGGCCACCAATAGTGGAACAGAGGGCACGAGGGACATGTAGAATGCTGGAGCCAGTCGAGCGGAGGCAGCAGGTTGTGGGTTGAGGGATAAACAGGTAGGAGAACTAGGGAGGTGCCAGGGCATAAAGGGACTTGAAAACGAATGTGAGGATCTTGAACTCGATCCATTTGACAATAGGGAGCCGGAGGAGCCTGGCTAGAACGGGTGTGATGGGGGTACGGAGTTTAGTGCCGGTGAGTATGCGGGTGGCGGAGTTTTCAATCAGCTGGATCCTGTGTATGGTGGAGTGTTTCAGCTCCTATGGTCGAATACCCTCAAACTTCCAGAATGGCCACTTGTGTGAGATATATAGGGTGAGTCCGCATTCTGGGAGGAAAGGAATGAGAAAATTGAGCGGAAGAAAAAAATGAAATGGCCATTGAAGATTTGTTCTGCACAGACCACTGGCTGTAAGTTTAAAATCAGCCACATTCATCCAGAGGGATGTATTAAATTCCAATCTAACAAGTTTTCAGGGGAATTGATTGAACAACAACAACAAAAGTTAGATTTGTATAGCGCCTTTCACGTCGGGAAGAGTTCCCAAGAGTTGGTTCCACAGTGTTTAAGTGAAGGTAATGCAAATCCTAGATTTCTGTAAGTGAAAGAAAGCTGTTTTGTCAGTGTTTCAAATGAAGCAGGTGACCTTTCCAAATCCCAAGCATTCTGTTGTTTATCAAACCTCATGCATTGTATCATGAGCTTTGCTTTGGTTCCTGATGAGACCAAACAAGAAGCATCTTCGAACAAAACCATTGATATATTTCTTTGAAATGTTGCAACTAGTTGAAAAGTTATTAGCCATAATCTTATTACAATATTAAAGTACACTGACTTGCATCTAGATTATTAGATGTACCGTGTGGCATGTTGAAGCCCCAGTGCGCGTAGCACCATGCAGAGTTACAAAGGCAGGTTTAAGCCTGTGAAGCTTCACGCACTGAGTTTGTAGTCTTTGTAATTCCAACAAGGTGGCAATGAGAGAGGGAGCATGGTTTCAGAGGGCAAAACAAACAAACAAATTATATTTATATAGCGCCTTTCACATCGGAGGGACGTCCCAAGGCAATGATGAAAGTTTGGAAGCAAGTTGTTTCCCATCTGGGATGTGAATGTTGCACTGAGCAGAGAAGGGGAAAAGGAGAAAATATTTTAGAGAGAAGGAATCTCATCTTCAACGAGAACAGCACTTGTAAATAACACCTGTATATGCCCAGGATTATTAGCAGGAGATCACAGGGGCACTTTAAATTGTAACGTTAGCTTTAAAAGCCATTCTCAGTCCAGGAACAGTTCTCATGTCTTCCACAATTCTCCACATAATGAGCTCCCTAACTAACTAGGGAAAATAAATCATTTGACAAGGTCTCCCCGCACAGTGAAGGGGAAATATTGATTCTTAGGCAACCTGAATATACTCTACAACACAGCCTCGATAGCTAATGGACATGGATATATCCTCTCAGCCAAAGACTGGTGTGTGTGAATAGGGCTCAGAAGAAAAGTCTACAGGAGGGAAGCAAGCAGACAAAAATGAGAAAACTATTGTATGGCATAGGGTAAAAATATTACGAAATTAGTTGTGTCAGAGGTTTTGAAACTTCTAACACCCATCTTACCAGCTACTGTGTTGTACTTTAGACATTCAAACATTGTATTTATTTTCAAGTCGAAAACATGGTCAGCTCATGGCTGGATGATCCTGTGCAATAAATCAGTTTACACAATGTTACACTGTTGTCTTAACTGTCCACGTGCAGCACTGCAGAAGAAAAGCAGGTATTTCCATTTTAGAGGTTATTGAGATTGTTATGGGGAAGAATGTCTTGGGAGAGTGCTTTCTGTTTAACTCCCTTCCCATAGCTATTGAAGAGAAAAGATAACCATTAATATATAATTCTATGTGTTGTGAAGAATATTTACATATAGTTCACCATCAGAACGGTCACCTCAGCTGCTGTCTGTTTCAGTGATAAGCTAGAGGGTGAAGTTGGGGGCCATTCAAAGCAGCTCCATTGATTGTAGCTTCTTTCACCTTAAGCAAAACCAAGAAATTACAAGTCCGAATTTCCAAACTTTCTCAAAAGTCCATTCCAGTCATTGTTACCTCTGACCTCAGGGCGTTTTTCACTTGTTCTCAGTCCTTGCTTTATTGTTATCTATATTGTACAACAAGAACTCCCAACAATTTGCTATTATACGGTGCCTTTCACATTGAATGGACATCTCAGAGCATTTCACAGGGGCAATAGGGAGCACTGAGCAAGATGGAAGGGAAGGCAGATTTAAGGGATGGTCAGTAGATAGGTTGCTGGAAACAAGTGCTTTGTTCTGTTTTCACTATGGTGTTTGTTGTATATTGAAGTATTCATTCTGTTGTCTGTATTGCTTTTATTTTTCCGCTCTCTTTGCCTTCAGAACCCTCTTAAAAACAACTCTTTGACTATGCCTTTGATCAACATCCCTAATTCTTGCTCCTGTCTCCCTCCTACGTATTCACGATATTGGTTAAACACTTCAAGATTCAACACTTCATTCTGGGTGAAAGGCATTATATAATTGCAAGTTGTTAGGGTTGGCTGACAGACCCATTAAAGATACTTGTGCTTTGCTATAAATGGATTCTGAAACATGTATAGTAAGGTCTGCTCTCTGAAAACTCACTTGATTGTGAGTAATTACAGTCCAGTAGCACCGAAGATATTGAGATTCTTGCCAATAACCACTGAATTAATAATTTTCCAATCAGATCTGGTTTTAACAGATGGCTACTTTTATTTACGTTCAGGCACTGTTTTCTATACAGCACATTCATGTGAATTTCGTAAAAGGAAGTGGGTTTGGGTTTCTGAAATCTTTAATTATTGAATTACAGTACTTACAATGTGACCACACTGTTGTGTTCAGAAGATCTGCCCCCTGCTGTGTGGGTACTTTACCTTCGGCAAACCAGTAGTTTTTTAGAATTGACCAGGCTTTTTAATCCAGTGCTTGGAATTTGAGATGGGAAGAGACAAACATCCAGAACTTTGTGATAATGTTCAACAAAGATTGTTTCATTATTGTTTACTTGCTACTGTTTTGCTTGTTCTGTGGCATACAAAACCGTGTTAATACCTATATACGCAATTGATGTATTGATCACATTGTCTCGTTGTTGCTACAATTGTTTTCAAATAGTTTGTGTCAGTCATGTATCATGTTTCACAGTTTGGATCCTCTAAATCTGACCTGATCTGCACTCGATATATAGATGCTGGGGTGAAGGAAGCCCATCTCAGTAGTTGCTTTCACACCATTAGAAATTGGAGTATTTTACCCATCAAGTGCCTTGCTGGCACTATGTTCCATTCTTGCAATCAATTTGATTTAAAGAAGAGTCATATCTATAGGATATTTGCTCTGAATTACTACCCCCCCTCCCCCACTTTCTGATTATGCTTCTTGGTATATGTAACATCATTTGCTTGGTCGCAAAGTGGGTTTGGCTGTCTACAAATCCCATTTGGTGGCAATATTCTTTTCATTTTTTTGTGTATCCAGCATTGAATGTAATAATACAGTTGAAGGCATTCTTGCAGATATTATCTGAATACACCTACTGGCAATGTGGGTCCATGTTTAAATGCATTCAAGCAGTAAAGCATGTTCAGGAACAATACCAGCAGCTAAATATTACTTAAAATAACAAAAAGCTACTGATAGTACAAGAGTGGAGTCAGAAAACATTCAGAGTTTTACTGCAACAAAATAGACAGCGACGTGACCAAATATGGAGGAACAGTTATATGATGTATTGGAATGTTTGTGCTTTTTTAAACCCCTGTTTATAAGTCTCTTGCTATTTCTATTTTATACCAGGAAAATAAATAGAAGCAACATAAAATGTACTGGGAATAGAGACCGTTGTAAAGTCAAGACGGATGTGTGACGTTTGAGTACTTTTTGGAGGTCAATCAGCTGTCTGACACACACACACATTACCATGCTTCGGACTCTCCAGACCAAATTACTTTGAATTCGATGCACAGGACGACCCCAGTTAAACATGGGTTCACCTTATAGCGGGTGTCTCAAACCTGCCCTTCCTGGCTAAAGCTTTGGAACGCGTTGTGTTGCCAACCAACTTCGCGCACACCTCTCCCTCCATTCTGTACTCGAACCCCTCCCAGCCCGTTTTCCGCTCTGCTCATGGTACAGAGACAGCACCCGAGAAAGCTATTGATGCCCTCCCTAACTGTGACCAGGACCCTCGTCCTCCTGGACCTCTCCACCGCGTTCGACACAGTTAATCACGCCATCCTCCTCCACCGCCTTTCCTCCATCATCGACCTCAGTGGGACCGTACCCGCTTGGTTCGAGTCCTACCTCACAAGCCGCCAGCACTACATTTCTGCACTTTTCTTCTCGTCCCCGCCCAGTCACCTGCTCCATCCTTGGCCCCCTTCTCTTCCTCATCTATATGCGCTCTCTCGGTGATGTCATCCACAGACACGGGGTTAACTTCCACATGTATGCAGATGACACTCAACTCTTCTACTCCTCCAACTGCGACCCCCAGTCCTCTGATGTTCTGTCAGCTTGTCTGACAGACATCAAGGTCTGGATGAGCGCACATTTCTTGCAGTTAAGCATCAACAATTCAGAAGCCATACTCTTTGGCTCCTGTTGACGTCTTCTTTACTGTGGTTACGATTCCACTACCCGATCTGTCCTTAAAACTCTCTGAACCCGTGCGCAACTTAGGTGTCAGGTTTTCCTAAATTCCCAGTGATCCTTCCCCACATTCGGTCCCTGACCAGGAGTGCTTTCCTCCACCTCCGCCACATTGGCCGTCTCCGACAACACCTCACCCCACAAGCTGACAAAAGCCTTGTCCACACCATTGTCACCTCTCGGCTGAATTACTCAAACGCCCTCCACTATTCACAAAATTCAACTCATCCAAAACTCCATCGCCCGCATTTTCACTTGGATTAAACTCCACACCCCGATTACAAACTCCACTGGCTCCCTGTCAACAGAGTAGATTGACTTCAAGATCCTAACTCTAGTGTTTAAACCCCTCCACGCCTTGGCACCCCCCTTATCTCTCCAACCTCCTTTCTCCTAACAACACTACCCGTTGCCACCGCTCTACTGGCGCCGGCCTCCTCCTTGACCCTCGAATCCTCCGCTCCACCATTGGCGGCCGTACCTTCAGCCACTATGCTTCTAAGCTGTGGAACTCCCTCCCTCAATAATAATAATAATCTTTGATATAACATCTTCAAGACATCTCAAAGCACTTCACAGAATATACTGTAAAGTGAATTGACTATTTTGTGGGCGAAACACAGCAGCCAATTGCGCACAGCAGTGCCCCACAAACAGTCATGTATTGAGTGACTTTTTTTTAAAGGAATTATTAACCCGGAAAAGCGATCTGCCAATCGGCTAATAATCGGGTTCCTACTTACTGCTAGGTAAAGGGAGATGTGTGGAGTGAGGAAACTTGCCCAACATTTTGCCCTGCTGGGAATCAAACCCAGGTTTCTCACTTGCGAGGCGAGTGCTCTAACTACTGAGCTACAGGACTCCTCAATCCCTTTGCCTTGCCCCCTCTTTACCCATTTCAGGTTTCGCCTGAAGACCTTACTCTTCGACCGTGCCTATGGTCACCTTTCTCCTCTCCCTGGCTCGACATCGGGCTCCACCATTGTTAAGCGCTCTGGGACGCTGCCCAGGGTGGAGGGCGATATATAAATGCAAGTTATTGTTATGGCTATGAAATCATGCTGTACAGCAAGTGCAATACACTTGGCTTGCAGTGCCGCTGATTTCATCACTTCCTCTGTGTTGTGCATAGTACATGGAAGTTCTTCTGGCATCACCACACAAAGGATGTATATGGTTTCTGCTTATCTGACCTTTGATGGACAATCCCAAAGAGGCTCATTAATATAGGGGAGTTTAGGTTCAGATTAACAAGGATCAAAGTTTGGCGATGCCAGCATTTGCTTTGGGATGGTACTGGAGTATAACCAGCTAAAAATACGCATTGGGAACACTTGATATCTTCCCGCTGCTTGTCCAGTTAGAACCACCTGTTGGGACTTTGGGTTAACTGGAGTCAAGTGGATGAATCACAGAACTCCAGTAATTGGTCTGCTCCTTAAAGTCCCACCAACCAGCTAGGCTGGTCCATGATCAAAATACCCCAGTGGATCTGCCTGGTGCAGGTACCACATTGACGAGACAGTCACAGAGCACTGACTTGATTCTGTTCTTCCATTTCTAGGCATGTCACTTTGGAATCAACTCAGCCTGAAACAGGCCCTGCTTACCTCACCTCCCTCCTGGGGTATAGTTGCAAGCTGGTTATTAAACATCTGAAATGTGCAGGTTTGTGCCCTCACTGGGTGAGAGCAGGTAGCAGGAACTCCTCGCAAACACATGGTGAAAGGCACAGCATGAAATGCATGAGGTAGTGGTTCTGACCAATTCAGATCGTACTTGAAGACCTTTCTCGACAGTGACTTCCTGTCTCTCATTGGTTCAGTGCCAAGCTCTACCCCTGTTAAGCGTTCTGAGAAGCTATCCCACATGAATTTATATTATATAAATGTAAATTGTTGTCATTATAATAATCCTTGCATTTGATATAGCGCCTTATTACGCCTTTCAGACATCTCAGAGCGCTTCACAGAATATGCTGTATAGTGAATTGACTGTATGTTTTGTGGTCGAAACATGGCAGCCAATTGTGCACAGCAGTGTCCCACAAATAGTCGTGGATTGAAGTGACCAATTTTTTTAAGGAATTATTACCCCTGAAAAGCGATTCGCCAATCAACGAACAATTGGGTTCCTACTTACCTCTAGGTTAACAGAGATGTGTGGAGTATGGAAACTTGCTCAACATTTGCCCTTCCAGGAATCGAACCGAGGTCCTCTCGCTTTCGAGGCGAGTGCTCTAATCACTGAGCTATAGGACTTATTGTACCAATAAGAGAGGTGGAGCTTCAGCAACAACTGCTTACCTCTGCATATCAAGGGACCAAACCCTAGATATATGAACCTGGGCTCTCGGTAATTGCTTCCAGCAGTATCATCCCAAGGCTAAAGTTTCCTCATCAACTATTTGACAGACTATTTGGCTAGGCCTTTCCAGCATGCCTCCAGCATGCCTCAGCCCTATAGGGTGCTGTAAGTGGTTAATGTTGCTTTAACCCTCCCTCCTTGTAACCAGGGCCCCTTTTACCTCAAATCTACCTGACAGCAAGGTGCTGAACCTCACAAATACTACGAGGTTTCTATACTGGAAATATATAGCTTCAGTTATAAGGAAAAGTTAAGTTTATAAAGCTTCTAAAAATTGTTGGATAGCTTTGATTTTGAGGTGCTTCTGAAGGTAAATTGAACAAGATATCAGGTCATTGTTAAACTTCCCTCATTCTCTCTCCCTATCTCTGCTTGCTTCCCAATTAATGGTTTTATTGCCTGTGAATCTGATGAAGATTCAGCTCTAGACTGAGGAACCGACCTGTTTACTTAAATCGCTGCAGTGTGCCTCATTATGTGCCTCTACCTTCTCCTCTCTGATATTCACATGTTAAATTGACAACTTTGTCAAGATGCTCCCATCTGTTCTGGCACATTGAAATTCACTGAGAACGTGGGTTACTGAGTAACAACTTCCTATATGTGTGAAGTCTGCTGGCAAGATTTCCATTGAATCTTACTCTTTCATTTTTGTGGAAAGCTGGAGTTTGTGTGACAGTTTATGGGTTTCTGTGCAACGTGGTTGTGGCAATGCTAATCAGCTGTATTCAGCCAGAATACAGACAGATTGAGCAACTCTTCTCTCAGCTATGTCAGACAATCTTAAATTATGTGTTTTAGAGAAGTTGCACGCTAATTTGCAGATTGTGTTACATGTGCATCTGTCCGAATTACTTCCAAATGCTCGTAATTATTCAATTAACAATTAGACAAGGATTTTGGAGTACTTGGTCATCTTTCATGTTGTTTGTTCCATAATTAAGGGCACCTATAATTCCCTCTGTACTTGTGTTAACACATGTTATCATCACCCCCAAATTGGAGTCCACTGTGTCTAATTTCACAAATTGGAAAGGATTATTTCAGCCTGTCTAACCTGTCCCACTGTCGTATCTTTAATATTCAATTACTTCGATCCACTACAATATTATATTCCACTAATGTGTATATTCTCATTTATGTGAGGTGTTATCTTGTACATAATGTGTTGGAAAACTGCCCAATTTCATGCAAATTTTAACCTCTAAGCATTTGTACCATTAAAAACAGGCATTATTTTCTATTTTTTTTAAAAAATTCTCCCAATAACTCCCACTTCTCAGTCAGACAGCTTATAAACTCATTCATTTGGGCATGGGATCTTGAATTTCTTGCACTGCATTGAGATGATGGAGTAAGATAATAATATAATAATTTTGCATTTGATATAGCGACTTATCACGTCTTTGAGACATCTCAAAGTGCTTCACAGAATATATTGTAAAGTGAATTGACTAGATTTTTTTGTGGGCTCTTTGGCATCTGAGAACTGCTTATTCCTGAAGTCTGTGAACAGCTGTGTATGGATGGTGTATGTTTGGGATCCTTTAGCTTTCAGAGACCATTGTCACTCCTGTTCTGTACACAGGGATAACCCTCACTCCTTTCTCTTCACTTCCTTTCTCTTGTTCTCTGTTGAGAGAAGCAAAGAAGAAAAGGCATTTTTCCAGATACATTACACACAGATGGAAAAATGACTAGAATCAGCCCATCTCAGACACTTTGGGAGGTTTAGGGTATTGTTTCTCACAAACAGAATGAGAAATCAGCCCTAAGTACAGCAGCATCTTTTCGCCTGTAATGTTGGCGATGGCAGTACAAAGAAACTGAGTCCCAATTGTACATCTGACATTAAAATCCAAAGAGATTGCCTGCTGAAGGAAAACTTGTTTGTAAATGTTGGGAAGATGGGGAAAGGGGAAGTTGCATGTTAACAGGCCTGTTGCTGTCATAATCAGTTGCAATGTTTTCAAAGGTTCACAAATTGCTGCTACATACAAATAGGGTTATGTGCATCTTGCCCTTTTCTAACAAATGGAAAACAAAACCTCCTCCAAAGTAGTCTGAGCACAAGTACACTTGGCTTTTAATTCCAGCAAAATAATTTCTGATGTCTACAAAGTGAGGGTGCCCCTTAAGGGTTAATCTGATGTTTTATGGGGAGCAAGCCAGAACAAGCTTCCAAGTCAAATCTGGGACTTTTCATGTTTTCAGGCAGGGGATCAGGTGACAGTCTCTGATGGGAGTATGGTTTATTTTCGCCTGACAAGTCAGTATGCGGAAGATAAATTGTCTCCAGAGGAACCAATGTTTCAAAGTGCAGACATCTGCGCTGTTCGAGATGGTTGTAGCCCTTGCTATGACTAATCTCCAGTGTATTTCCTTAGTCCGAACCAAATTTATAGACATGCACGAAACATAAAATTATACCTTACTTCAGCTGTTTAACTGACAAATTTGGATTGGAGACAAGATATAACAAAACCATTGAATTTCCTGTGCATGTTCCTTTGTTTTTTTTTATTCATAATGTTGCCTTTATTCCCAGTGAATCATGTCAACTTAATGTACAGTTTGTAGACAGATTAAACCATACTTGTGCAGTATTGCTGGTTGTCTGCTGCCTTCCATTGTGCAAACTACACTGTATTTAAATATAGATCTGAGGGGGCAAAGGCATATTCACCAAGATTATAAAAATAAGTGGATAGATAGATGTGATTTTTGAACAAGCCTTGTTTACAAAAGTGTCTTGCATCATTTTACTTCAGGTCTAGCCTCAGCCAGTTTTGTTCTTCAGCGCATCTGAGACTTGGATCTACTGGCCTGCAGGCAGCACCAAGCGTCCAAAAGGGTGTCCGTCCTGATCAGTTTGAAGCCAAACGGAACTCTTGGGGCTCAACTCTAGTAAATTGCAAGTCACGCTAAAGTTATTACTGCGGAGCTGTTAGTGCTTGAATTCTGATTGAAATGATGCTCAGATGAAGAGATGTGGCATTTTATAAAGTGTGCAAATGTATGCTCATCAAGATTTGTAATCTTACTGCTGCTGGTTATCCGATTTATTCAACTGTGCAAACTAGATACTGTGACATATAAGTCAAGCAACACAGTCAAATTTCTGACCTTCGTTCTACTTATCAGGACTAGAAACTGTGTTGCTACACCATGGTACTGAACACACATATCACAGTGTCTAGTTTGTGCATTATTTATATGAAAAAAGGTTAGCTATGTTTTATATTCTGTATTATCTATATCAGGGATATTATCTGATGCAATTAAGGTAAATGAGGTGCCCCTACCACCTCTTCCAGAGTTGCTTTTCTCAGTGCTTTTGTAGACAGCAAGATAAAACACATCCTCTCTAGTACTGCTAACTAGCACTGTTCTGGTTACACACGGACAGACTTGTCTTTCTGCTCGTACATCGCTGGCTTGTTTGCAGCTTCCCCTATTATTGAGAGATCACAAGGGAGGTACAGTTGAAGAATGGTGTTCAGATCATTTGATCTTATCCTTCCAGAATACCCACCCAGAATGTTGTACTTACCCAACCGCCTTCCCATTTCAGCATTAAGATCAAAACATATCCGAATCCCCCATTCTAGTTTCCATCATATTTCCTGATAACCTGGGCCAATAGAAAAGTGCGCCATAATTTTTCCACGGAATCCGTTATGAATAGCGTCTCCCACTGTCAAGCCACTAAAAAAAATTAAGTGTCTGGCTCCTGGGCTCTCGCGCTATTTACTTGGCACAACTGCGGGCACAACGGCTCCGGAACCGCATACGCAGTGCAACGCAAGCGGGGAATGGGCTTCACTCCATTCAGAGACCCCACTGCTGTGATTGTCTGTGTGTGTATATGTGTTTGTGGGTGTCCCTGTGTAAGTGTCTCTCCTCCGTCTGTATGTGTTTGTGAGTGTGTGTGTGCCTGTCTCTCCTCTGTGTGTGTGTGTGTCTCTCTCTCTCTGTGAGAATATGTGTCTATCTGTCTGTGTGTGTGTCTCTCTCTCTCTCTGTGAGAATATGTGTCTTTCTGTCTGTGTGTGTGTGTGTCTCTCTCTCTCTTTGTTTCTATGTCTGTGTGTAGTGCCGAGCCCTGAGAGGCAGGAGATGGGGAGCTCCTGTAGCCCCGCAATCAGGACGCTGGACCTGAATGTTTGTTTTTTGACGGATCTTCGGGCCTGCGCTGGTGTCTCTTCCCCCCCCACAAATGGGCCACTCAGTTTATATTAAAGTGGTTGGCAGTAAAATGTACCCAATAGCACCAATCAAAACCCTGAAATATTCTGCAAAATTTGTCAGATTTCTCCGGAATCTTTGCCAAATATTTCCGCACTTCTCTATTGGCCCAACCGATAACCCGTTCAAACCACTAATCACTCTCAGAAAAACATCCCGGTCCGTTTTAAAATTGCCCTTCACAAACCTGAATCTGAACTCTTGCTTAGCTGCTTTGTGGTTCCAGCAGATAGTTCTTAAATTAATTTTCGAGCAATCTTGCTCGTCCACAGTTTCTATGGTGTCACTAATGCCATGAAGTCCTCCCCACTGTTTAAATGAGCACCGATAGTCTAGGATATTACTGAATACCTTTAAGAAAAAGTGGATCCGCATTATAATGTGGGATCAGACGTGAACCGAGTATGAACTGAATAAAGCTGTCAACATATCCTAGAGTATGTGTGCATTGTGCAATATGCCATATTTCAAAGATCAAATTGTCCTATGCATTTTGGGGTGGGAATGAAGGGGCATTCCCTCCCTCTCCCCCACCCCGACAAGCTTCACTTCTGAAGATAATTCAAGTTATGTTAATTTTACTTGTGTAGAAAAAACATAATTTGTTCCCTCGGATTTCTTTCTGTGTTGGCTAAAAGAAAGAATAAATGCTGAATATTTCTGATTTAAAGGACCCCTAACTGGACTGGATTTTTTTTTGTGTGACAATTTTTACATTTCGCCCACAAAATATACAGTCAATTCACTTCACAGTATATTCTGTGTAGCACTTTGAGATGTGTCGATGTCCTGATAAAGCGCAATATCAAATGCAAAGGTTATTATATTACATTTACTGTGCATGTAAAAACTTCTAGAATTCCTAACCAGTGAAAAAAAACTTTTCTCTAATTTTATATTTAAAGTAAAACTTTCAATTAGTCCTTATAACTGCACATTTATTTAATCAGGATTGCTGTTTGACCTACTTGCTTCTGCTAGACATGTCCTTTCAAATGGTGCAGTTTGTAATGTAGTGCAATAAGTAAAGTAATTGATTTAAAATATAAAGCTTTATCAGGCTATGTATTTAAAGGAGTATTCCTACTCTTGAAAGCTCTTGCACAGTCAGAGGACGTTGTTGGAGCTAAAACTAAAGTAATTACGGTAGACTGTGATTCATGCATATTTATACCCTGATGAGCGGCTTAGCCTCCAGAGCTGTGCTCTGAGTCAGTCAGTGTATAGCATCCCTCAGGAGAGTGCTGCTGGTTTATGAAGTCATGTCACTGGGCCAAGAGTGCAAATCTGTGAAAACCTTTCTGTGAAGAGTCTGAGTCCAGTGCAGGATGAAGAGGACTGAGACCTCCTAGACGTGTTTAACCTAGACACTGTCAGCCCTCGAGCTCTGACCATGCCAAATGAAGTTAAAGAAATCCATTCACTGAAGTCAGTCTGTTCAGTGAACTCTTCTTACAGTCCCAGACCCTCTAGCAACTGCAAGTTCTGGATTCTTGATTTAGGTAAGAATTAGAGTCAGCATCTGAAGTTCAGCTTGTCTCATGTTTCTATAAATTTGTCATTTAGGTGCAATGTTTGAGCACAACAATTTGATTTATTTTGGACTGTGAGAGAAACTAAAAGGACAAAAATATGTTTCAGTTTATCAAAGGAATGTTTACACGACATAACTAGCTATTTCTTTCTGTTGTAGACACTTTTATGGCATTATTTTTTATTTAATTGCCCATATGTATTCCTTAAGTTCTGAGGAACATGCAAAGTGCTGGGGGAAATTCAAGATACAAAGGTGAAGTAATAAGTAAAATGTTCCATGAAGAGAGAGCACACAGACGTATTGCACTCATTACTGTACAGCTCAACAATGATTATTTAATACAAGATGCTATGGCTTTGTATTATTCATTGCAGATTACTTCATTCTTTGTGCACAAAATGTTGTTGCTTTTTTAAAATATTTTAATTTCCATAGGAATACTAATGTCTTATTTTGTGTAAGTGACAGAGTATAAGCATATTTTTCACCGTCTTTAATTGGGTGATAAATGACGCTGGGAAATTGAAAGTCTGGAGTTAAAGTCAAACTGGCTGAAGACATTCCCTGTTTCACTGTTACAATTTCCTGATTTTATGCCTAGTGCTGATTCTCTTGTATTGAAATAGCATACAGTTTATGATATTAACTACCCCGGCATTCCCCTCATCCACAACTGGTAGAAACCTATATCACTAGGAATATGTTACACAAATGTTGAGATTCTATTGTTCTTTAACAGTGAGCATTTACTGCTTAAAGTTTCAAAATACAGTTACTTTTTCCCTGCTGATTCTCTGCAGCACCTAACCATGAACCAATCCACTTGGCCAGACAGAGCATGTTAGGTTCCAAGTTTCCTTCCTGTTTGGTATCACCAAACCAGTGTGGGTACCACTGACTAGGGTGGTTGAAAATTCAGGCAAGGTTCCTCCTCCTGGTTTAATATCCATTGTTCCTTGCTAGGAATGTATGTGTGGGCGAGGGTACGATTTGGGGCTCATGTGATGGCCCTCCATTTGCATGTATCCGGACTCATCTATGAAGAATGGTTAGTTGTTGTACATCACAAGAGAGCCTGTCTCTGCACGTCCGAGCATGATGGACTCCTTTGTGGAGGGGCAGAGGGGGAAAACTGGGGAGCAAAAAAAAGAGAAAATTCTTAGCCCAAATGTCCAGGGTAAACCTCAGTGGTGGGTCAGACAATTCATGCATCGAAAAAAGAACACAGTTAACAGTGAAAATGAATGTGTACATTTCACATGTACGCATTAATCATCAATATCTTGAACTATTTTCTGTGCAAATAAACACAGAAACAAGCATTGAAATCTGGCCCCCATGACACACCAGCTGGTTTGCAACAATTTGAACTCAGTGGCTAGCACTATATATTGAGAACTCCCAGCTATCTGCCCCCTCCCAATCTTTTGTTCTAGGATTTTCTTCAGGATTGACTTCATTTTTAAACTAATTGGCTCATTGTTACTCTCACTTTTTATGGGATGTTACTGGCACAGATTAGTTGCTGCAAAAAAGCATCTGTTTTGTAACATTTATTTCATTTTGAATATATTAGATATTTGTAAAGCATTTAAGATATTTGTTTTTGTATGAGTTATTATTAACTGTTCCATTCTAACTATAGAAAGCAGTTTCCTTCACATTACTTTGCTTACCTTTCAAAAGGTTATCCAACAAAGTGCAGACAGTGGTGTGCTTCAAAGTCTACCTGAACAGTCATTTTGCTCAGCATCATGAATGTGCTAGTTAAACAGCTATAAGGAACCCCTCAGTTCCACAGTCCCTTTTTATTGTTGTCAGGCTGAGCAGATTTGCAGATGCAGATGTTAGCCTGGCTCAATTGATAGCACTTCTGCATCTAAGTTCAGAGGGTTTTAGGTTCAATCCCCTTGTGGGATCTTTGAGCTCATCGTCTAGGTTGACACTCCCCTGGGGGAGTTCTACATTGTTGGAGATGCTGGCCTTCAGGTGAGCCGTTAAACTAAGGTCTCATCTGCCTGTTCAAGTGGAAGTTGAAGATCCTTTGCACTGTTAGAAAAGAGAAGAGAGCTTCTCCCAGTTTCCTGGCCAACAATCCCATAAATCATATTCATGATTCACTTCATGACTGTTTATGGGGTAGAGTTGAGTGCAAATTAGCTGTTGTATTCACCTACAAATACACGGTCACTACACTTCACAGTAAATTCCATGAAGCGCTTTGAGACATTTCAACGTGATAAGATGCTGTAGCAAATTTAAATACTACTAGTAGTATTATGTGATCAGTGGTAGTAACATTCCCTTTAATTCCCCATATCTTGTGTGGTGCAGTCTTTTTGGAAAAGCTAAGAATTTGCTGGGGAAGCTGAATGTTGCAGATCTATATTATTGGTTTGTCTCAGCAAATGCGAGAAAGAAAAGGAATGTGCTGCAAGGGATGTTCAGGTACAGGATGTTGTGACAGAAGATAGTATAAGGAGAATTTAAAGAATGCTAGCATCTCTAGATNAAAAAAACAGAGCTTCACACTTTGAAAATGATGTTATCCACTATCAGATGAGGATATTTGTAATACACAAAACTACATGTATTACATTTTCCTGTGGAAATGTTATTTTAAATTTTAAGTAAGCATCATCTCTCGCAATTAACCTTTGGTATTAATACCACTAACTGTCTAAACTTGTTAAAGTACAGTTGTTCTTTTGTTATTTGGGAAATAATTTTGCTTTTTTTCCCACCCTTCTCATGGGAAAATTACATTTCACAGAAAAACAACTTTTGGTCTTGAGATTGATGTGAAAAAACATTAATGTGGATACTTGAGAGCTTGTTTTATCTTTCCCAACTTACAAAATATGTAATTACATTACCAGGGATAAGGCTTTTAATTACAGCTGCGTTTGTGTGGAGTTCTTGTTTTAGAACTTGTCCAAGATATTGTCCGGTATGTTGAAAAAGTGAATAATTCTCGAAGCCAGCCCAGAAAAATCTTCCCACGTAGATGTAAAGCTAAACAGCAGCAAATTGTTTTTTATCTTGATTTTACTTTCTGAGAATATGGATACTTTTTGTAAGATTGAGTGAGAAATACCTTGAAAGTAAACTTAATCTTATTTGGGGCCCTTAATAAACATTCTTTGCAATTCACGTTCTTGAGATTAGTTGAAAATTTTTACATTTTGAAAAATCCTTTAGTTAATGATATCATTGACTAAGGCTTTTTGAAAATCAAGAAGGTTTTCAATAATTAATTACATGGAATCAGGGCTGCTCACAGCTAGTCTAAAACTGCTAATTTAACAGAAAATAGATGTGTGATTTGCGAAATTCAGAAACTAAATTGATTGCATTAATACAAGCATCCACTTAGGGATTTCATCTTTTTGAAATTAAATCTCAAAATGGCAAGTATGAAAAGAACTGCAGACTAGCTGAGGTTTAGGATTCTTAGGTCATGAATTTTCCGAATTCGAAGTTACATTAATAACGCAATAGATCTGGTTTACAAACACAGGACAACCTCTTCATTACATGGTATCTTGGATCCAAATAAGATACTGTGTAATAAAGAGGTTGCCTTGTATTTGCCACAAGTTCCACTTCCTGCACGTTTTCTGAAATGATATCAGTAGTAATTTCTGCGCATAGCATTCCTCTGTAGGAAGTGATGGCAATAGTGACCTGATGACCTGGAAACCAACATTTTATAGCATCGGAGGGCAGCTGGTCGACCCTGGAAGCAGGTAAACTGTCTTGTGCGGCGTTCCTCAGGGCTCTGTCCTTGGTCCCCTCCTCTTCAATATCTATGCTCCCTCTTGGTGACATCATCCGCAGACATGTATGCGGATGACACCCAACTCTACCTCTCTGTCTCCACCCTTGAGAGCTAACTTTCTTAGGTTGAACGTCAACAAGACCGAGGCTCTCCTGATTGTCTTCTACCACCACCTCCTCACTTTAGACTCTGACAGCACCACCACTGTCTCACAGCGCAGGCCGTCGAAACCCTCATACACGCATTCATAACATCCAGGCTTGACTATGCAAACTCTTTGCTTGTTGGCCTCCCCAACCCCTCCCTCCATAGGCTGCAAATCATCCAGAACTCTGCAGCCCGTGTCCTCTCTCGCACCAGGCTCCGTGACCCTATCACCCCCATCCTCGCCCGACTCCGCTGGCTTCCTATCACACAGTTCAAGATCCTGGTCCTCACCTTCAAAATCCTCCATGGCCTCACTTCCCCCTGCCTCTGCGACCTCCTAACCCCCTACTAACCTGCTCACTACCTCCGCTCAGCGGGCTCTAGGCCTGCTTCACATCCCCCGCCTCTCCACCCCACCATTGGCGGCCACTCTGCCTGCACTCTCTGGAACTCCATTCCGCAGTCCCTCTGCCTTGCCCCTCCCTTGCCTCTTTCAAGACCCATCTCAAGACCCTTCTCTTCAACTGTGCTTTTGATCTCCCTCCTTCTCTTCACCCTCCCCAATCCCCAGCTCGGGTCCGAAACATTGACAGTCCAGTGCCTTGGGACGTTCTCCCTACGTGAAAGGAGCTATACAACTGTAATTTTGTTTTTGTTTTTACCAGTATAGCGTGGGTCCACAGTTGACCTGTGATATAAGTGAATCCATGCTTAAACTAATGGATTCTAATGGGGGCCATCCCATATCACAAGCTAGAGCTCCTCACAAACTTGTTTTATGTTGTCCGTGTGAGTGGGCAAGGGTTCAGTAAGACCTGTAAAAAAAAAAAAAAAAATTTCAGAATTATGATTTGGGCACAACAGTTTTTAGGACACTACTTGCGCAGTTGGTTGCCATGTTTCACCACAAAATATACAGTCAATCCACTTTGCTGTATATTCTGTGGAATGTTTGAGACGTCTCAAAGACGTGATAAGGCACTATATCAAATGTAAGGATTATTATTATGCAGTAACATCACTGAAGCTTGAGACAAAAGAGATCTATGTATTAAACTTCCCAGTAAATACAGAATTAGAAATGCCTTTTGATGAGATAAAGGCAATACAAACCTAATCTGCTATAATGAGCTTTATATGGTTTACAGCTTTGATACTTAACTTGTTCTTGCCAGCTATTTTTTATTCCTAACTGTATTGATCACAAAATGGTAATACGGCAACTTCTTGTGCTTCCTAATATAAATGTTGGAAAGATTGATTTAGGTTTTGTGTTCAAAGTTAATTATTTTCTGCTAAAGTTGTAGTTTTAGCATTGAATTGTCACTACAAAAAAATTAATGATACCAGAAAAGTTTAGGGGCACTAGGAAGCCCAATTTACTAGCAGCATCCTGTACCTCTAAGACCTGGGCTTGAATCCAGACAAGATAAATGAGATGAAAGTCTGCTCTGTTTTGGCTGCAAGAAGAGCTATGCGAATTCGATTGAGACAATCTCAACTCCACTCATAATGGATGTAGATCCACAGCATAAAAGTGGTCATAATTCATCCCAAATTAGTGCTGAGCTAATTTAAATATGGACTGAGCTAACCGTTTAAATACAGACTTCACCAACAGGATATGTTGGATGAACTAATGGTCCTGGCGTGTTGCTTCCATCTATTTTCTGCTAACAAAATGTTGAAAACATTAAAAAAAATTGTATTCTATTCTACGTAATTTGATTCAAAATAAAATGGACCGAACCACTATATTAAAGTTCTCTTTTTACCATTGAGAATGCAGTGCCGCAAAGTAGTGGGAAAAGAATTTGGATCCAGTGATTCTGCATTCATGGAACGCTTGACCTTATTCATGACGTTGTGTGAGGGCTGGGAGAGAGGATCCATCAATGTTGTCTAGGATTATTCAGCTCTGTGGTACCATTATTTAATGTTATGTAATGTTCTTAATTTGCCACTTCAAATTGCTTCTCCCCTCCCCCCCCATTAGGTGGAGTCCTATAGCTAAGTGCGTGGAGCACTCACCTCGCAAGCAAGAGTACCTGGGTTTGATTTCCAGGCAGGGAAAAATGTTGGGCAAGTTTCCTTACTCCACACACCCCTGTTTACTTAACATTAAGTAGGAACCTGGTTGTAAGTCGATTGACAGATCGCTTTTCTGGGGGGAATAATCCCTTTTTTTAAAAAAAATAGTCCCACAATCCACGACTGTTTGTGAGACACTGCTCTACGCAATTGGCTGCTGCATTTTGAGAATTAAATAGAAGCTTGAAAATATTAAAGGGTATGAGAGCAGAGCAAGCCTGAGAGTTCAATCAAAAAGTGGCTTGGGTAGAGAAAAATACCAACTCAGACTTAATGGTCTGTTGCTGACCTGTAACCTTCTAATGATTTCAGAGCTCAAAATGTTTTGTTCAGATGCAAGTTTTCGAATGACAACATCTTTAAAGGTGCTGCTGGTTGTTTTCACAGTTTTAACTATCAGTATTTAAATGTCAAATAGTCACCATTAAGTTGTAATGCAATACTGAAAGTCAGCAGTGCTCCACAAAATATAGTCAATTCACTTTACAGTATATTCTGTGATGCGCTTTGAGACGTCTCAAAAGCATGAGAAGACGCTATATCAAATGCAAGGATTATTATAATACCACACAAGTAGTCTGTATAAAATTTATATTTTATTAGGGTGTACAAAATAAGCTTCAGTGTGGTCAGAGATCTAAGTGAACTTGAGTAGTTAGTGGCAGCAAATATGTGTCTTTATATTTACAAAAAATTTATTTTGTCTCTGTGGTGGATTGAGCTGGACCTGTCCTGATTTCATGGTGGATGAATCTACCCAAAATGCACAAGAGAGCGAAATGAAAGGGAGATTAGAGGTAGTAGTCGCACACTAATACAACAGCACGGCGTTGAGCAACCACCTGCAGTTAGGATCTGCTAATCAACTTCAACAAGTTTTCAAAGCTCCTCCTTTGTTTGATTAATTCCAGAAACCACTGTTATCAGAATAGACTCCAAGCAGCTGAAAGTCATTTCCTTGCTTGGTGTTGATGTAACCAAGAATCCTTTCCAACTGTTTTATTCAAAAGCTCATTTTTCAAAAAAAGATCCCAGTTAAACAAGAAGGGTTGTCCTTCCAATTTGCATCTGAAGACAGAACAAGGTTTGCCGATACGTTGATATTGTAAAACCCAATAAAACACTCAATTGAGATTAAGGTGGCATTTCAGTCTCCTCACTAAAGGCTTCTTGGAGGGAAGCTGGTCACCCATTGAGGAGGAGTTTTGTGTGCAGGGCTGTTCATCTATTGAGAACAGTACAGGTACTGTACTGATTTCAAGATCCTCATCCTCACCTACAAGGCCATTCACGGCCTTGCTCCCTCCTACCTCTCCAACCTACTATCCCCCTACCTACCTGCCCGTACCCTCCGTTCCTCTGGCTCCGGTCTGCTCCACGTCCCCGCCCAACCGCCCTACTATCGGTGGTCGGGCCTTCAGCCTCTCAGCCCCGAGGCTCTGGAACTCCATCCCCCAGTGCCTTCGCCGCTTCCTCCCTTTCCTCCTTCAAGGCCGGTCTCAAAACCTTTCTCTTTGACCGTGCCTTCAGCTCCCCTCTCGACTCTCTTCCTCCTCCTCGCTCCCTCCCTTCCCTCCCCTCACCCTGACCATTTCCCCTCCTCTCTCCCTCCCTTCCCTCCCCTCACCCTGACCATTTCCCCCCTGCTCGGGTCATGACCCAACTGTGCAGCGCCTTGGGACGTCCTCCTGACGTGAAAGGCGCTCTATAAATGGAATCTTGTTGTTGTTGTTGTTGTACTGTGTTTCTGGGGGAAATTTGTCTGCAGTTGTTACAGAATGTTCCCAATTCAACCATTTTACACGATCTATTTATGAAAAATGAAAGCACAAAAGAATGTTCAGTTTCAAATGCAAACTTCCTTCCAAATCGTGGTAGAGCATCAGTGCTTGTGTCAACACTGTTGCACACCAGTGAATTAAAGGTAGTTCAAGGAACCCAGTTATAACAGCCTCTCACTATCGACTTACCTTGCTTAAGCAGTTAGGTAATAGATCTCAATTTTGTGTGACTTTAAAGCACGAAAATCCTGTTATTACAAGAATAGTGTTAGAAAATTTGTTACGCACTGCGAGAGTGTGCAGCACAACCTGCTTATGACAGTAGGTTTGGTTGTGGATTGTGAGGCAAACAAAATCCAGTTATCTTGAGATTTGGCATCACAAACCTTGAAGTGTATTGATAGAGCAGTATATCACATGAGAACTGCCAGTCATGTCATCAGCCTGGAAGTGCTGAGTGTCAGTGGTTGATTAGAGCCCTTGCTATAATAATAATGCTTGCAATTGATATAGCGCCTTTAACATCAAAGCGTTTCACAGGATTTTACTGTAAAGTGTAGTTCCTGTAAAAAAAATTTAGGCAAACTCTGCCTTCCAATTTTTACACAGCATTATGCCCAAAACAGCCATGAAGAATAACAACAACAAAATTACATTTATAGAGCGCCTTTCATGTCGGGAGGACTTCCCAAAGCGCTGAACAGTCAGGTGTCGGGGCCCGAGCATGGGGGAGGGGTGGGGTAGGGGTGAGGGAAGGCAGAGAGGTAGAAAGGAGACCAAAGGCACGGTTGAAGAGAAGGGTCTTGAGACCGGCCTTGAAGGAGGCAAGGGAGGAAGTGAGGCGAAGGGACCGTGGGATGGAGTTCCAGAGTGTGGGGGCAGAGAGGCTGAAAGCCCGGCCACCGATGGTAGAGCGGGTCGGGGGGGAGACATGGAGCAGACCGGAGCCCACTAAACGGAGGGAGTGGGCAGGTTGGCAGGGAGTCAGCAGGTCAGAGTGGTAGGAGGGGACAAGGCCATGGATGGCCTTAAAGTTGAGAACGAGGATCTTGAACTTCATCCTCTGAGGGATGGGGAGCCAGTCGAGTCGGCCGAGGGTGGGAGTGATGGGGTCATGGAGCCTGGTGTGTGAGAGTACTTGAGCTGCAGAGTTTTGGATGATCTGCAGCTTGTGAAGGGAAGAGTTGCGAAAGCTGATGAGGAGGGAGTTCCCATAATCGAGCCTTGATGTGACGAATGCGTGGATGAGGGTTTCGGCAGCCTGAGGGGTGAGGCAGTGGTGGAGTCTGGTAATGTTGCAGAGGTGGTGGTAAGCAGTGCCGGTCATGGCATTTGGACTTTTAATTGGATCAAATAAATGACCCATTTAAATTGGAGAATGTTGGCCAGGACACTGGGAGATACTCCCTTCTGTTTTCAAATGGTGCTGTGCAATCTTCAATGTGCACTTGAACAGGCAGACATTTGGAGCTCGATTTAACATTTAATCCAAATGATGGCAACTCCAGCAATGCACGGCTCCCCTAGCACTGCATTGGAATATCAGCCTATTATGAGAGTTCAAGTCACGACATGGGGCTTGAACCCACAAACTTTTAACTTACATGCTTATAAGGCGGGTTGCAATTTTCTGGATCCCAAGAACTACCTTATAGTAGGATAGACTTGATCTTGATGAAACCGTGCCAGCGAGCACATGGTTAATTAAGTACTTAGCTAACACACGGAGGTGATGCACATCCTCTTCTCCAATCAAGAAACACAGAATATGAACCTACGTTTGCATTTGGACTTTCCATTATAATTGGCAAATCTCTGTTTTTGAATGGAAGCCAAGGCAGAAACTTTCAGAAAATCACCGAAGGATAAGTAAACTCTAATTACATTGAAATCAGCTGACTGAGGTTGAAGTGTAACATGTCAGTTCAGGGCACTGGGACAGACATTAGTTTCGGGGGGGAAACAGTGACAGAATTACTTACTGCCGTGCAAAATTGGCTGCTGCATTTTGCCCACAAATATACAGTCAATTCACTTTACGATATATTCTGTGAAGCGCTTTGAGACGTCTGGAAGACGTAAAAAAGGGCAATATCAAATGCAAGGATTATTATTATTACTTGTTGGGTACACTAGCACTAATAACTTGATATGTGCTTCGCTCGCATTTAATATTGTAATCCATTTCTGGTCGTGGAGCTGAAAAGGAAGCTCTGAGTACACAGGACTGAAGAGCTCGCTCAGGCAGGTAATCTCTGACATGGAAAAACAAAAATCAGAAACCTCATTAGCATACCATTTTGTTCATTAAATGCAATACAAGCTCAGCACTAAACATTCATGAATAGGAGGCGCAGTTCAGGTCTTCAGGGTAGACTACATTTTCTCACTGCAGACTTATAAACTAATGAGGCAATAATTGATCCTAGACTGTTTCCTTTCTGAGATACTATACTAATTTACTTCTTTTTTTCAACTGAAGCAAACTTGACTCCTTTGATTTTTGCTTTCACTGGCATACAGTTTCACAAAAGAATGCTGCCTTCCAAGTAGCAATTAATGTATCCGCCTTGACATTGAGGTTTGGCACCTTATTTGGCTTAAAGCCTCTCTCAATGTAACTTGGCATTGTGTGTGAGCATGTGGAAAATTTGACCACTTTGAGTTTCTGGAGAGAAATTATGGAGTTTGAATGGTAAAATATCAATATTCATCATTTTTTTGGAACGTTCTACAATCTGAGGAAACTAAGTTTTCATCAGTAAAAATAATTTTGTCTGCAGAATTCGTATCATTTTCTAGACTACAAAATTGGCCCTTTCTGGGTCATTGGTTCACTGTGGAGGGCAAACGTACAGCATACAGGAATTGTGGTCTATAGTGACCTGATGACTTGAAAGCTGGCAATTTGTGTAATTCCAGCGGTCTTTACCACTGGAAAAAAAACGGTGATTCATCTGTCAAATCAGAAAAAATAATCAATTTCAACCAACCTTAGTTGTGAGGCCATTAAACATTATTAAACTTGAATTAATGGTTATGCATGTTTCCAGCAATAACATCTCGCCAGCCGGAGGAACAATTACACACAGTTTTTCAACAGTTTAATGAAATTAGTCATGATCTTCAGGTATAATTCATCATTGTTCAAATGTCTGAAAATATTTATTTTAAGACTTTTTTGGGAAAGCTGGGAAAAAACTGTTGAGTGGACTGATTAATTTCAAAGACCTGATAATATTCAGTATTGTTGCTTCTTGCAACTGAGCTCTGACTGAAACTGTGCCTCACTATCTCGGATCAATCACATTTTATAGTAAATTAAACTCCTTTCAACCATGCACCAAATACCATGAGGGTGGTGACTCCCAAGTGCTGGAAATTGAATTAATCAATTTATAAAAATAATACTTACTGGTCAGAGTTGGTACTTGGAACAGAAGGTATTCCCAGCAATGCGAACAAGTACAGTCTGTGCTATTGGATTTCACGATCGAGTTGTATTGCAAAATCCCTAAGATATCTTCTGACTTGTCATTAGTTTTCTCCCCTTTCAAGTCCGTAGCCATATTTAAAGCAATTGCTCTTAAAAACTGAGCCATGGCCCTTTGGGTGCAGAGGAGTCCAGACATTTTGTGGAGAGGAGGTGAAGGTGTCAACAGTAAAGGTCTATGTTGAATTTCTTATGAAAAGAATTGCCAAAATCAAAATGCTGGCAATCCATGGCTAGTGTATATGCCTCTTCGTCTCAGGTATGTGTGGAGGTGGGGGTGGTGGTAGAGAAAAAGAAATGGCTTAGCTAAAGCCATTTGAAGAGTAACAACTAGTGGAGAGATTCTGAGCAGGGAACATTTTCTATATACTGTTCAACCTTCTCCAGTTCAACTGGTCATTCACCCAATAGATATTTGTAGGACCTTGCTGGTGCAAATAGCTCCCACAAATGGAGTTGCTGCACTTGACAGTAATTACCTGTGAAGCACTTTGAGATGTTTCCCTGTATAACAAGCTATTTAATTTCTGAGCAGAATATCACAGTAAATTGCCAAAGAAAGCATTGCAGAAACAGCCTAGGATTCTTTCTCCTCCCCTTTCCCAAATTTGTTTGTCCTGTACACTGGAGCTGAACTGTTCCTGTGAGTTTGAAATACGAGCACCAGGTGTTTATCTTTACCCTTGTGGCACACAGAGCTCATACTGTCCAGGAGCACTGACTCCCTGGTATTCTGCTGAATTGAGAGGAGAGGGAATTGTACACACCCGGCTCTGCATAGCTTCCTGCATCGGATAACAAGGATGTGGCTTATTTGTGGTTCCTTGGTCAGTGGTTTGCAACTGGCTGTATCTCTATGGAAGCCTGGAAGGAATGTATTTTGAAGAACGGTGCTATAAATGAGGACTAGTTATTTGGGACATTGAATCTTTTACAGCAATGGAATTTTTTGTGGCAATAAAGAACATTTTTTAAAGGAAACATTTTATTTCAGAATGAACAATTTAAAGAGATTTAGTATTGTTTTTTTTTAAATCCATGCTTCAGTCCTGTATTATAATACTCTTTTGATAGTGTAGTTTTATTTATAGAAGGTGAGCAAGCCAGCCCAACTGGGTGGGATGCTGAATTTTCAGAGCGAATGTAAATTCAGCAGAAGACAGAAGGAGCCTAGATTAATAACCCTGTTGGTGCGATCCTTTCTCCCTCACATTATCAGGCTCATAGACAATGAGTTCATTAACACTTCATGTTTGAACACTCCTCAAGAAAAATAACTCCAAACCTGTATTGAGTTGTGTAATGCACTAACACATTGTTAATGTTACTGTTCAGTGACAGTAAATCCCCCCATTACCTGCTCTTTGTCCATCATTTACCCCCTGAGCGTCACTCACCATTAGAATCCTTAGACGGACCCGACATTAAAACAATATAAATTGCAGTTTGCCTTAAGTTTAACAAAATAAAAGGTTCATCCTCTCCTAGTTATAATAATAATAATCCTTGCGTTTGATATAGCATCTTATCACGCCTTCGAGGTGCCTCAAACTGCTTAACAGAATATACTGTTCCCGTTTCGCGGCAGCCAATTGCGCACAGCAGTGTCCCACTTACAGCACTTTGTGATGACTTCCTTATGTGAAAGGCGCTGTATAAAAGTAGATTGCATTAGAATGGCTCTCTTTGGAAGCCGTAGGAATAAGCATGTTATGACATTTCTCTCAGTGAGGGAGGTGTTGCCTGTAGAGATTGTTATACAGTACATCAGAAAGCCTTGTTGAAGGGGTGAACTGTGACTTGTAGCAGCAGGTACAATCGGCATGGAGAGAGATTTTGAGCAGTTTCATCTCCTCAGCCATGGCAACAGTTTCTATGGCAGTAATTTCTCTTTGAAGCTCTGTACAAACTGTGCAAAGCTGTTGGGTTCATTCTAGTCCAATTGGTGTGCATTTAACTTGTGATTGCAGTTGATAGCAGTACTTTAATGAGTTTAGGAATTTTTAATCCTGTCACTGTAAAATAAGCAAAATTGTTCATTAGTGATTTCTGTGATGTGTTCCTTCCCATCTCTTCCCCCATGCACACAACTTCCAATCTACCCTCCAACTTACCCATTTCAGAATTTGCTGCATAAAAAACAATTCCTACACCTTACAGTAATTACTTGCGAAGCACCAGTTCTTTCTGATTGATAGTCACAATCAATTATAATCAAATAATAATCATTGCATTTCACATAGCACCCTTCACATTCGGAAGACATTTCAAAGCGCTTCACAGGATATTTACTGTGAAGTGTAATGACTGTATTTTATCGGTGAATACAGCAGCCAGTTTGCCGCACAACAATATCCCACAAACAACCATGAAGTGAATGGCTAATTCATGGCTGTTTGTGGAACATTGCTGTGCGATGCTGTGCTATGAATTGAGTCATGATGACCTATTTGTGGTAATTGGTTTGCATCCAAAAAGGCAAACTTTCCGTTCAGCTTTACTATATGTACAGGACCGAATAATGTTGCTTTAACCTTGTGATTTGAATGCTGCTAATTCTTTTTTTATTGAAAGTTATTGTGAGTAGATATTACAACTTGTATTGATCTGAGTTTCACCAGTAATATTTTACAAAGAAAAATAATAAAGCATTAAGCCATTATTTTACTTGTAGCATTTTTTAATCTAGAAGCACTTATGCACAGAAATCTACATATACTGCAACATGAGTATTCTTTAAGAATAGTGGCTCACAGAAATTGTCTCTCAAAGTAGAAATCATTTGTATTGTATGGGTGAATTTTAGTTTCAACTTAACTTTTTATAGAAAATGCACAAACTATTGTGCCCAGCTATAAAGGATAATTGAGTCCCTTACATTGGCAAAGTTCCTTTACTTTGAGTGGGTTGAGGCAGGTTTAAGGTGACTGCCCACTGATTAGAATGAAACGTCTGCAGTTCAAGCTGGCAATTGGGAGCAGTGTCAGCAAACGATGATGGCTTGGACTCGCTGATAAGAATGGATTAATGTGGGCTTAGAGGCTGGGGCATGAATTTCCTTCGCTTCGTTCAAGGTCTGTCTTAAGACCTTTCTCTTTGACCACATCTTTGGCCATCTTTCTCCTCCCCACCTTGGCACCCAATGCCTCCCAATCCCCCTGCCAAATCCAAGCCCCAGCTCAGATGCAAACCCTCAACTGTTCCAATGACTCGGGATGTCCTCCTGACACGAAAGGCGCTGAATAAATGCAATTTGTTGTTGTTCTTATAGGACACACATTTGAGGAATACTGGAAAAATAATAAATGAGACTATATTATGAAATGATATTCAGAAACGAATCAAGTATAACTAGCAGTGAGTGACACCAGTGACGTTCTGAGAGTATGAGTTAATGCTTGGCTTGTGCCAAGTTAGGGAACAACTCATTGACCACCCAGTGACTAACAAACATTGATAGAAGTATTTTACCTTGAGACAGTGGCTGGCATCAACTGATTACTATCACTTCACAGAAGAGGTCTGATGCATATGCTGCAGTAGGTATAATTTATTCTCCAGCAGAAGACTATTAATTATATCACACGTGTGGGCCAAACGTGGTGCAATGACATGCATTAAAAGTACTTCTACACAATATACCCTTCTCATTTTAAGAGTATTGGTGAAGTGTGAACATCGGTCACTCAATCCACGACTGTTTGTGGGACACTGCTGTGCGCAATTGGCTGCCACGTTTTGCCCACAAATTCACTTTACGGTATATACCGTGAAGCGCTTTGAGACGTCTCGAAGACCTGATAAGGCGCAATATCAAATACAAGGATTATTATTATCAAATACTAAAACTAATGCCTCAGATTTGAACCTTTGCACTCCAATTCTAGTAAGATTTTTGCCTGATTCTTTAGTTCGTAACTGAGCCAAATTAAAACTGTTATACTACAACAAGCAGCAGATATGTCATTCGGGTGGGGCAAAACTGAACAGGATGTAATGTTGATTGAACAGCTGGAATGACAGCAGTGCTTAAAATTTTTGTTGATTCAGAATATCTGCAACTCCCTTTTGAGCCTTTGTTACCATTTCCCACATGCAGGGGAACTGAAATGTCCAAAAAAATACACAACTGACAAAGACGAGGAGGTGGTGACATTTCCATTACAGGGTGATTAAAGAACATCAGAATCAGGGTCAGTCAGCTTTCAGGGGTCAGAATTTGCAGAAAGAGGAGATCATATGTCTGAGCATTGGACAATCTCTGTTATCCTGTTCACCTTTTTCACAAGAATTGTGATTTCAAAGCTTTTTAGTTTTATCTCAGCAGGACTTTATCATAATGTGTTTCTTTGTAGCTTTCATATATATATATAAATATATATATATTCACTTTACACTATATCAAATGCAAGGATTATTATTATTATATATGCCTTGTAATTTTTGAGTACTTTTAAAATAAATGTCAGCCTAGTGTAATTGGTAGCACCCTCGCCTCTTAGCTGGGACTTTGAATTCAGTTTAGACTGACACCAATACAATGCTGGGGAAGTACTGCATTGCTGCCTACAGATAAAATATTAAACTGAGATGCTGTCTGCCTGTTCAGGTAGACGTCGTACCTGTACACTATTTGAAAAAGAGAAGGGAGTTTCTCCTAGTAACTTAGTCAACTGCACAGAAGTTGCATAAAATAAAATTGGTTATTCACTTCATGGCTGTTTGTGGGACACTGCTTGTGCAAATTGGCTTTACAAATACACAGACGCTACACTTCACAATTAATTCTGTGAAGCGCTCAAAGGCACCTTGCTATTGTAAAATGCACTTTATCCAATGCAAGGATTATTATTCGTTCTAAATTAAGATATACTTAACCACAGAATATTTTTTATGGCAGTATAATTTGAAATAAACAAAATGTAATGTAAATTATTGGGTTTAAAACCCCATCTCATTCGTTTTACCTCACTTCACTAGCCTTGGTATTCAAGTTTGCCTGCTGCCTTTGGAATAATAAGGTGTTGTACAGTAACTCGAATATGACCAATGGTTTCAAATGCTCTATCTCACTTTATCCGTCACCCGTTTCTTAGGATCAAAAAATATTTATTGCTTCTGCAGCCAGATTTCTCTTTTTTTTGTGATAAGCAGTTTATTTAAGCTGCACCACTGTTAAATGCTCCAAACTGCTACCCTACATGAAGGATGCTATATCATTGCGAGTTGTTGTTAGAAAGGTTGAAAGCTTGCCCACTTAGGATTACCCTCCCCACTAGGGCTTTTGCTCACAGGGTTGAGGACATTTCAATCTCATTAATGACCCAGTTAGGCTGGTCAGCTGTCAATTATGCCTTGGATTACTAGACTCCCTGAGCCAGTTCAGCCCTAGAGAACGTGAATGTATGTTTCCACCCCACGACTCTCCCAATTCTGAAATGGGTTCAGTAATTATGTAGGATCTAAACTTGTCTAATGTTGAAGCTCATAGAACTGCTTCTGACAGCTGTGGAAACTCCAATGCCATCAGGCTAGTCTTTTCCCACATCTATTCCCTGTGCTTTACCAATCCTCAGCTCCTTGCATCAACTTTCACTCTCCCGAGCCTTGGAAAGTACTGGCTTAAAGTGTAACAGCTCACAAATTTCACAAGTTAAGATACATTACCATCAATGTAATTGGCTGGAAACATTTTGGGAACCATTTTTTCTTCTCAACCGTTAGAAGAAAAGTTGTTCAGTAATATAAACATCCTTTTTAATAACTCACTGTACATAGGTTGAGTCTCTTTTTGCAGTCTGAGATTCTTATCAAACTATAATAATAATAATCCTTCCATTTGATATAGTGCCTTATCACGTCTTCTTGACGTCTCAAACGCTTCACAGAATCTACGGAAAGTGAATTAACTGTATTTTGCTGGCGAAACGCGGTAGCAAATTGTGCACAGCAGTGTCCCACAAACAGTCGTGGATTGAGTGACCAATTTTTTTTATTATTATTAGCGTAGAGTCTACACTGCATTGCTACAGCCTTCTGTTACAGCTTTTCAAGGAACCAAATTAGAACCTTCAAATAAATATGCAGTGTTGACCGTAATGCAATTTTGCATTCATTTTCTATAATAATATTATTAACCTGGATTGAATTTCAGATTTCCTTTTAATTGATGATTTTACCTGCCCTCCTCAACTTTGTTTAAACTTTCAATAAATCATGCTGTTCTCAGAAGAAGGATCCATCCAGCATTCTCAAAGTAGCAGATTGCTGATTCGGCTTCTCAATGTGGCGCTAATGCATGTTGTTTGGCTGAATATGGATGGGGTTAAGCTACAAAAGATAAATAATTACAGGTTATCCTCGGTCACTTGGAATGAAACCATTTTGTAAAAAAAAAAGAAAGTAGCATTGATAAAGTAAAATTGCTTCTCAGTAATTGGAGCTCTTTTTGTGTGCTTGAATTGTTCGTTAATTTAAGTCATGAACTGGCAGGGGCAGATGATATTAAATTCTGGCACATGTACTGTTGGACTCCAACCATGAAATCACTTATTTTTCCCATGCCTCTCAGTTTTCAAATCTCACTATGTTATTATAACAGCAGTATGTTGTTAGGAGGTATGTTGAATTGATGACTGATAAGGAATGTTATTGGTATACATTTGACTACATTTAACTTTCTGTGCTTGCCTCAATATGCCTTTTGAGTTTGTGTGAGGCAGTTGAAATTTCACTAAATTTTGCCACAGAAAGACAGATTCTTCCTGCCTTCAAAAAATTACTTCAACTGAACAACTCAGAATACATTTTAATGTTGTGTTAATCAAAGGATGTAGAAAATAATCCATTACAATTGAATGTATGTTTAGGTAAAACTAATCACTGTAGTATTCTTCTACTATTGCACTCTTCACAGATTGTTAGACTTTTTTGAGTTACACGTTTGGAAATCCACAATGTTTAAACATTGCAAGAATATTACAGTACTTATTTGGGCGACTGGAAGCAGTAACAAAAAAGGGTACTTAAAGGTACAAAACCTCACAGAAGCAGTTCTTTGAGAGTGCCTCCAGAATTCTTCTGTACTTAAAAGGGATAATTAACATAAGAAAAAAAGATTAACTCACACGTAAGTAGTGTATCTTCACCTGAGAGTTACCCACAACATTCATTTAAAGGACAGGCAACTCAGCTAAGCAATGGCGGTGAATTCCAGTCGTTCTTTCACTGCTGAAGCATAACTCTGTCCATTTCCTTGTGCTTGTGAGTTATGAGCCCTTTCTGTTCGCTGTCACCAGTGAGAGATCTCCTATTGCATGGTTGTGAGATGATGATTTTGCTCTTCTGGATCATAGTGTATTTACTGCAGTGAAATTAAAGACAACAGTCACTGCTTTGACTTATCATTTCCCTTTTCATTTCTGAAGTGTATTCAAAATGTCAAACAAAAACACAAAACAAATCAAATACTGAAACACTGACATTACATGATCGTCTCGCTTATTTCTGTGAGAACTATCTTAAATCACTTATCCTGCAGCACTTGTGAGGTAAGACTTTTTTTTATTGAGCTGCCAACAATACAACATACTAGAGGTGACTGCATGTCCTGCTCAAGAGCTCTTGATTGCACTCAGCTTTCCTTCGGTCTGGATGCTGATCCTGAATCAGTGTTATAGAAATAGCTCATCTACACGTTACCTTGGGGAGTGCTGTGTATCAGTTTATACCAATATTATCAATGAAATACAGTCCAATGCTAATAATGGCAGTATGATAAAATAGTGTGGATCTAAATGATTGTGTTCAAGTGGAAATACTTGAACTGAGCACCATTACATTTAGGACCGTAGGATTCTTCTGAACCCTCAGCTGTGCTTGTCCATCAGAAACATTGTCAGTTTATGCCCCTACCTCATCCCATGTGCTGTTGAAATCTTTATTCTATGCTTTCATCAGCTCAAGGATTGTCTTTTGCAATGCTTTCCTTGCCAGCCTCCCTAGCTGCAACTCATCCCCCAAAAACCCGCAAGCCTTATTCTCTGCCACATCAGGCTCTGCATATTTCCTAAGGTCCACTGGCTTCCATTGGATTAACCTTAACATCATTCACATGTCCTTCAAATCCCTTCACGTTCTTGTCCCTTTTCTATAATTGTATTCTTCTGTCCATACCCTCTGCTCCCCCAATTCTGGTTTGTTGCTCATTCCCACATTGGTGGTACAATACTCCTGCTCCACAACTCTCCCAAAGCTTCTTCATCTGCCACTTCTCTCTGTGTCTTCAAAACACACCTAAAAACATCTTTTCGATCACGTTTTTTCTTCAACATTTAATTATCGCTCCCTTTTCCCTATCTGGCGATCCCTCTCTTACACTCATGTGGCAGATTTCACATAGAATGAACAACTCTAAACAAATAAAGTGTTTTTTTTGCTTGTGTACACTTTGGAAAACATGACATGTTTGAGTGGCTGAATTTTGTCTGTTTTTCTTGGCAACTATCTTCTATGAGGCTTAAACCATTTCCATTAATAACTTGGGTTGATATGCTTGTCTGTGAGCCAGACACTGAATAGGCTGAGAGTGTGGAAGTTCTTACCAATGTGATTCAATTTCTGCTGAATCGTGAAGTTGGGGTATTGTGGAGAGTCACTCAAGGGACTTGTGGCTGCAGCCTCAGGCATGTTCTGTGTACAGATGATTGGAGCAGCCTGCAGGAAGTTGCTCATTATTAGAATATTTAAACGCTTAAAAAAGAAAACTTTTTTTTGCAAATAACATGTAAAAACCAAGTGACTATCAGATGGTTCTGTTTTGTGCATTCCCTTTGTGCTTGCAGTCTATGTAGTGTCTTACTCAGCATGCAACAAGCTCAGACATTGTGGGAATGAAAATTAAAATTTGCTGGTGTATGGTCTGCCACGACCTGAGCATGTGGCACACAGTTCTTTAGAATACTGCACTGTGTTTTTTCAGTGAAAATCCTCAAACACAGTTGCTTTTAATTCGAGGGAGACTCTCCTTTCGATTCTGATTTGTTAATAGTGTTCCTTTTAACAATATTCACAATCCTCTCATTGAATCCTGGATAAAAAAAGTTTTTTTATACCATTTAAATTATTTAAAATACCATGAGTTGGATGAAGAAAGCAGAGCTCTATCCAGATAGGTGAATAGAACTGCTGTTCATTCAGGTTATTTTGGAAATGCTTTCGTCTTTTTAAATGTTTGCTATCAGATCTATCAATCCGGTTAGGAAATAATATCTCACGATACAATATATAGTTTGGTACACGATGTGTCAGGCGACTGCCAGGAAGGTGGAAGGTGAAATGGATGGACCTTGGTCTTCTTTCACCTCGCAAATTCATATGTTCTTATACAAGTAAATAATGCAGCTTTCCTTTGTTTTAACAAAAAAAGAATGTTGTTCCCTTTGAGTTGTTCTGGGGGTGATGTTGTTTGAGTTGGGGACTGCAGCTCATTCTTCTCAAATCACTGAGGTATTTGGATAGCTTGGGCCAAGAAGGCCAGATTTAAGTCAGGCTGGATAATGCCATTGTGAATGACTATTGAAATAAATGGGTCATTAATGAGGAAGAAGGCAGGATACCACACCCTGCATGAAGAAACGGCCAAATCACAATTCAACTGACTGCATTCAGCCAAGCAGTACACTGAGATTTGATTTGAAACCCTAGAAACTTGTGATTTGCTTTTGTCTTTTATCAGACTCTCTCCCCTCCTTATCCCCATGCACTAGATTTGTATTAATTGACTGTGTTCCAGTGCTGTGGAAGTTTTGGGTTAAGTTCAGGCTTACTCATGTGCTTCAGACTGTAATCCACTTCTCTGTTTTCTGTCTTTGGCAGAGTCCTTAGGGTAATCAGAGTTAATAACACTAAACTCACTGACCAAAGTGGACTCTGCATGAACTATGAGTTCATCAAATTGAGGGTTGGGGACCGTCTAGCCAGATGTGAAAGGAAGGGGTGAGAGGGCAGCATACATGGCTTTGAAACATCTCACTCCCACCTTCACCCCTCCTTTCACTTAAACAAAACCAGATGCGTGTTGTCATTGAATCCTCTGTGACCTTTCACTATGGCCACAGCTGGGAGTCAGGGATGCTAATAAAAAAGGGGGCAGCTCTGATGTTGTTTTCCTATATCGGTTACAAGAACAGACACTAAATTACATAAAATGAAAAGTGCCTTAACCCTTATGGAAGGGGATCAATAGCTTAGAGGGGGATGTTATATTAGTGCTTGTGTTCCTGACTTGATTTATTGCCTGACAGTGAGAGACCATATCGAAAAAAGCCTGAGAAAGAGACCAGTGGATTAAATAAAATGAAATGCTAGCTTTATGTGTTTCTGTTTCACAACAGGGGAGGAATGTGTGCATGGACATTGTCCTCAGTAATCGTAAACCTTACAAAAACTATCAATGTCTTTGCTTTTAAATTCTTTGTGAATTCTTGATTGGAGCCTGCTCTTTCTGTGGTAGAAATGTTCTGGGGATCAAATGTAGCTCTTATGTGGCTGTAGAACCGTGGGGTGGCTGTTCCTATGTTTTTGTTGGTGAAAGTGACAGCTAATTTGTGCAGAGTAATGCCCCACAAACAGCCAGAGAGGCAGAGGGAGGATGCAAGGTGGTGAGATTTATAATAGAGAATTTCGGAGAGTTGGGGCTTAGTGGTCGAAAGCTCAGCCAGAGACAATAAGGGACGTGCTGCAGCCTAAAGTTAATGGAGCCAAGGGATTGGATTGTAAAACTGGAGCTGATCACAGCGTTCGTCTGAGACAAAGGTGTCCAAGCATTTGAACGTCAGAGTGAGGATCCTGAAATCTGCTGGGGAATAGGGAGATGGTGGAGGCTGGCAAGGATGGGGTGACATAGTGTGGGAGAAGATACAGGTTACAGATCTCTGATTCATCTGGAGTTTATGATTGATTAGGTTAGGAAAGCTAGTAAGGAGAACATTAAGAGCAATCAAGTCTAAGTTGATCAAGGTTTGACTGAGTTGGGATGAAGTGGAGGTAATGTTTTGGAAGTGGAGAAAGCGGATTTGATCAAGCATTGGCTGAAAGGCTTAAAGAAGAGCTGAGGGTTGAACAAAATGGCAGTATTACTCACTGCTTCCCTGAGTTAGGTTCTGGTTCTTTTCTCCCCCGCTTGCCCACACTCTCTCTGGAAAGTGCTCCAAGGTGTTACTCAACATGAAGGGTGCTATATAAATACAAGTTGTTGTTGATATCTGGCAGATACCTGTCAGGACAATGTTACTAAAGGATGTGAATGGGCTGCTGCCAGTTCCTCCGAAACAAAATGTGGTCAGTTTGCTGACAACCCAAAGTGGATTGTTTGGAATCCGCTTGTTCATTTGCAGATTCTATGCACTTCTTTGTTTTTCACAATTATCCTAACCTACAAATTGAGATGAATACATAGTGTGTTGCCAATCTATCCTCTTAGAAACAGAGTGCTCCACTGAATGTAAGATTTTGTCACAATTCAGTCCATGGTTACTTTAATGTTGTGTACGCTTTCCTTTAACAGATTCCCTCTCAGTGTCCAGCAATGATGCAAGCCCTCCTGCTTCAGTGACCTCTCTCCAACCCCACGCTGTGAGCACCACCCAAAGCTCACCAGGCCCAAAGCGTCCCGGCAACACTCTGCGGAAATGGCTCACCAGCCCAGTGAGACGTCTCAGCAGTGGCAAGGCCGACGGCCATGTGAAGAAACTAGCCCACAAACACAAAAAGAGCAGGGACGTCCGGAAGAGTGCTGACGTGGGAGCTCAAAAAGACTCGGATGAGAGCGCAGCGACTCCCCAGGAAGAAACCGTGGATGAGGTGAGCAGCGGTCGGGTGGTCAAAGTGTGCAAACTAGTAAAGAATTACATTTTTTTAAATACAAATTGGACACATGATCTGTGCAAACAACAAACAGGATAGGACAGAAAGTTAAAAATGATTCAATCAAGCAATGATTCCGATGTCACATCATCTGGATTTCTGAAACCCGAATTCCCTCATGATCTTTGCATTAAAACCTAAAATTGAAAATTTTTAAATTCCACCTTAGATTTGAAAGGCATTTTTTCCATGATTGGTAAAAAGAAACAGCTTCCAATTCAAACTAATTGCTGAATTTTCCTCAATTTTAAAGATTTAAAATTTTTTAAAGTCTGAAGGCAAAGGCCGTGCAGGGCTGGAATATCATCTGCTGGAATATAAGGTCTGTGCAAAAGAGTGCAGTGTGTGAGAAAGTGTGGTTTAATTTTGCTGCTCATCTGCAGTGTTCTGTAACTACGCTTTCAATGTTGTTCGTGCTGATGAGGGCAGTTGTTCACCTGGAACTTTTGATTTCTATAATAATAATAATTCTTGCAATTCATATAAGCGACCTATCACGTCGTCGAGACGTCTCAAAGTGTTTTCACAGAATACACAGTAAAGTGAATTGACTGTATATTTTGTGGGCAAAACGTGGCAGACAATTGCAGTGTCCCATAAATATTATTATTATTTTTTTGAAGGGATTATTACCCCCGGAAAAGCAATCCGCCAATCGACTAACCGGGTTCCAACTTACTGCTAGGTAAACAGAGGCTTGTGGTTTCGCCCTGCCCGGAAATCAAACCCGGGTCCTCTCGCTTGTGAGGCGAGTGCTCTAACCAATGCGCTACAGAACTCCACAATTTGATTTCTGTTCACAGAGGGGACGGAATGAAGGGCTCAGCAGTGGCACACTGTCCAAATCCTCGTCCTCTGGCATGCAGAGCTGTGGAGAGGAAGAAGGTGAAGAAGGAGCAGATGCAGTTCCTCTTCCTCCTCCGATGGCCATTCAGCAACACAGTCTCCTCCAGCCTGACTCTCAGGATGATAAGGTAAGTTATCAGCCTCCTCTCTAGTAAAAAAGGCCAATTATAACATTTCTGAGGTAGACAGCTTGCTATTTTTTTTCATGAAAACAAACCTCAAGGAGTGTTTCCAGTTAATATGTCAGCTATTTTTAACTCCTCATAAAATTATAAAGTGCAGAAAATCCCTGCCATGACCCTAATAGAAGTAAAGGAAGTAGAAAAATTAGCATTGACTTGGTACAATTTTAAGTGCAGAAAAGTAATATATTATAGGCCAAATATCTGAATGAATGTGCTCCAGTAATTTAATTGTCCCATTTTGGGCAATCCATGCAAAGAAATTCGGAAAATTAGGTGTTAATGTAATATTTGTGTTCTACAGAAAATGCACAAGTACTTTGAATATATTGAGAAGTCAAGTTTTACAGTGGGTGTTTTTAACTCGTGACACTAGAAATTTCCTAAGAATAAAAGGATTGCTAGATCTCCTGCAGTAGTGTTGTTGTTTAATATGCATTGGTGATCCACATGGAGCAGACTGTTCATTATGTGAATAATAACTTGTGTATGCTGTAACTAATTGCTTTGTTTTCTCTCTTTTAAATGTATCACAGCATTATGTTGATTTATGTTCTGTCTCTGTATTTTCTCAGTTCCCTTATCTCTCTATTTAAATCATTATGCTTCCCCAGTCTTAGTCCTGCTGTTCTTAAACTGCTTCTGTCTCAAAACCATTTTTGTTGAAAATGTGTTTGAAACTTGCGGTATTGCAAGGTTCAACTTAACCATATACTATTCTTTTTTAAAAAAAGCAAAAGCCCCTCTTGTTGAAATTGTTTGCTGTGGTTAATGAGCCTTCTGTGTCACGTATGCACATGTTTTTTTTTCTTTTTAATATTAAAAGTCATGATGTGGAAATCCAGTCTGTTGTGCACTTGATGGTACATGAAGCACATAAAAGCCATGTACTTCTATTTTAGTCTGATTGGCTGAGTGTCCCTTCCCAGAACTCCCTTACTGTTGGTTCCCCCAATATTCTACCAGCTACATACAATTCCGTACAACTAGACATAAGTTGACGTCAGATTGCTTTTGAGGCCAGAGATCTCCTAAATTCCTGCAGTCCTGGTCTGGAAACAAATCCAAACATCCGAATATACTTTGAGGATACCTCAGAAATGGTGAGCCTTGTCTCCTGTGCATAGTTTTCCCCCCCAACTGCATATACTTTTAATACTTTTATTTAAAAATAAATAAAACTCAAGTTACTTAATGGAAATGCCTGGAGACCCCTTCATAAGATATGTAATGCACTACCTTTGTAATTGTTTTGCTTCATTCGGTTTGTCTCTAGTTTCTATCCATGCAGTGATCAATGTTCCTGAAAGGGACACAGATCATTGTGCTGGCCTGGATCCTTTGTCATTGAGTTTCTTTCTATATGTTATTCTTCAGACATCCTCTCGTCTATCGGTGCGCCCCACAAGCTCAGAGACTCCCAGTGCGGCAGAGCTTGTCAGTGCCATTGAAGAGCTTGTGAAGAGTAAAATGGTAGGAGAAAGTACTGCCCATTTACTATCATAGAGCTAGGTCAAAATGGGTGAGGGGGAAGGTGCCCCAGAGATCTGTATTGGGACTCCTCCTATTTCTTCTATACCTTAGTGACAGGGATTCAACACCAAGTTGAAGGGAAACTGTGAAATCAAAAGAGACAGCAAAAGTCATATAAAGAGAGCTTAATAATGTGTGCACATCAGCTGGTGACTCAGATGAATGCAAGGTACTACACAAGGTGCTCTTCAAGTCTATCAGCTCCATTTTCACCCAGCTCCACTGGCTCCCCAAGTCTGAGAGGACTGAGCTCAAGATCCTCGTCCTCACTTTTAAATCCCTCCACAGTCTTGCCCCACCCTACCTCTGTGACCTTCTCAAACTACGCCAATCTGATCATTTTCTTCTCTCAGCGGGCACTGCCCTCCTTCGTGTCCCCTGCCCCACCATCGGCAGTCGGGCTTTCAGTCTATCTATCTTTCAGCCCTGCTCTGGAACTCCATCCCGGAGTCACTCCGACTCGCACTCACCCTCACCTCTTTCAAGGTCTGCCTCAAGACCTTCCTCTTTGACCATGCCTTTGGTCATCTTTCCTCTCCCTAACCTCCTCAGCTCAGGTACCAAGCCAGGACTGTCAAGTGCCTTGGGAAGTGCTCCCGATGTGAAAGGCGCTATATAAATGTAAATTTGTATTGTTTTGTACAATTGGAGGTAAAATGCGAGACACAAGTATTCCATAGATGGGATAGATCTTGCCAAAGGGGACGCTGAAAGAGACCTAGGAATGTTAGTTAACTTATTGCTCCTCAAGTCCAAACTGTGTGAGGCATCAATCAATGAGAAAACAATATGCTGGCTATATTGCCAAATCAATTACGTTCAGATCCCCAGAAGTCATACAAAAGCTGTATAATGCTCAGGTCAGAGCACAGCTAAACTACTGCGTAAAGTTCTGGTTGTTGAGGCGTAAGGGGCTGCTCCGGCCCGAGAGGCAGTGTAAAGGAAAACAAAGAGAATGATAAAAATAATCCTTGCATCTGATATAGCACCTTATCACATCGTAGGAACGTCTCAGAGCGCTTCACAGTATATACTGTAAAGTGGATTGAATGTATTTTGTGGGCGAACCTTTTTAGATATCCCATTGTTAGAGGTATAAGCTAATAGTAACACTTAGTCAAATTAGGGTTTTTCAGTTTTGAAAGGAATCATCTCAGAGGAGATCTTTGGAGGTATTCAAGATTTTAAATGGAATTGAAAAAGTGAAGCCAAAACATTGCCCTAATAGTCTCACAAAACAGGATTGGGTGGCTGAATAGCCAGCGACCTAATAACCCTTGTAATTGACAAAAATAGGAGACTCAGTTTAATTTAATACAAACGGGGCTAGGAGGTGAAAAAGCATTCTGTCAACCCCTGAAGCACTCACTGCCCAAAAGATCAGTTTTCTATACCATGGTGCATGTGGTGTCAACAATCCATGGAGCTCTCAGAATCAAGCTATTGTATAATATTTTCTCCTTACGTTGGAGCAGTTTACAATTCTCTTTTCTTTCCTTCAAACACGTATACAGGCACTGGAGGATCGGCCCACCTCTCTGTCTGTTGATCAGGCAGACAGTAGCAGTCCATCCTTCAACCCATCTGATAACTCTCTGCTGTGTACTTCCTCCTCCTCGCCCATCGACGAAATGGAAGAAAGGAAATCTAGTTCCTTAAAGAGGCGACAGTAAGTCTCTGTGGATGAACCACTAAGCATCTGATCTATTTCTCTAAACATGGAAATGAATTCTAGATTATAATGATTTATTTAATTGAAGATTAAGCACATGTTATTGTTGCAAACAATGCCATTGTCTTCCATGTGAATTATTATAATGAGCATGTTCAGTTCAGCATTCACCCTCTATTTTGTTACATTTGGTTTGATTTAGCAATTATCACTGTTGGGGTCACCTTACAGAAATAATTGAGCAATATTGTACTTGCAGTCTATCTATTGCATCTCTTCAAAAAGTAATTGCTTCCTTTAAACTAACTTTTTATGTTATAAGTTAAACAGGATACATACATGTCTTTAAGAAGAATGTGAAGCACATATCTCACAACTGTAATTTGAGGTTAGAAATGTTTTTATACAAAGCCTCTGGATAAGTCTGTGGCATGTTTTTCCACAAGTGCCATCAACACCAAGTCAATTGCTTAAATTAGAAGGAAGTTGGAGGAACACTAATAGAAAAAAAAAGAGTAAAGTAATACAGGAAAAGGGAATTGGATTAGCTCATTCTAGTGGGGAGCTAATATGGCACAGGCACGGTGCGCCAGTTGGCAACATGCTTTGCTGAAATTTCTCACAATCAAATTATCTGCATGTGTTTTGTTCTAGCTATGTCTTACAGGAGCTGGTAGAGACTGAGCGTGATTACGTGCGAGATCTGGGCTGTGTGGTGGAAGTGAGTTTTGACATGCTTTCCAATAAGTGACTTGCTTTAATTGCACGTATTTGATGCTTTATATCTTGAAAGTCACTCTGTTGTCCTTATCGTGAAAGTGATGGATATCGTCAATATGGTGCTCAGATCATTGTTGTGCAGGTGAATGAAAGGTAGCACAGATTGGGAATGCCAGCCTGATCCTCAGCATATCAACTTACTACAATAACAAGATTGCATTTATAGAGTGCCTTTCACGTCGGGAGGACGTCCCAAGGTGCTGGACAGTTGGGTCAGGACCCGAGCAGGGGGGAAATGGTCAGGGTGAGGGGAGGGAGGGAGCGAGGAGGGGGTAGAGAGTTGAGAGGGGAGCTGAAAGCACGGTTGAAGAGAAAAAGTAAGACAACTTCACAAAGCTTCTGTCATATCAGTTTTGCTTCACACCACATAAGTGCAATTGAGGCAAAATTCACCTTATGTTTCCTCTCTTTTTGTACTACTGAAAATGTAATGGAAGAAGACCTTTTGGCCCATCATGTCTGTGCTCTTTTAACAGCAATCCTTTCAGTCCCATTTACTTGTTCTTTCCCATACCACCCCTGTACTAAATAAAAAATTACATTTGTATAGCGCCTTCCACGTCGGGAGGACGTCCCAAGGCGCTGGTCAGTCAGGGATTTGGACTCGAGCAGGTGGGGTTGGGATTAGCGTGGTTGGACGGCAGGGAGGGGTAGGAGGGTGGCTGAAGGCACGGTCGAAGAGGAGTGGTCTTGAGACGTGACTTGAAGGAAGCAAGAGAAGAAGCGAGGCAAAGGAATATGGGATGGAGTTCCAAAGGGAGGGGACAGAGAGGCTGAAGGCCCAACTGCCAATGGTGGCGCGGGCCGAGCAACGGACATGGGGCAGGCCAGAGCCTGCTGAGCAGGGGGGAGCTGAAAAGTTTACATGGGGTTAGCAGGTCACAGAAGTAGGAGGGAGCAAAGCCATGGAGGGCTTTGAAGGCGAGGACACGGATTTTGAACTCTAGCCTCTAGGGGATGGGGAACAAGTAGAGCCGGGTGAGGGTGGGGGTCCTGGAGCCTGGTGCAGGAGAGGACACGAGCTGCAGAGTTCTGGATGATCTGCAGCTTGTGAAGCAAAGAGTTGGGAAGGCTGACAAGCAGGGAGTTGGCGTAGTCGAGCCTAGATGTGATGTAGTTCATTCCTTTTGAGATATCACTTCCTCGAGCCCGAGATTGTTTTCAATCCAAGGGCAGTGTTTGAATTCTGCTTCAGTCTTGTCTGAGTTAAGTCAACCTTCTATTTTTGGTTGCACACAAACACCAATCTCCATGATTGGGAGCAGCATTAAAAGATAGAATTCTTTGGGCCCAACAATTCCTCCGTGGCCTTTACCCACGAGAGTAGCAGTGAGCTTGATTGCAGATTTTTACAAGCCCAGGCTTGTTCAAATTAATTAGATTGATCAAACATGAAGCATTTATTCACATCATCTCTTTCCTGCTTCAGGGCTACATAGCAGTAATGAAAGAAGACGGTGTTCCTGATGATATGAAGGGAAAAGATAAGATTGTGTTTGGCAATATACATCAGATCTACGACTGGCACAAAGAGTACGTAAACTTGCTTAACTTCATTTTTATTTCTGTGTGTTTACAACAGCGAGGAAGAAAAGTGATGAATTGCAATGAGAAACTGTTAGTAAACAGTCAAAGGATAGTTAGTGGCTTAAATCAGTCAACCAATACTGGGTTCCTCTCCCATTGCCCTGTAAGATGCCACTTTCAGATCTAAAATGACTTGTCATTGATAGACCAGGTGTCCAGTTGAACTGATGACCTTCCACTGTGAGGAGGAAGAATTTGCTGAAAATAATAATCAGAATCCTTAAACTTGATATCGCGCCTTTCACTTCAGGAGAACATCTTGAAATGCTTCACAGTTTACACTTACTTAATTATTGTGTATTGTAAATTATGGAATTCCATTTTTTAAAGTAAAACTGGTAATATGGAATGATTTGTTAGCAGGATTCTTGCTACAAGGAATCTGAGCGGGCACTCCTTTGGTAACCAGAAGTATATTACACCCACCAATACGAAACGTAGATCCAAGTTGAAGTGGCTATTCCGTGAGCCAGTGTAATTCTCTTCTGGTTTCCTTGCACAGAATACAAGCAGCCTTTTGCCACTCAGCTCCTTAGTGTAAAAGTAATGAGTGTGATTGATGCAACATTGGAAATAAGCTGAAGATAGTTGAAAGATGTGGGATCCAAAGAAGAAAATGTAAAGATTTTTGAGTTGCAGTGTAGACATTCTGCCTGGGATGAATTTGAGCCCAGATCCCAGAAGTGAACGGGAACCATTCCAACTTATTACACAACCAAATCACATCATCGTCTCCGTTATTAATCATTACAATGAGAAGTAACAACAAGATTGTTATTTTGTTCCAGAGTCTTACACGATTCATATTTTATCTGCTGCATTCAGCATTATTACTTTGTCCTCCCATTACCAGATACTGCTGAAGTAGACTACTCAGGGGCCCAGCAAGGAGCTATTCAGGTTTCTCCCATGCATAGATCAGAGAGTTTGGCAGCTTTTTTTAAAACTTTGATTAAGCTATCTCAAGTCTTCTCTTTTCCAAAGAGTGAGGAGATCCATTTTCCTGATACCTAAAGTAATCTTGGATGCAGGTCTTTTGTATCTTCTCAAGGGCAAAGCCATATTAACAATGATTTACGTTCCATACCTGACCACCACCTTGTCCACCAGCAATCTGGCATCTTCTGATGTGTTCTTTATCCCTCCAATACTGATCCATAGTACCTGATTACCAATTGCTAAAATGAGTTTCATTTTTTTATGTTAACATTATGATGTCTTTATCCCACTCAATAATCCCTGTAATTGGCAGGGACAGGAGTGGGGGGGGAGAGAAAGAGTCAGAAACTAGCAGCAATTATAAAGAAATTGCATGCTTCAAGAGTCTGATCTTTATTAGAAAAATAGAAGGATTTGGCACAGGCTTACATTTGAGAAGCAAAATGTGGTGTATACGATTGCATGACATTTATCTTCAGAAATAAATAGTCTTTGCAGAGCACAACAGCTTTACTACAGCCGGTGCTATATTTTGCATTAATACAGCAAAGATTTGTTCCCGCTGTTTCTATGGCAGTACAATGGTGTTTAATGAATGCCTTATTATCCAATTGATTTTTTTTTGCAGCTTCTTTCTTGGTGAACTGGAGAGATGCCTTGAGGATCCTGACAAGTTGGCTTCCCTCTTTGTCAAGCATGTAAGTTGCATTTTCTCCACTAACTTTCTTTTTGTTAAGAGACACGTAAACAGTTAAAATAGATAAATGAGAATAGATATTACTATGGTAACTGTAACAGGGAAACAGGGACGTTTTGTATTTATTTGGCTTTGCATCCTTGGACAAAAGCACTTCAGTCTGATTGATGTTACAAAGTCAGTCCATTATCAGAGATATACCAGTTATTGCTATAGCGCTGACATGCATAGTTGACATAGTTGCATCTGTTGACAGACGATGACACATTTTACCCACTGACAATTTTAACAAGATGTAATTTCAGCTTCCTCCTATTAAGTGTTTGTTGCACTGAAATATGCAGCAAGGTGCTCCATGTTGAAACTTGCAGTTTAGTTGCAGTCAGTAGGATTGCCTGAGAAAATCAATAAAATCTGTCCTAAAATTGCCTTTTGCAATATTAAACCTATGTCCTCTTGTCCTACTGCCTTATAGTATTCATTCATTTGTGGAGTCCTGTAGCTCAGTGGTTAGAGCACTCACCTTGCAAATGAGACACCTGGGTTCAATTCCAGGCAGGGCGAAACCTTGGGCAAGTTTCCTTACTCCACACGTCTGATAATAATCCCTCCAAAACAAAACAATAATAAATTGGTCATTTTCAAACTACGACTGTTTGTAGGACACTGCTGTGGGCAATTGGCTGCCCCGTTTCGCCCACAAACATACAGTCAATTCACTTTACAGTCTATTCTGTGAAGCGCTTTGAGAAGTCTAGAAGATGTGAAAAGCACTATTATCAGATGCAAGGATTATTATTGTCATTATGTAATATAAGCCATAATCGTAAAGCTCACGGTTCAAATTGAAAATACCTCTTATATTGGGGTGACTTGACGATTCAAAGATTTATTTTAAAAAAAGGAAACAAACTGCTATTATTTACACCTTTGTACCTATTCTTTTCCTTAAGGAGAGAAGACTGCATATGTACATAGTTTACTGCCAGAACAAGCCCAAATCTGAGCACATCGTCTCAGAATACCTTGACACCTATTTTGAGGTGAGAAGTTTCAAACCAGGAAATGTTCATAAAGATTATTCGTGTGCCTCAGAGCAGAATGATTTCATTTCAGCTTATGGGGGGAGTCTAAAAGCAAATAAATTCTATTCAAAGCACTCTTCCCATCTATGTGTATGTTCCGTAACATTGCCTATCTCAGCCACCACCTCTCCTCTCAGGCAACAAAGATCCTCATCCACACTATCATCCCAATCCAGCTTGACTACACTAACACCCGGCTCACCAGACTCTGCAGCTCTTTCCTATCCACAAGTCTGCAGCCTGTGTCCATTCCCACACCTGGCTCTGTGCACCTGTCACCTCATCCTTGCCCAGGTCAACTTGCTCCCCGTCCCCCAGCGGATCAAATTCAAGATGCTCACCTCCAAATCCCTCCACTGTCTTGCCTCACCGTAACTCTACCATCTCCTTCAACCTTACTGACTGGCCACTCCGTTCCTTCAGTGAACACCAGCCTGCTTCATGTCCCTATCCTATCTGCCCCACCAACTGAGGGTGAGCCTTTCTGCCCCCACTCTCTAGAACTCCATCTTGGAGTCCCTCTGTCTCTCCCTCGCTCACCTCGCTCAAGGTCCTTCTCAACACCTTCCTGTTTGACCACGCCTTCGGTCATTTTCCCATTCCCCATCTCCTTCGGCTCCCATCCCAAATTGAGGGCCCAACCCCCGCAGTGTAAAGTACTGTGAAATGTCCTCCTGACATGAAAGGTGCTGTATAAGTGTATATTGCATTGTAAATTGTATGCAAAAAATGTATAGTGAAATGTTCTGCACCTATACTTTTCTCTTGCTCACCAACCTTTTTTGGGGCTTTTTGCTAGCTTGAGGCTTGCAATTTGCAGCCCACACAGCAAATCGTGTGATATTCACAACCTGCAAACTGGAAATCACCTTTAATGCAAATAATCTGGTTTGTCAGAATTCCTGTTTGGACCCCATTTAAGCGCTCCGAGATATCATGCTATATAAGCTTGAAGTTGCTATATAAATGCAAGTTGTTTTATTTTAGAGTTTGATTTTATGTACCTTAAAATATAGTTATATTTAAGATTATAAAGATCTTTATTCTAAGATGTGAGTATCAGTTCAATGCAAATGAGATGTAAGTATAAATACGAGTATCAAAAGATTTACCGTATATTTTTAAAAAAGCTACACCTGGACAAAAATAAAAACATTCTTAATTCACGCTGTTTAAAATGATCTTTTAGGATGTAAAACAACGGCTTGGTCACCGGTTACAGCTAACAGACCTGCTAATAAAACCGGTGCAGCGGATAATGAAATACCAGCTCCTGCTGAAGGTGAGTGCTTCAGAGAAAACTGTAATTGCAAAAATGTTCCAGCACCGATACTGCATACCCCAGCATTATAGCAGCAGAGGCTTATGTCAATGACTATTTAAAGACACGATTCATTTTAATTGCTGTCTAGTTTCAGTTCACAGTTGTGAAAGCCTTAAGGCATTTTTTGTTTCTACCTAACAAGTGGATACTCTATGAGTTTTGATTACCCATTGGTATGATAATTTCACAAATCTGGTGTTAAAGTGGTTTCAGTAAAAGATAGAACAGCTTTGATCAAATTTAAATAAATTCAGATTTTTAAAAAAAATTTAAGGAGCTAACACAATAAACTCCTGGTAACTTGACACTCCAAGGGAAAAGCACTCAGTGACAATTATCCTGAGTGACGAGTTAGGCATATGTATATGCATAAATAAATGCAGCTGGGCTACTAACAGCATGACAACTATTAACAGCATGAGTTAACAGGGATTTACTGTACTTATTTGAAGTCAGGTCTCTACAGTTCCAGATCCACTTACAATAATTAATTCTGTTTCTTCCCCACATCCAGGACTTTCTTAAGTACTCCAGGAAGGCAGCAGTAGACACAATGGAACTGGAGGTATGGTCTTAGCACATCATTGGTCAAATTAGTTGGCTACCAGACAACACAAGCAGTGTTCATAGATACTGTTGAGTTGAAAAGACAATTAGTCAACCTGTAAGAAAATACTGTTTATACATTGTGGATGTGTTCTGGGGAAGCGTGTTTGTAGTTGTGTGCTTTGCTACTGTTTGTTGTATTTTTGACAAACATTGATCTTGTTCATACCTACTGATGTAATTAATCGCTTACCTTTGTACAAACTGACTGCATATTATGATTGATTAATACATGCTCATGCGCTTGTTGAAAGCCCTACTTTATTGCTGGCAAATGTATTGTTTTATTTTCTTGTACATTAGGTGGCCAGGATCTCTGTGTTTAGCAGATTAAATATATATCTGGATTGGAAAACAATATTTTCACTCAGAAATATTTTGGTCAACAGTTTGGATACCATTTGTTTCCTTTCTTAAACAGTACTGTTTAAGGACTGCAGAAAACAGACTTCAAAATTACAACTGACCTTAAAAATGTTTTCCAAAATTCTGAATAATCTGAAATTGAAAATAATGGCATTAACTCTAAAATGTAGCAGATTTGGGTCCTTAAAACTGATTAAAAACAAAGTGTGCATAGGCTGTGTTCACATTGCTATCTTAGTTTAGGATATAGAGATTTTTATTTCTTAAGTTATTTGTTCTCCCTTTTAGTTAAAAGATTATTGCCCACAAAATATAGTCAATGCACTTTACAGTATATTCTGTGAAGCGCTTTGAGACGTGTCAAAGATATGATAAGGCACTATAGCAAAGGCAAATGATTATTATTATTATACTTGTGCTTGTACACAAACACTAATCTGCTCCAGGATGTGGTAGAATTACACCCCCCCCCCAGTCTTAGCTAGTCTTAGTTTTCCCAGAGGACAGTAAACTGTTGCCACCAAGTGGACAGTATTCAAGCAGCATTGGAAGTCATTGGAACATGTTACCTTACGCATCAGCCCCTCACGCAGAAATTATGAATGGAAAGGGGAAGAGAAAGAAGTATGTAAAAATCCAGCAAAAGGTGACGAATTAAAAGACTAAATTAAATATACACAGATGTATACTAAGCAATAGGCTTTATCAAGACATAATGTAAGCCAGTGAGTTTTCACACCTATTTAGCTGCTTAGAAAATAACAAGTATTCACTACACAATAATGAAATTAAGATGTGAAATAATAAGGCCTTTTTTTAGAAAAAAGAAAGGATTTCAAGTTACATGTTTCAACCAGCTAAAAGCGGTGGTAGCTAATCATCTTCTTACTGTCTTCTGCATACAGAGAGCTGTGGAGGTCATGTGCATTGTCCCAAAACGATGCAATGATATGATGAATGTCGGACGGCTGCAAGGATTTGATGTAATTTTAAGATTTTATTTCCTGCAACCATTTTGCTTAAGGATGCTGTGTATATTACTTCTCGTCAACAAGCCTGGTTTACTAAATCTGTTCTACATCAGGGGGAAGGAATTGTTTCCCAAAATGCTACAGGGTGACCAAAAAAGTTGTGATACCATTTACAATGTCTAATAAGTCTTAAAGAAAGATGATGTTTTTGTTTTTTTTAGACAGTAGGGTAGATATCACTACTTTTGTGGTCACCCTGTACATGAAAGGCAAATCAGCTAAAAGGATAACGGAATTGCAAGCAGATGTGATTTTTTTATTTAAAATAATATTTGATATCTTACTGAAATGTATTTTTTGTCAACAAGGGTGCAGTACAACAGTATAAATAATTTTAACAATATAGGTCATATAAAGTCTCCCAAGAGAACTGCAGTGTGAATCAGAATTTGCCTTAACTTCAGGTGAGAGCAGCAGAACTATTGCCATAAATATTTTGGTTATCCAAGGATACTCAGTGGAGGATGGCAGTGTATTCATTTGCTGAAAATGTTTTTAGTTATAGTCAGGATTGTCAAAGTACATCTAAGATGATTTAGCCAGCACACTAAATTATTTTCTGAGCTGTGGAGAGATGCATGTGATTAAGGACAACTTTTGAACTGTGTATATTTGACAATTTTAGATAGGTAAGTGTTAGACAGGATTTTAGACAGGTCGAAATGCTGGGCAAGTTTCCTTACTTCACACGCCTCTGTTTACCTAGCAATAAGTAGTCAATCAGTTGTCAATCGATTGGCGGATCGCTTTTCGGGGGGAAATAATTCCTTCAAAAAAAAAAAATTGGTCACTTCAATCCACGACTGTTTGTGGGACATTGCTATGCGCAATTGGCTGCTGTGTTTCACCCACAAAATATACAGTCGATTCACTTTATAGTATATTCTGTGAAGCGCTTGGAGACGTCTCGAAGATGTGATAAGGCGCTGTATCAAATGCAATTATTATTATTAGGTACTTGTGAAAGAAAGGGTATTTAAAGATATGGAGAAAACAGGGAAATGGCATTAGAAAGGACTACCATGGACAGATGGAAAGGCAGAGCAAGCTCAATGAACCAAACAGCCAATTCATGTACCCATATTCCAAAGCTTTCTTTTGTGGGAATACTAGTATAGATGATCATCTTTGTCTTCTGTTTTCAGGGAAAAATTATAGCCCAGGGAAGATTGCTTCTCCAAGACACCTTCTTAGTTGTAGACCAGGATGCTGGGCTTCTTTCACGCAGTAAAGAGCGGAGAGTCTTCCTATTTGAGCAGATTGCAATATTCAGTGAACCTTTAGACAAGAAGAAAGGGTTCTCCATGCCCGGCTATTTATTTAAAAACAACATCAAGGTAATTAGATTAGTGTTTAGAGTTTGTAATGTTTAATATGTTAACCCGTGTGCTATTTTTATTAATACAAGCAGTGTACATTTTCTGTTTATATGTTGTGAGGACTTATTTTATCCAGCACAGTCACAGGTTTGCATTAGCTTGCCTTACTTACAATCCAAATGATGGCTGATATTTAAACTCACACAGAGAATTCGGGCTCATGTTTTTGCTAACTATATTATAATCCCATGAAAGAACTGGTCAGGTCAGTCTTTACAGAGGAGTCATGCTATCTTATCGCAGACTAGTCATTGTACAAACTGCCTCTCAATCACACATCTCTAATATGTAATATTCTCATTTGGATTGGTTTAACATTTGCGTGGATACAGGAAAGAATCACTGATGATGAGTCCTTATTAAGAAACAAATGTTGAAACCACACGTTTTGGACCCCACTCAATAAAAGTATCACGGTTGAAAATGTTTCTCATATCTCCATTAACACAATGACTAATCCTGCAACAGAGTGTCTCATGTTGCCAGTATTTGATGCTCCCTTGTTTGCAGCTCTTACAACTGGCTGGCTGTGTTTTCAGGTGAGCTGCCTTGGCTTGGAAGAGAATGTGGATAATGATCCATGTAAATTTGCACTTACCTCACGATCAACCGAAGGTAGTGTGGAAACCTACGTTCTGCAAGCATCGAACCCTACAGTGCGCCACATCTGGATTCATGAAATCAACCAAATTTTAGAAAACCAGCGCAACTTCTTAAATGGTACTGTGGATTATTATCTTTCATACCATATATTCAGCATAATTACAATCTTCCTCTTTAAACATAAACTCTTTAAACATAATCTCTTCAAGCATGATGTGACCATGCACTCCCCTGGTTAGCTTAGTCTGGTCAACTCTTGTGTTAAACAACTTCGGTACCATGCTGTGAATGACACATTTTATATGCCTTGGAAATGAAGGCCAGAGATAAAGCTGGGGGGATACAACTTTTTAATCCATTTTTGTTTTTTTAAGCTTGTTTAACGATATTCAAAAGCACATCATAGCAGCACTTGTTGTTTATTCCTTTATAGTTACTTATGTTTGAGAAAATGAATTGCAGTTCACTCTTGGGCCATTAAACTGATTGATTCAGAAAGCACACACGATGTCTCAGCTGGAGTCCTCCACACCAGTGCTCCAATCCAGCTGGATCATTTACAACCTCTAAATAGATTAAGGTTTTATTTATTACATGAATAATTTCAGACAATAGCCCCTTCCTATTGACACTAAGATTGCAATAGAGAACAGAGTTTCCAGCAGAAGACTGTGTCACTGAGCACTAGAGAGACCCAATGTGGTTTATTGATTGTGTGGAGGATCGGGGAGGGTTTGTTTTGACATTGGCCAGTCTCTTTCAAGAGAGAAGAACTGGGGCATATTAAGATAAGATGACAACTCCAGTCAGAAGGAAAAAAACTGATCCATTTTAAGAAAATCTAGATTTTAAATTGTGACTGATATGAGTAATGACTGGATTTAAGAAACTGTTCATATGTTTGACACTCAATGTCAACATTTCTTAAAAATTTCTAGTGCCACTTATTCCAAAACGCAGGTAAAACAACGATAACAAAATTGTGTTTTGTTCAGTGCTCTCCGGTAATTGTCTTGTGGTTCTGTTTCATAGTGTGTTTGTTGCTGAATGATCACAATTAAGCCTTTCCAATGTGCAGGAATGTAAGTCTGTAAAAGATGATCCATTACTAATATTTTATTATGAAACCGGTTCTGTGGCAGTTTAAAATGTGGCTGCTGAAACTTGTAACAAATCATCCCCTATAGCTTTAGCTAAGAGCACCCTGAAACCTTCTGCAACAGCCTGACTTGCAGTGTCTCAGGAAGACAGCCCTGTCTTAAGTCAATCACTTTAACTGTTCCATGTTTCACAATTCTCCTCAATTTCAGCATTTCTTTAAACAGACGTTTAAATGCGCTACAAAATGACACCTATCTTCGGTAAGATATTATTTTTGTAATGCTTCCAGTTATGACAAGAAAATTGTATTATTCCTCGTAAAGTAGTACCGCTCTCAAATAGGCAGGAAGTAACTAAATTTGCCTGAGTGTAACTTGCTCTCGAGAGGTCCTCTGTCCCATAAGGTTTATTTTTCTAATGTAACTTTCTTTGGCTTCAGCTTTGACATCTCCGATTGAGTATCAGAGGAATCACGTTGGCCCCAGTGGACCCAATAGCTGTAGCGGTGGGAGCAGCACAAGCCGTTCTCGACCATCTCGGATCCCCCAGCCCATCCGTCACCATTCCCCAGTCCTGGTCTCCTCTGCAGCCTCAGCCCAGGCCGAGGCAGACAGGTTGACAGGTATGTCTCCTCGCAACCCTCCCCCGACGACACTCAACAGCACCTTAGATTCTGGCTGCAGCCAATCTGACAGGCACCTGGAGCGAGAAGGCTGCGAAAGAGACTCGGAGCAGATTCCCAGGACCAAGGTCCTCGAGAGCCCCAGGAAAACACTAACCAACGCAGGAGAAGGAAATCTGAAGGAATTACGAGTTAGTCTAGAAGAGAACCGTTCGCCGAGAGGCAGTGTGGGCTCTCTGACGTTAGGGAAGCAACGTCCAGGAACCACATCACCTTTGAGTTCACCGCTGTCTACAACCTTCCCTTCCTCTCCCTTCAGCAAAGAGCCCTTTCCTCCTGGCAGTCCAGTTCTTAAGGGCTCCTTCTGGAGCTCGCACCCAGCTTCACCAGCCAGTCGCCCCGGTTCCTTCACCTTCCCTGGGGACACGGACTCGCTGCAGCGACAGGTCCACCGTCACTCCACGCACAGCAAGGACACTGATCGCATGAGCACATGCTCCTCGACCAGCGAGCAGTCGGTGCATTCCACCCAGAGCAACGGGGTAAGAGCGGAGCACGTCTGTCCTGTGAGCTCCTCTAAAACCTTCCCACGCTCTCCTTCTGTGCGTCAGTATCACTCTCCGTACTAATTCCTCCTGGCTCTTGAGAAACAAACTGCTCTGTTCCGAAACTTTAAAAGCAAATTGCCTAACCACTCATCGCTGTGACTGTCTACCTGTCAAGATTTTAAAAACAACACTTGCCAGTCTTTACTACTAACCACTGCTCCTGCAACTGCCTCCCTAACAGAAGGCAAAATAACAGCTAATGCAGACACTTGCAAACTTGTAGCTTCTCAACTTTTGGCAAAAAAAAACCCTACAGCTTCTCCCTTTTCCCTTATAGACCAGCATACTGCATATATTAACGGGGCATTTCTCTGGACTGGTAGCGCTACTTTAAACTGCTAGCTGCAACTCTTTTCTTTTGCCAGTTGCCGATTCAATGCATCACCCCCATCTTATTCAGCCCAGTTTCTGCAGCTGACATTTGGAGTCCTCTGTTCAAGAAACTCTCCAGCTTACAATGTAAGACATTGAAAGTGCTAAGGATGCCAATATGGTCTGACAGCCTCCGTCTGATTAATTTAATTTTAGACTTACCGCAGCCTTTTTCTGACTACATTTTGTTTCCAGCATCTCGCCAAATTTGTATTGCTTTTCCTGATGGATTTGGGGCACAGCAAAAGCAATTTTTATCAAATGTTGATCCAGAATATATTTTTCCATCATACTTCAGGCTAGAAACATTGTATGGATTACAGTGCAAATTATCAGGTTGAGAAATGTTTCAAGTAATCTGACAAAAATCTTAGAAGCGTTTTTTTTTACATTTATTTTTGCCCAGTTAATATTTCAGTTACCCTCTTGCATGCTCACGAAGGATTGCATGTTCCTTCAGCTTCCTAGCATGGCATTTTGATAGGATGTTACGTTCTGCTGTATTGATCTTATTTGGCTTCAAATTCTATGCTCCTTGCTGCATGATCGACAGATGCTAACACAACACAGAAACTGTGATCTTCTACTGTTTCACTTTCTCTGTTCTGGTCTTTTAAGTCGTCCTGTTTTTCTTTCCCTCCCCTCCGCCCCTTTATTTATGTTTGTTTGAAATTGTGTGTTTCCTGTCAGAAATGCAGGGCAACTGTACTCGTTTTGTCGGAAATGTTATACTTTGTATGCCAATATTGTGTACCCTACAGTTAATATGCAGAGTACTTAGTAGCACCAAGTTGTTATGTAGGTGGGAATGAGATTGTGAAAACACTGTGGCTGAAGAAAGCTGGGGAGATTTTGTTTTGATGTCCTCCAAACCTAATGATATTTTGATGTTCTCAGCAACCTTCTCTGTGGTAAAACACATAGGAAAATGTGAAGACAGTTTTGTTTCAACAACAAGAAATTGGATTAACAAGTTTGCACGTTGCCTCTCCCTGTGGACAATGCTGAGTGGCACTGTGTTGGTGTTATTAGAGTACAATGTAATGACACATGCCTCTGCTTTCCTAATGACAAATGGTTCCCAGGTGGGAGTACATGCTAAGTAGAGTCTGACAAAGAGTGATATAAATGTCAGAGTGTGGGTGTCTGCGTTTTATGTCTCACCAATCAATTACAGAAAGATACTGATGGAGGCCTGGGAGCAGGTTGCCAAGACAGCCTCTTGACTGAGGTGCAAGGTGGACAGATATTTTTTGCTCAAATGTGTTGCACGTAAACTATCAGAAGTGGCAGCAGAGTCTCTGGTCTTCTATTCATTCGTAGCCTTACCTTCACTTGCACTGAGTCGGACAGTGAGTAAAGGCATCCTGATGTTGCATCCATGAATCCCAGCAAGTCCCTACTGGTTTTAATTTGATTTAAGAGAACAAAATGAAACAACCAAACCTAACCAGTCTTAATGGTTTTCAAAATAACCTACAAATAACGGTACAAGTACTGCATATTATACAAGGGAACTAGATTGTTCCTATCCCTCGGATTACCCAATCTGACTGCAGATTTCAAGAGGATGGACTCCTTTTCATTCCGCGTGTGTTGTTTAAGAAACATTTACCTTTTGATATTTTATTTGTGTCTTGGAGCTGGGCTGGTACCATTAAAATAGGGGCTACTATTTATTATTTTGTAAGTTTGGTTCATGTGAGGGGAGGTCACTTTGTTGTGAAGAATTGAGAATTGAGTCCTTGGGATTGTCTTAAATTGAGAAGCTTTCATTGTCTATAGGCACTGATAAGGAGAGTAAAAAAACTTGCGTAGAGTCCAAAATGCAGTGTTTCTTGTCTTTATATTGAAAATGTAAATGTAGTCTTGAGCGAAGTTGATGTAAAGGAGCTAATTCCATGTACCCTGGAGAGGTAGGACATTCGCAGGTTAATCCCACCCCCCCACTATGAAAAACAGCATCATTCTGGTAAAACCTTTTCCCTTTGCTACTGAAATATTTTAGAAACTAATCAAACCATTTCCAAAGTGCTCTCTTCCTTCTGAATGTTTTATATGTCAGTTTGTTGTACTTGTATCTGTTTCTGTAAGCCTAATAAAAATAATAGTACTACACACGTTATTTAAAAGTGTTGCACGCCACTAATGTCAAAGCTTACAAATTTAAGCTATCACTTGTCGGCATGGCAGGGGTGTGGAAGCGAGGCCTTTTGTGAAATGAAAACTGCAACCCATGCCTATGTGACCACACTGCATTTTTAAACTGTAATATTCCGTGATTGCTTTAAAAACGCGTTTCACTTTTCCAACCTTGTTTCATCCTCCCCTGTAGAGTGAAAGTAGCAGCAGCAGTAATATCTCCACCATGCTGGTAACACATGATTACACCGCCGTGAAAGAGGATGAGATCAATGTCTGCCAGGGCGAGGTAGTGCAGATCCTGGCCAGCAACCAACAGAACATGTTTCTGGTGTTTCGGGCAGCCACTGACCTGTGCCCGGCAGCAGAGGGATGGATTCCTGGCTATGTACTAGGTCACACAACTATAATAATCCCGGACAACCCTGAAGGAACACTAAAGTTAGTCTCTCTTCGTTTGTATTTTGGTTGCATTACTTAAGTTACTCTGTTTCGTATACTTTCCTGGATCTTGCACAAAACGTTCTCGTTAAGAAAAAATGGACTGGATTCTTTGCATCAGATACGTTGGACTTGGCCTTTTCTAAAATGGGATTCATTTGGCACTTGGCTAAGCGGTCATTTCTCGCTCTGCAACAGGCTCTTAAATCAGCAGGTCTGCAGAAACGTTCGTTTCCCCGGACCAATCGGTTCATTTAGTAAATTGTCAGCTCACATACTTTATTTGCTTTAAAATCACTATTATTACTGTAGTAAAGCTACTCAAGTCTCAGGATAACTTCGGTGCTGCATATTAATCCTAACCTACTAAAATATGTTTTTTGAAATCAATAAGAACCAAAATGTTAGCCTTATCACCCTTTTTGCTTACTCCTGTTTTTCCCTCTATTTTTTCTCGGCCCTTCTTATTTGAACTTTATTATTTCTACCCTACCTTATCTCTTCAGTTTTGTTAATTTTTCTTCTAACCTTGAAAGCTGCTATTTTAAAATTCTTCTGCTGTCTCTTCTCGACATCCATTTTGAAATAGTGGCAACTATTTTTAAAATAGTATTTTAATTGGCTGAACAGTCGATGCAAAGTTGAAGGACTGAGGACTGCCATCGCAGCAAAGCGAGAAGTAGGATCTGCAAACGAATAAACCTTCCAATAGACAATCACGCCCAGAAAAGTTAACTTGGCCACGGTGCTGTGATGGTTAATCCACTTGCAATTCAGTTTGTGACCCACTAATTAGTTGCTTTATTAGACGTGAAGTGGGTTTTTCCGAATGCTGTATTCTTCAATGCATCAGAACTACTCTGCAAATGCAATCCAGTGGGGTATTCTGTAAATTTTCAAAGTGCAACCTCTACAATCTTCTACATGCAGCACAGAATATTTTTCATATCTTATGTAATCATGGTATAGATTGCAGAAAGAAAACAAATCAGTTATTTCATCAACAAGCCATTACATACCCGTACAGCAAGTACCATGATATTCGTCTATGCCGTGGCCTGAACTTGTCGATTAAACTATTGTCAAATTGTGAACCATAATTATCTCCTTAACAGAGAGTTCTCTACCTCCCCTCAACCTATGGATAATTAAGGTTCAACTGTATGAGATGGGATTATCTTCCTAATGTAATGACTGAATTGGTTCACTGTATGTTCAGTAAAGCACCTGTTACTGGAAATGTAATTTATGAAAATTGCTGCTTTTACTCTTCTCTATTGACTGTTTAAACACCGGATTGCACAAAAACATGCAAAATGACTAACTTTTTAACCCACTGCTGCTCTGGCTGTGACCCAGCATTTCCTCTCAGAAAGTCCTGCGCTTGCCCTGTCCTGTCTCACCACCGTCAGAGACTATGACACATAATCGGGTCTCGGATAATCGAGGTTCCTCTTTATAGTATGTATTTTATGTACTCATTACCAGTGAACTTTTTCGTAGTTCAATAATACAAAGCAGGTGCTTAATTGTTGCTTCTCTTCCCCCCCCCCCCCTTTTCCAATCCAATTTTCTATTAGGAAGTCAACGTCTTGGCACACTGCTCTCCGTTTAAGAAAAAAGAATGAAAAAAAGGATAAGGAGGGCAGAAAAGAAGGAAAGCTGGAAAATGGCTTCCGAAAGTCACGAGAAGGATTACCCAATAAGGTATCAGTTAAGGTAGGCATTGTAGCAGGCTTTAGCTGGAACTACTTGCTTGTAGAGAAAGACTCAGAATCCTGTGTCTCAACACACGTTCTGTGTTCGGTTTCTTGTGAAACGGACAGGCAATTGTATGGACGGTGAGAATAGATTCTCCACTAACGTTAAGAGTAAAACAACACTATCAAATGCTTTATAAAAGGTCAAATCTAGACTTTACTGAGTTAGCTGATCTCAGATGGAGCAGCCAAAGAGGTGCCACAATTGGCTTGTTCAATATTGTGAAAGTTTCCAGCTTTGATCTCCAGGCTGCACTGAGAAGTTGATAGCCTCAGAACCTCAGGCAGCCTCAGTATTCCATAAAAGGGGGAAAATGCCCTGATTTTCACTCCTGTTTGGTCGCCAGCAGCCTGGCAGGAAATTTTGTCTGATGTGAGTATTGGGTGAGGGCAGGAATGGGTTGAATTATGGCCCTTAATGGCCAAATAGCCTGTTTACAATCACCCTCTGTGTCAGGGTAACCGTATTGATTTAACTCTACATTCCCTACCTTTACTTTCTTGCTTCATGCATTTGGGTTACTCACACCGACCTTATACCCTCTCCTACCTTCTTCCCACCTAAATTTGAGTTTGCCCTGGTAGTTTTCTAGTCAAATCTAATTTTCTTGCTCGCTTCTTATACCCTTTCATATTCTCTTGCAACCATTTTCTAATTTCCTTTGTTCACTATTCTCGCTCTCACTGGTCAATATTTCTCTCACCCCCCCCTTTCTCCACCCCTGGCTCCTACCCTCCCCAGCAGATGTCTCTGCCTCCCTTTATCCACTTCCCTCACTGAGCTGTGACTCCTCTACCCCTAATCCTCTCAGGCATTTTCTGACCATTCCTGTCCTCGGTGGTGGACACACAGTTGTAGCAGGAAACTCTTAAGTTTGACCAGCGCTGATACAAATCACAAGCCTCTCCAAAAAGCCCTCTCACTGCAATTTCTCATGACATGGGAAGCTCAAAAGTGGAATACATGCGTTGACAGAGTTACCTGGCACTTATCTGCTAAGTGGTCAACCCAGTCACACAGTCTTTAACTCAGCTTTAACAGTGGGTTTGCATAACATGATTGACCGTTGTAAAACTGACCCATTAAGTTCTTTAGCAATATCCTGCAGTGAGAGGGGTTATAATTAGCACTCTTCACAAATTGTCTCAGTACAATTAGTCTAAGTGCTATAAAACCTGACTCACCAGCTTCATGTCTTTTAAATTCTCTCAAGTGTAGGAGTGTGCCATAAACAGGTCCAACTTTTGTGGACTTTTATTAGCTAACCTTACAGTAGCACTGTGACTTCAGTTGGATGGACACTGTTATGTTGTATTCATGTATAATCTGGGTATACTTCCAGCTGCTGTCACGGACTAGGGCCTTCCTGTGCTTAGAGCGCAGACACGGAGGGACTCCCAGCATCAGCGATATCCTAGCATCCTCTGTGAGCAGCACAGTTTAGTGACGTCAGCAATGACCTAACAACACGGAAGCACTGACTGGTGGCCATATTTATAACATGCCCTATTATAATGCAGGGTCTGATTTTATGGACCTAACCTATACAGTTGGGTCTAACTATTAACCTGCTGATGGTACTCACATATTTTAGTACCTATTGAATTAGTTGAAACCCGCACTGATAATTATACGCAATGACCCAATTCACAAAGATCATCAGGTTTTCCATAAAAATATGTAGGGAATAAAAAATATGGCTAAACAAATGTTTTGCCGAATGTTGTTTGCAGTTAACAAAGGTCCCATTACCCAGTACATTGTATACTATTCAGTTAGAGATCATCAGATAAATAATTGCTGGGCAGACAAGTTATAACTGTAAGAAGTCTGATGGTTGCAATTCCCAGAATTGAAGATGGAAAATAAATTTTGATGAGAGCTGAAATTCCTCACGGTCTTTTTTTTAAACAACTACAGAAAAATTAAGACTGAATGTAAGAATAATCCAAAATTTAAATCTTAATACTGTGCACTTAAGCATAGGTCCATGAGGAATTTGGGGCTTCGTAAGTGTTCAATCACACCAGACTTCTCAGGAATTGAGTCCTAAATTATTAGAACAGGGAATGAACCATTCTTATTTCTGTCTTCCTTTCAGCTCCTGAACCCCAACTATATTTATGACGGTGAGTTATTTCAATTGTTTCTACATTTCTCAGAGCAGAAGTCAGACATTTTGTTTTAAAACCTCTGCAGCTATGTGTGCCATGGAGTGAGTAGTAACTGACATGATCAAATGTAAAGTGAATCTTAGGTCTAAGAGTGCATGCTTACAACAAAAGACCTAAATAATGCGTTTGACCAAATATCCCAACTAGAGATTTCTTGTCAGTTTTTAACAAACATCTACTTTCAGCAAGGAGACATTTAATTTGCTAAGTATCACCTACCTTAGCATTCTGGATGTCCAAGTCAGTGATTTTACCGTGCCTGGTGGACAGTAACTACTTAATCTGGGTCCTCAATTAAGGGGCTCAGTTAGATGAGTTTGCCATGAGGTTGACTCTGCTTCCAATTGCATTGATGGTTTGGTATTGACTGAAAACCTTCCCTCTCTGCAAAGTAAACCCATCTCTGAAGCAGGTCAATTTAATTTTGTAATCAGTTCATAGGCACTGCAGTTCTCTCATTTGCTAGGTTTTGTTGCCTTCCCTGCCATTTTCAAATATTGCAAATTCAACAGAAATTGCAAATTAGCAATTCCCATCCATTTTGAAAACATTGCTAATTAGACTGCACTGGGAGTTTCTCCTGGTATCCTGGCCAACTATTCCCCAAATAAAATTGGTCACTCACACCTTGGCTGTTTGTGGAATATTGCTGTGCGCAAATTGGCAGCTGCATTTCACTCACAAATTACACAGTCAATTCGGTTTGCAGTTTTTCCTGTGAAGCGCTTTGAGACAGCTTGACCGAGTGATAAGGCGAAATATCAAATGCAAAGATTATCGCTGTTTATGTATTTCACATGTTCTGCATTCACGGACTAATTGTATAAATGACCTGCTTTATTCTCCAGTTCCCCCTGAGTTTCTCACCCCACTAACAGACGTGACATGTGAGGCAGGGGAGACGGTCACCCTGAAATGCCGAGTCTGTGGTCGCCCCAAAGCTGCAATAACTTGGAAGGCCCCAGACCAGAGCACGCTGAGCAACGATGGGCATTATAGCATCATGTACAGGTAAAGGTCACCTTAGTATTTCTTCTCCTTAATGTCGCTGACTCTTTCCTGGGGTATAATTCCCGTGTACCAACTATCCTCTAGTACCTCTCCCAAATGACTGTATTTGAGCCTAGCCAGTGAGTTTCAGCAGAGTATTCAATTACAGAGGACATCACAGCAAGGCTGATCCTCTCTTAACCAACGTTTACAGGAACACTTTTTAGGATCAAGAGCCTTGGCTGATTTTCTTCATCTTCCATCACTCCCGACCTGATTCCTGAAGGCACTAAGACTAATTTCTTCCAAGTTCCCTGTGAACAATACTTGTTATTCACTGCTGTTTCCTTGAGACAGTTGTTCTACCAGCATTGTAGTCAATCTTTTTATGTTTGTGACTTACAGTGATTCTGGTGACACCACGCTCAGGATATTCAATGTGAGCACTGAAGATGATGGCACTTACACGTGTATAGCTGTGAATGATGTGGGATCAGCCTCCTCCTCTGCAATCCTGAGAGTTCTAGGTCAGTTTTTCACTGCATTTTGAAGCTTCTCTTTTTCTTGTGAATCGCTTTTATCTACAGGCTTGTCTTTGACAAGGCTGACATCTAGCACTGCTCTTGTCAGGAAACATCAGAACAGACCATTTGAAAGACACTAGTGTCTTTCAAATGGTCACATACCTGGCCACTCACTCATCATCAGCAAGAGTACTGCCACTGAGCCAAGCTGATATCATAATAAAGTGCAGCCTTATTATAGTGTGCATCACAAAAGTATGAATTTGCCTATTACACATTTGCACTGAGAAACCTATTTGTGTGTGTGTGCTGTCAGCCCACTGGCATTAAAATGGCCAATTTCTGGGTCATCAGGTTGCCTGATGCAAACCCTCGATTGTCCAGTGCCTTGGAAAGCCCTCTGCACGTGAAAGGTGTTATATTAATGCAATGGCGGTGTCCTGATGAATCAGAGAGAAGTCAGCAATTTTTTTCTTTCATCGCAAAGGAAACAAGTCAGGCTACTGTGATCATTAAAACCCATTATTGCACTGTAATGCAGGATGGGATTTTATGTATCCAAACACCATGCTATAACTAGGCTGCAAAGTATCAGAAAGACAGCACTCAATTAAATACAAATGAATGTACAGTGATATCTACCCTTTATTTATCTCTTTTCACATCATTTAGTTTATGATCCTCCCCTCAGTGATGCCTTTTCCGAATTTTCCCACCTTTCTAACCAGCCTCACATAGTGCTTCTTGTACACCTGTCACACTGCTGTAAATGTGTTACAATCCTGTCGTGCTCCTGTATGCTGCTGATCCCCTGACTACTGGTTTTGAATGCATTTTTGTTTCCCTTGTGCCTGACCACCAGAAAGTCTTCAGTAAGCACTTCTCCGCTCCTTCTTCCTGTTGCAGAGAGAAGGTGCAGGGGATGCTATCGGAGTAACTCAGCCTCGCTCAGGCTCTGACACTGATCTGTTATCCGTGTGAAACTGTGCAGAGGGAAATAGAATCGTTGGCCAAAGAGAAAAAAATGCCTGTCACTCAAGTAATTACTTTAAGCCACGTCCATCCCGTACTCAGTGCGTGTGCTCACTTATTAACACTGAGCTCTTCAGTGTGTAGACAAACACAGTGGCGGAGGAGAAAAGAAGGATTGTCTCATTTTGATTAAGTGGGTGAATAACAACATGCAACAGTCCACCGAGTATGCTCAGAACCAATGGCCGCTTCCACGTAGAAAGCTGAGAGGAACTTAATTTGTAAAAGAGCTTACTTGATTAATGGGTATGTTAACATTTTACTTTCTTTGTTTTGTCTTCAGGACCTGGAAGTGATGGAATCCATGTGATCTGGAAAGATAACTTTGATTCCATTTACACTGAGGTAGCAGAGATTGGCAGGTAACTTTCCATTCCACATCACCATTCCCTGCACGTTCCTTTCTCTGAATTTGCAATGGCCTGTTTTTTAATCTGTTACTGTCAGTTGCTTATATGAGTGGCAAATTGTGTTATCCAGAGGAGCACTCTGTTGATGTTTCATTGACATTTAATAAGCAGTTGAGGCATTTCATAAAGAATAATCCTTCACAGTTTTCAGACAGGGCTTTTCCAATAACAGAAATTGCTGATGCATGTGTCTACAAACACTGTAGATCTGAGAACTACTGCAAAGAAGATAAAAAAGGTAATTTAAAAGATAAAAGATAAAACTTTGAAAAATATTTGGCTTTTTAAAAAAAAATTAAGTAGTTACTTTCATATTGATTAGAATGAAAATTAAATAGTCCATATAGTTCGTACATGAGATTATTGTTTAAGGGATGTAGATACTGTAATGTATTATTTTTCGTCTAAAGGGTTATTAAAACAGTGGCTACTTTGCCATGAAGAGAGTGGAGGCACATGCCATAGCACCATTAAATAGAGAATTAATGATAATGATAATAGTAATAATAATAAGTATAGAATTGATTAAAGATTAGAAAAATATAGAGTCTAGGGAAGGAATTGGGATTTGTCAGCTGGAGCGGTAGAGCCAGCACAGTATACAATTAATAGTCTGAATGGCCTCCTCCACTGCTGTCATTTCTATATTTCTATAAGTTATATTAATGAGATTGTGACTGAAACATTTGAGTTTTAAACACACATCTGTTTTAAACTATGTTCAGTGCAGGGAAGTGGAGTGCAATACAACACAAATTAACATTTTTTAGCACTTTCACATTGGACATTGTACCACAAAGCTAGTAAAGGTGGAGTTGGAGTTTGAAGCTGAAGACAATATCTTTTGAACTGAAGGTCCTACAGCAAAGTTGTTCTGTGCCAACTTTTAGTCCTATCTTTAAGGATCTCCTAAACTCAACTTGTCTGATGTTGCAGTGTATATAACACATAAGTCAATAACTTAAATAACAACAATTTGACATGTTTTAGTGCTTGAGATTTCTGCAAGTGAACAGCATCTCAAATTGTCTGTTTTAGTATTTTATTATGATGCGGAGATTAAAAAGCCAAGCCCCATAGCCCAGGACCACACTTTGTTTGAAGAGAGGGGAAGAGATGGGAAAAATCAAGGAGTGGTAAATTAGCATCAAGTATGGGTTTTAAAAGTCAGTCAATTATAAGGAAAGGACTTTTGAGAAGGGTTGGAGGGTCCACTGTTTCTATGGTAGTATTGATTTGTGCACATGTTTTTTTTCCCCTAAGCTAGCAAATATAGTTAACCCATAATGACTGTTGTTTACATTACATTTGTTTTAAAATAAATCATTGTTTTCTGCACGTGAATAGTCACTGGTGAGTTGGAGTGCCGTTAAATTGATGGAAACTTCTTTTTGTTTCAGGGGAAGGTTCTCTGTGGTTAAAAGATGTGACCAGAAGGGAACTAAACGAGAGGTGGCTGCAAAACTCATCAACAAAAAAATGATGAAAAGGGACCAGGTTATTCATGAGCTTAGGATCATGCAAAATCTCCAGCACCCTCAGCTTATTGGCCTTCTGGATACCTTTGAAACGTCAACCAACTATATACTTATACTCGAAATGTGAGTGAAGATTTCTTCATTTTACCTTTCACTGGGTTTATCTGACAAAACACCTTTTGCTCACCTTTCATGAATAGTACTCAGTGCCAAATAGATGTGCTATTAGTTCTAGATTTTTCTTTTCTGTTAGAAGGCTGTGCCACCCACAGCTCACAACAGAAACAGGCAGAGCCAAGTAGAAGAAATCTTTTATTTCTACAAAAGCAGTTTTTTCCCATCAAGCTTTTTTGAAAAAAAATCTCTTGTGTTTCTACAATTTATTTATTACATTCATTTATTTACGTTTGACTACTGTCCACATAATGCGCATATTGATTGCTAGGTCCAATTCAATTCAAAAACAGCCTTGGTTATGCACATTCAATAATTGAATTGTCACAATATGAACTCTAATAGTTGTGGACTAATTCAGAAGTTGAAATGTCGTCAAAACACTACTTAAAACACTACTTCTTGATGTGTTTCATTCCCAATTTTGGTTTGTTTAATTGGAATGTATATTCAACTGAATTGCTACATACTTCTAAAGGTTATGAGGAGAAATATGTGTATAATTGCTAATGTCTCACATTGATCGCTATTATCCTCTAATGTACATTAGTCCTGTAGCTCAGTGGTTAAAGCACTCACTTTGCAAGTGAGAGACCCGGGTTCGATTCCCAGCAGGGTGAAACCTTGGGCAAGTTTCCTTACTCCAAAGGACTGATAATAATCCCTCNAAAAAAAATTGGTCACTTCAAGCCACGACTATTTGTAGGACACTGCTGTGCGCAATTGGCTGCCGCATTTCGGCCACAAAATATGCAGTCAATTCACTTTACAGTCTATTCTGTGAAGCGCTTTGAGACGTCTAGAAGACATGAAAAGCGCTACATCAAATGCAAGGATTACTATTATTATTACAACTCCTGGTTAGTGGTAGCCGAGGGACAAAGGCAGATACATTAGTGAGAGACTGAAGCCTGTTTCAGTTGCGTATGAATGGCTAGTTCTGAAAATATTTATGCTTACACTGCCTTTAGCTAACAGAGATAGATTGACAGAACAAATGTTCAGATTTATAACATTTTAGCATATTGTGCAATACAGCAACATTCAGCTTCCCTGTAATCTCTAGCAGCACAAATGATACATGAGTAAAATTGGCCTGTGCCAATAAAAGAGTGCTGAGTTACAACCACATATGGCAAATAAATAGCAGATATTTCAAAAAAGTCTAGTTCTGGTTATCTCTTCATGTAGAATGATCATCCAATAAATGTGCAACATTCGTGTGTGCAGTACAGAGTACTGTAAACTCAATATCAAGCTACGATAACTAAACCACATGATTAGCTCTTCTTTGAGATCCTTAAAGTGAAAAGCCTATCATTTTTTATGTGTACGGGCTCTTTTTTTCCAAAAAGCACATCAGTTTTGAAAGCACGTTTTACTTGGGGTAAGTTCTGTGCCATTTTTCACCCGATTCCTACAAGGTAAGCGATAGCTGGGAGCTGAGTGCATGACTACTGTAATCGAATAGAGAGGACACTGTAATCTGATCGAATGGGTCAGATGACACGAAGCCGGCAGGCAGTATTTGAGACTTTACAATTACTCTCTGTACTCCTGGAGATTGGATTACACCCTTGACCTCAGTTGCCGATGTCTTATTATTTATAACGTACCCCGTACACGAGAAGGAGATTTTTCTATTTTGGGTCAGTTGCTGTGTCAGCAACAGCTGTGTGTGCAGATGTCACTTGTTTGAGCCCAGCAAAGGAGAGAACGATACAGACTTTACTTCTGTACTATATATCTTCCTGCTGCTTTTCTGTATGCACAACTTCTACACAATTCGTTGACAAAATATACAGTCACTACATTTTATAGTATATTGTGTGAAGAGCTTTGAGACATCTCAAAGGCGTGATAAGGCGCTGTCTCAAATGCAAGGATTATTATTATAATAGTTTACAATAGCTGTCTGATGCTTCTGATTGTCCTTGTTTAAATGCATCATTATGATTATTATTATTTTTATTAAACGTGGTGATAGAAAATAAAACCATTCATTAATCAGAGATACAAAAAAAATCCTGGTTAGTAATACATAATAAACTCAAATATACTCAACAGGTATATGTGTTGTTTAACTAATGTCATTAAACATCTAGCTATAGATGAAAACATTTTACCTTGGGACAATCAGTTTAGACATTAAAGAGATATAGGGTGGCAATGTCCTGGATCAGATCACAGACTATCTTCATGTGTATCAGTTATTTGTGTTTTGTCATTCACACGTCGATTGGAAACCATGAAAATTGCCTGCAGTGATGGATTGGCTTCAATTTGTATGTTGAATGTCAAATTGACAACCTGCAATATTTTGAGGTGGTCATTACACTAATTGCGGCCACCCCTTTGTAGATGTGAAAATGATGTGGATATTGAGTTATCATGGGAAATACAGATTGGCTTCATTACTAACCAAAAAACACTTCCATCAGGAGTTATACTGTCACTATAGTACAGCTACTACATATGCTGTGCCATCCCCTCGCTCTATCTCTGTTTTTCTCTCAGACTTTCTAACTTTCTTTCTCTCTCTCTGTGAATTTATCTCTCATACTCTCTCTGATACAGTCTAAATTTCTTTCTCCCTCTGAGTCTCTCACACTCTTTCTCACTCACTATTGCTTCTTTTCCTGCGGATCCAGAGGACACTTCAACAAAGATCCTGTTTCTTTAAAGCTAATTGTTCAATACGATTGATGTGATCTTGACTGTTGTTAGTGATGTTTTTTAAGCATGGTACCAACTATATTTGAAATGGGGTGAAGAAGGGATACTCAGAGGGACTAACAGAGAGCATGGATACCCTTGAGCGCCTCCTTATGGTGGCCTCGAGAGCAGCACTGAGAGCCATCTGACAGCAGGTCACCTTACCTGAACACAATTTGGGATTGGTGCCAAAAAGGAGGATTTTTTTTATTTAAAAAACTTACCAAATACTGTATAATTGTCAAATAATGTAATTCATTATCATCCACTTTTTAGAGCGGACCAAGGTCGCCTTCTCGACTATATAGTAAATTGGGGGAATCTGACTGAAGAGAAAGTGGCATCGTATCTCAGAGAAACTCTGGAAGCCCTCCACTATCTACACAACTGCAGAATTGCCCACCTAGACATCAAGGTTAGTGATGCCACTCACTCAGCATTGCAAACGTTCAGACTTAACCAGCTCAATACTCCACACTAGTATTCATGTCTTCTCAAGTTAGTCACTTTCTTTGTAAGTTTTAATTCTGTTATTTTGAACTAGAGATAAATTTACCGTAATATCCCGTGGATGAGCAGTACCGTTGCATGATTCTTATGACTTACAAGCCTGAGGGTTCAACTTGTAGCTATGTTTTAGCACTAGTTGTGCAAATTCTGTACAATAAATGGTTTTTGCAAGTCATTATATCTGAGATACTTAATAGTGCTGTATTGACAGTGGGCAAAGCTATTTTCATAGGTTCTCAAGTTGCTGTGTTACCTGTAAACTAATCATCTTTCTTATGTTTCTAACCATTAAAGCCAGAAAATGTGCTGGTAGACCACAGCTCAGCCAAACCACTCATCAAGCTTGCTGACTTTGGAGAAGCCGAACAGCTAACTACAGCGTATTACATTCATCAGTTGCTGGGAAATCCTGAGTTTGCAGCACCAGAAATTATTTTAGGAAATTCTGCCTGTCTTACCTCAGACACGTGGAGCACTGGAGTGCTTGCCTATGTCCTCCTTAGTGGTGTGTCTCCGTTTTTGGATGAGTGTGTCGAGGAAACCTGCTTGAATATCTGCCGGCTGGACTTCAGCTTCCCTGACGACTATTTCAGTGGCGTCAGTCAAGCTGCCAAAGATATTGTTTGTTTCTTACTACAGGGAGATTCAAGCAAACGGCCCTCAGCTGCAGTGTGCCTCCAGGAGCCTTGGCTGCAGCCGGGCATCCACAAAAGTACTGAAATTCTGAACACGTCACGACTGACTTCCTTCATTGAACGGCGCAAACACCAGAACGATGTTCGACCGGTTGGTAACATAAAAAACTTCTTACAAAGTAGACTCTTGCCAAGAGTGTGACCCTAAAAGTGGAGATTTTTTACTCATTCTCTTTCACCTGCCAACAAGGTTGGGGACGGTGTCTCCAGCCAATCAGCTGTTGACTTGAATAAAACTAAGAGTGTATCAGCTGCTATACACATGTGTCAGTGTGTGGAATTACATGCCAAGGAACCCTGCAAAAAACAGTACTTGGGATCCAGTGCCATCCATGGAATGCAATGCTGGTGGGGAGGAAAAACAAGTTCTGCACGAACAGCTGGATTCTCATATTTGACAGTATTTTATTTCCAATCCCTGGAAACCACTTTTCATACATTGTCTAGGAAATCATAGAGAACAAATCTTCATTATTGTTGTAATATTTAATAAAACTCACTGGAGTTTGAAACTGTTAATGATGTGATTTTAAAAACAAGTTAGCCAATAAAGAACAAGTTTTCTTTTTCCTCCCCACATGGTTGTCTGTTAAAGCAACCATGGAATAATAAGACTAAACACCTGATTTTTACTGGTCATAAAGCTTTCTGATCGCCTCACCAATATTTAAATTATAATCCCATACATTTAGCCAGATATGGCTCAAGTGTTTACTGCTGCAAGTTCAACCTCGGACCTTTTGCGTATAATAGAAAAAAAGTTGTGTTGCTCTGATTATATATAAGCCTTACTTGTATAAAGACCGTTATCTGCCTTCAGTCTGTATTTTTTTAATGGTTTGCCATTCTGGAACTCATCCCCCCCACCCACTCATCCCCCAGCCAGGCCATCGATGCTCTCTTTTTGTTAAGGAGGGGGATTTTGGAGTTGCACCATGGCCTGTCAATCAGATTGCAGAGCAGTTAAGGAGGAATACGTACTGTAAATGCACTCATTGTATTTTACGTTTTAATTCATATCATGTGCAATGTTGTGGCTTTAACATTTTATGCAACTCTATTTATGAAGACCTCTGTTGTATCTGTAATAAATATTAAAGAAAAGCACGTACTTGGTACTGCGAATAACACAGTCGTTTGAGTTCTTTATCGTGCTCCTCTTCAGTAAACCGGCTAACTACAAGAAATTGCATCGCAGTCGAGTATATTTGGGGCATGAGCAGTAATTCATCAAACCCAGGAGATGCAACTCTGCAGTATGTCTGCTTATATCTAGAGATACTGGCAAACCAACAATACTGGGGAAGAAAAATGGGAACTCAAAACTGGATGCATTTTCATGCCAAACTCATGTTATTTTTTAATGTATAATAGCCTGTTCAATTCCTTTTTTAAGTTTTTATCAATTTTGCATGTATATTTCTTTTGTACAGAATCCATTAAGTGTTTCACAAATAGTGCTGTAAATACTTTCTTTGCCATCTGTTTTTTTTTCAAATTAAACATATGCTGCAACACAATTTTTTTTATTTCTTCTGAATCCATTTCTGCTCGCGCACTTCAGCACAAGAGGGCAGTCGTGAACGGCATCGCTGAGAAAACAATCGAAAGATGCTATTTTTTAATTTATAAAAAGAGAAGAGCCCATACAACATGCTTGACTTGATGGTGTGATTTGCATCTTGCATTGCACGTGAACAAAACACTTCCACAAAGTGGTGCTTCTTTAAAGAAGATCCTAGACATGCTATGGATACAGTTTCGAGTGAGAAGCCTAAACACTATTCTTCCAGTAAATGATAACCAAAGCTCCTAATGGAATGTGCTAGCTGCCAAGCTCCATATCAGAAACACTTTCAAAAGTACTTTTATTATTATTTATTATAACTAAGATAATGCTAATGTTTTGTAAATGCTAATCTTCCCCGTTCATCCTCATTTGCTCAATTTCCCTGTACAAATAGGGTATAACTGAAGTTCCACAGGAAAAAGTGACCTGACTTGCTATTTGTGACCTACGTCCTTAATGAGATTAATTTTGAAAATAAACAAGGACCCCTTAACAACTGAACACACATCCACTACCATTTTTGTCCTTGCTGCCAGGCACACCTCAACAGAATTGTTTAGAATAAAGCAGAAGGCTATCTTGCTGAGGTCTTCTCATTGAGTAGTAAGGTATCAGATCTAGCTGACTATCTGACTGCTTGAGAATGAAATCCAACAATAAAACTGGTTCTGAAGTGACTGCCACCTGGTGGACTTTGGAACATATTATACTTTTTCCTCAGAATTGTTATAGTGCAGATCAAATATAGCAGGGTTAGTATCGTAGAGTTACCCAAGGGGGTTAAGCTTACTCTCTGTGGCCTGGGCCTGGCACCAGATCCCTGTTTCCCAACCATTCCCTGGATGGTTCCGCCGCGCTCTAAATATTTTTTCCGGATGGGTGAATTTCCACTGGTACCAAATAGTTGAAGAGGTGATACAAGTGGTGCCTGTGGCGTTCGTGGCAGGACCCTATTCGTGGACCAGGACCTCCTGACAGTGAAGGTTGGAGTGTGCTTGGCTGACCTTGTGTAGGCAAAGATATTGCAGAGAACGTACTGTGTATTTTGTGGGTGAAACTCTGCAGCCGATTGCGCACAGCCGTGTACCGCAAAACGTCGTGGATTGAGTGACTACATTTTTTTTAAAAAAGGAATTATTACCGCCAGAAAAGCAACCCACCAATCCACTAATAACCGGGTTCCTACTTACTGCTAGATAAACAGGCGTGTGGAGTAAGGAAACTTGCCCAACGTTTCGCCCAGCCGGGAATCAAACCCAGGTCTCTCGTTTGCGAGACGATTGCTCAAACCACTGAGCTACAGGGCTCCACAAAAGAATGTCGGACAAGGTAGGAAGGGGAATAAGGCAAACATTTAGCAAGAGAATAAAAGTAACATAGCTTGAAGAAGATATAACCAATTTCTGAAATATTTCTCTGAATGGGCAATTCCAGCACAAAAATAAAGTATATTGAATGCCAGAACATACAATTAACATGCAGTCGCAGAGAGCAGCAATAGGTAAGCTTGCACGTCAGCCCTCTACAGTCAGACGTCCAGCAAAGGCCATCTGATTCCCCCAGGCTCAGCCTGACACCTCGCTTCACTAGTTTCATCCTCAGCCAGGATCAGCAAGAACGGAAAGCAACGAGAAAGCAGTAACACCAAAAATTAATAACTCATTAAAAAATATGGTTAATCAGCTCAGCCGGTCTGCTTCTCTTTGTTTTAATCTAAAGTGGCCAATAGTCCCTCTCTTTTTTCCCCCAATTTTCTCCCCTTTTCTCCTGAAGGCAGGTTCAATGAGACCGACCGCAATCCCAAGTGGTCATTTCGAATCATTGATATTTACAGTACAGCCCATTGAGTCTCCCAACGGCTCTCAGAGCAAGCTTTTCTTCCAATCCCATTGCCTTGCCCGATTTACTGACTCTTCACGACTGTTTGTGGGACATTGCTGTGTGCGATTGGCTGCCATATTTCGCCCACAAAATACACAGTATGTTGTGTGAAGTGCTTTGAAATGATTAAACGTCATGATAAGGCTTTATCAAATGCAAGGATTATTATTATTACTGGTATAAACCTTGACAGTGATCATCAACAGGCTATTCAAGGTTTGAGTGGGAGGGCTGAGCCTGTTCTTGCCCAAATATACTCTCACCTTCTCCCAACATCCAAACATGTGCTCCTCGGGTAGGGTCTCTGGATAGTCATCAGGAGTGAGATTCTGGCTAATATTGCTCCTTGTTTTGAAGACAGTGAAGCAATAACAGCAACCCCAGTGCTGTTCAAGTAAACATGGCACTGTGCTCGGATCAAACATGGGACTTCCTTGAATTGTTTGTCTCACTGTCAAGCTTCTCTATCCCAGAGGCACCCTTTAGTTTTGGTCTCAGGTGTCAGCTTGGCTTGGTTGGCAGTAATGTTGCCTCTGGGTTATTTTAATGACATTTGTTTCTTTTAAGTAAATGCATTTATAGTCTTCACGCCATTTTATTGCATTTCATTTCCCAAACTACACATTCTCTGTGTGCTCTCTGATTACAACAATCCCAGTTGTGCTCTCTGAGCCATCACTTATACTAATGTATTGTTTTCAATACATTCTTAATATCCTCTTCCCATCTGGCCCGCAGAATAATTAATGTTTTGTTTGAGCTACATTGTTTAACTTCCTATTCCAGAGCGTTACGGGACAGGGAATGAATTGCAGTAGCTAATTCCTCCCCAGCTTTCTCCTTTCCTGTTTTGAAGGAACTATACATGTGGGGGCAGTTCCACAGTCACCAAACCCCTTGTCAAGATGCTTCTTCTGTCATGCAAGCTTAAACAGTTAAACAAATATGATGGGCAACCTGTTAAGCCATGCATCACAGCTAAGTCCACTCACGTGGATTGCTTAGCTTCCGGTCACTGGATAATGATGAATCGTAGGATTACAACTTGATCTTTGCCTTCTCTAGTACAGGGTCACTGAGCTCAATGTTCATCCGTCCCCACTAAACAGACTGAAATCAGCAAATTCCTCCCAGATCGAGGTACAAACCTTTGCTTCCTGGTGCAGAGTTAGCCTCATGTAGTTTTTTAAAATACAATATTCCTTCACTGTCCATATATGGCAGTTTTCAATAATGACATTGTTAGACCAACAACATTCCTTGCATTTGATATATCACAATGTCAAAATGTCTCAAAGCGATTTCGCACGATTTTACTACAAAGTACAGTGACACTATACAGTATTTGCAGGCTACTACTGTACAACATCAACTTGCATTTATATAGCACCCTTTACGTGGAGCACTTAACAGCGGTGTGGTTTGACTCCGAGCTGGAAAGAGAAGGGAGGTGACTGTCGGCAGAGGAAAGTCATCGGGTGGGATTAAAGATAGGGGGCAAGATGAAGGGACTGAGGCAAGGAGTTCCAGAGATTCCAGGCATTGTGGTTGAAAGCACGACATCAATTGTAGTGTGAAGGGGACTAGGGACATTCAGGAGATCCAGCCAGGTGAGCACAGGTGGCAGGTATAGGAGTGAGATGTTAACAGATTGGAGAGGTAGAGAGATGCCAGGGTGTGAAGAGATTTGAAAGTGAGCGTGAAGATCTTGAAATCAATCCATTCTGCAATAAGGAGTCCTGTCCTGTAGCTCAGTGGTTAGAGCACTCGCTTTGCAAGCGAGAGACCTGAGTTCAATTCCAGGCAGGGCGAAACCTTGGGCAAGTTTCCTTACTCCACACAGAGCCTAATAATAATCCCTCCAAAACTAAAAACAATAATAAATTGGTCATTTTCAATCTACGACTGTTTGTGGGACATTGCTGTGCGCAATTGGCTGCCGCGTTCGCCCACAAATATACAGTCAATTCACTTTACAGTGTGTTCTGTGAAGCGCTTTGGGACGTCCTCCCGACGTGAAAAGCGCTATATCAAATGCAAAGATTAATTAATTAAGGTGGGAGGTGACAAAAGAATGAATGAGAATTTCAGCAACATTTGAAGTAGAGGAAGGTCAGGGACCGGATGTGAGGTAGGAAGGGTAACTGGGGATCGAACCTGACCTCAAGGTTGTGTAGAGGTTCAGTGAGGGATAGGCAGGGAAGGATAACGAGTTCAGAACCGTAGGTGAGAAGACATTGTTTATACCAACGTTCATGGAAAATTAATATAATACTTGTTAAAGCACTTTCCAGGTAATTTCTGTAAACTGTATGTTTTGTGGGCAAACTCAGCAGCGAATTTGTACAAAGCAATGACACACACTATCATGAAATGAATTGGTAGCTATTAGACCAGAAAAACTTATTTTTATCAAATGATAATAATCCTTACATTTACATTTCATGTCGGGAGGCCATCTCAAAGCGCTTCACAGCATAGAATGCAAAGTGGAATGACTGGGTTTTTTATGGACAAATTANTTTTTTTATGGACAAATTTTTATGGACAAATTTTATGAGATCATTAACGTTTACCTGAATAGGTAAATGAGACCAAGGTTTAATGTTTCAATGCAGCAATCAAAAGCACTGCAATGCCATGTCACCCATGACTTAAAAGCTCAAAATACCAACATGGGGTATAAATCGACAACCTTCTGATTGAGAGGTGAGAAGGCTTCCAACTGAGCCACCTGAGCTGTATGGAATTATTTCAAAGCACAGTAATCCAAAAACAGGGTCGCCTTGTACCTAGCTTTGTATGAAGTCTCAACGATGTGATAAGGTGCTGTATCAAATGCAAGTATTATTATTATTGCTGTTCTTCCACTACAATTCCAAACTCAAAGTAATTCGACATTCTTGATCTGAACCTCTCTTGGGATCTTTTGTGTGATCTACCTACAAAAACCTACTGAAGATTAATAGATATGAAACTTGGCCCTGGTGTTATAACACCCTTATAGGTTCACCTGTGCACATTGATATGAATGATGCAATGCATATACAGTATATCATATCACACAAGTTCTCTCAACGAATAAATCTGAACTTAAATTTGCTAATACCACGTGTTGCTAATTTTTTAAAACTTGGCCTCAGTGCTCTGAGATAAGCCAGTCACCCCTGTTGAAAGTGTGTCTTCACAGACGTGAGGACACAATCAGTCTTGTAATTCCCCGCAGGGCCAAATTGCCCGATGATAAAAAAATTATAATCCTTGCACTGAGCAGAAAATTCTGTGAAGCTCTTTGAGACGTTTGACATGATAAGTTGTAAATATTAAGCTAAAGATGATTATTATTTTTCAATACAGATGTTGATCTGTTCAACTTTATTCCGGAAAAATATAGGGTTTGAATCCACTAAGGATTCAAGTAAATACAGGAGAATTGCTCACAATTATCGATCAGTAGAATGTCCCTTTCCACTGTTCATTGCAACGTTGCAGCCGAAAGCAAAACCCAACCATTAGTAGAACATTCAATGCAAATGAAACAGCTCAATAATTGGAAACTGAGCACTTAACCTGTATTAATAATTTGAGTGATATTTAGCACCAGCTGTATCTGTGGCAAAATTACACTCCAAACTTACCCAAACCATTAGCTACATTTCAGCATTGTACGTTTTGCAATTTAGCAAAAATAATTTTAAAAAGCAGAGAATTATGAACTCGAAAAGCCACTTACCTGGAGCAAGTGAACCTCAAAATGCCAAATCTAAATAGAATCTCAAAACTGAAGAGGATTGCAGAGTGCTAGAAGCATGCTAATAGATTCAGAGTGCCATGGGTGATGGTCTATTAAGCAAGCGGTAAGTGGAGCAGTACCACTCAAAATAGCTCTTTCTGCCTCAGTAAATACCGTGGTCATACCTGTTAGCCTCATGAAAGTGCACACATTGTGTTACGTCTGTTTATCTCTTTTGATAAAATGCACAACTACATTTAAAAAAACTAATTAAAATTAATGCCTTGCATTCACAATTGCATATAGCAGACACATGTAATGAATGCAAACTAAACTGAGATGGATTGCAATAACTTAGTTCATAGCATGATATATATACCCAGAGAGGGCTGATAATGAAGATCTGTAGAATATGAGTTATATTCTTTGATTGAAATAGCCTGAAAATAAACAAGAAAGAATTAGGTTGCATTTGAATAGTCTCTTATAGTTCAAAACATGTCAAATTGCTTTACATTGGCAATTGTGTTGATTGTATTTTTTGTAGGAAGTTGTGTCATTCTGATCACAATACAGTCTCATAAACAGCTATGAGATCTAAAGGATTATTGTTCATAAAACTGGGGGGAAAATCCCTCCTTTTGAATAGTAACACAAGATCTTTAACATACTCCTGAGGATAGACAGCTGGAAGCTCAGTTCAATGTCAACGTTCAATGCCTCTGACAATACACAAATCATGATGCAGTTGTGCAATTTGAATTTAAATAAAAAGTAAAGACGAAAGCCAAGAGGAGGATGTTGGAGGCCGGGCTGCAAAGCGGTGAAGAAACAGAGTGGTGGTGAGTCTCAGGGACAGGTCCAGGAGGTCACTGAGCACAAGCCCTTCCTGCAAACAGCCATGATCTGATGACGGTTTTGTTACCAAAAAATAAAAAAGCAAAAGGCAACGGAAAGAAATGCAGATGTCTCTGGATTTGGGCTGCCTGGGAAACAGCTGTGGGAAGGCTGTGCTTTCTCCAGCATTCCCTTTACTGTGTCCACTTGTGGTGCAGCCTCTGATATCAGTGCCTATTTAGGGTGAAAGTGGAAATGTCAAGCCTGTCTCTCCTCCCCCACCACCATCGCAGTGCTTTTACTTTCACTTTGTGTTAGTTAGATGCAGCCCTCTCTCTCTCCCTCTCCAGTTTTCGAGTGTGTCTATTCCTTGCTGTTACACGGCTGTGCCCACACCACTCACCACAGTCCTTTGGTTTGCTGTGCAGATGTTTATTACTCCGTGTAGGTGATTAAGTGCTCCCTGCAGATGGTTAGTACTCACTACAGATATTTAATACTCTGTGTAAATGCTTTGTATTCTGTACAGATCTTCAAGTGCTGTTAAGTCTGGATCGTAAGTACTGTAAGTCCTGACATAAAGGCGCTATATAAATGCAGAATTGGCAGAAAGTTGTCAACTAGTAAATCATGTTTACGTAGCGTAACCATGGAGGTGTCTCACAGATTTAACTGTGTTAAAATAATCATTGTATTTTGTAATTTTTTAAATATTTGCAGCAATGCAATGTTTTTGCCTTTGGGTTACAGGCATAAAAAATGTTGTGAACCTGCCCACACCCCCAAACAGACATGGAGCTCAGCGTGGAGATTCTGCGTTGGATGTGTGGTGGAATCCAAGCAATATGCTGGACAATAGATCACCTATTGTATTGCTTTATTATCATGTCAGTTATTGGGTTGATAATGCATTGCATATGCAAAGATCCCTCCTTACCTGAGAACATATTAATATCTAAAGAGGGAAAAGGGGATAACATTACTGGAGAACAAACGATTGAAGCGAATGAAGATTCCTTTGGTATAACAAAGACAGAAGACCTTAGGAAGCTCATAGAGAATCAAGCCAATAAGCACATTGTTACCAGCCTTGTTGATCCTCTGCACCAGAGTAATGGAAAAAAAAGACTTACTGCTTTGATTGAACATAGTAAAGATGAAGATTTTCCTTGGAGTGATATCCTGTATGTAGACAACCCAGCCGAAGAATTTGACATCTACACAAGTATGAGCGAAGGAGACCAGGGGGATCTGAGGTGGAGGGATACTGACAACACAAAACAACATGGCAGGTATTGTAATATTTATTGGTATTCTCATAGCATTCCATCTTTTTACACTTTCTTCCCACGGTCTTTTATGGTTTGTTTTCTGATTGACTGAAAGCTAGTGACTGACTAACCATTGTAAACAGGGGACCCTGAATAGCATAAGCAGCGTGGATCTGCGGTGGTTGTCCTAAACAATAACAGATTGTTGATGAGCACATGGACGAGAGCATCTCAAAATGAAAATCAAAAGGTCAAGGGTCAGCAAGATAGAGAATAAGCACACTGAACTTTGCTTCTGTTACTTAAACTGGTGGCAAACCATGCAAAAATAATTCTTTATATGTATTCTGTGCCAAATCTTGGGCAAATAGATGCACGTGTGATCTGGCATGAAATTGTGCGTTGTGGCTTTGTGTTTGTGATCTCCCCGCGCAATAACTAAGTAGGTAAGCTGTGTGCATCTTATACATTGGCTTCCCAACACACATTTTATTTCCAACCAAATCAAAAGCAGGTAATCGTGCACATTTAGCACCGGGTGCAGTGTGATGGCATTAGCAGTTATGAGAAAGTGGTGTGGTATGAAAGCAGTCAGCCTCACTGGGATGGGATATGAGGGAGGAAATATTTCTATTTCCTTTCTTGATGTTAATGACTACAGTAGTTCCAACATTCCATCAATAACAGTCATGAGTGATCAGTCATGATTACCAGTTCAGGATTTTATTAAGGGTTTGAATAAAGGGCATCCACACAACCTGAACCAAACAAAAAATTGGCTGACATGTAAAATGTAGAAGGATACTGGGGTGAATCTTGTAGTAATTCTTAATATGAATTAAGAAGAAATTCAGCTGTACAGACTTGGGAACACCAATCCAACTCAATGTATTTCCAGAGTGGAATTCCCTTCTTTCTTCAGTTGACACAAATGTGTGACATATTTTTGGTTACCTTGCTGTGCAATACTTTGCTGTTTCCTACATCAGCCCCAATCAAGCTCAAGTGTGGATAGGTTTCACTGTAATGATCTCTTGTCCTGCTTTGTTCTAGTGATGAAGAGGATCTCTACCGCAGTGTGGATGACATTAAGCAAAGTCAGCTCAGTAAGTCTGATACTAAGCAGCTATTTACTTGTAGCGGTCACAGATTAGATCAGCGTTGTACTTTGAGAAATTTGAACACCGCAGATAGTTTGTCTCTATCCAGAGGAAAGTCTCTCTTCAAAAGAACCTAAGATAGTTCGGATAAAATTGCTGTTTTTTCTAGTTATGGATCTGCCAAGTTGGATCTTACATTGGCTGTGCATAGAGGAGATCCAGGAGCTTTGTAATGAGAGGTTGTGACATTGGAGCGAGTTGACTTGCCAATGCCCCATACATGTGCGGACGCTTTGACATCATCACATAGGTACTGGGATGATGTGGAAACCTTTGCGCTCTCTCTCTCTCTCTCTCGCCATCATTACAACGTTGTTTTTGATTTTTGCTATCCAAGTAACGGTAACAGAATTATGATTCTATCTCTATCTCTCTGCCTCCATCCTTGACTCCAGGACCACTGCTGTCCTGATAGAATGTCTGTCAGACATCAAGTCCTGGATGAGAGCTACAGTTGGACATCAAAAAGACCCAAGGCCCTCCTAATTGGCTTCCGTCAGCGCCTTCACACCCCAGGCACTGATAGCAATACCATCCAAGGATGCACACTCCACTGAGCCAGTTTTGTGCGCGAACATCTTGGTATTTCTTACTAATATCTTGCGCATGAATATCTTACGATACTTACAATCAGCATCATGTGCAGACGGATAAATAGATTATTACACTGAGTGGTTATTACACCTTTCATCTCCATAAGACCATAAGAAGTAGAACCAGGAGAAGCCTATTCGGCCCCTCAAACCTGCCCCGTCATGACTGATCTTCTCACATTTTTAACAAAATGGAATTTTTTTTAAAAGTTGGAATTATATTAGAGGATTGTTGGCCAGGACACCTGGAAAAACCCCATGTCTTTTTGAATAGTGTTTTGGGATCTTTAACATTCATCTGAACGATCAAATGGGATCTCAGGTTTCACGTCTCATCTGAAATCCGGCACCTTGGACAATGCAGCATTCCCCCAGACCTGCAATGGAGAGTCAGCCTACACTGTGAGCTCAAACTCCTGGTGTGGGCTTAAACCCACATTAACAGCTTGTAAAGCACAGTGAATTCAGAGTTGAATTGTTTCAAACAAGCTAAGCAAAAGGTTCTGAATAAGAGAGTTACAAGGGAGCAACTTGGATCACAAATCCCAAAGGACTGTCTCCATATGAAATGGACTGAAATGTTCTATCTTCCCTTATCTTGTGTTGCTCGGTATTTGTGTCCTGTTCTGGAAGTTGGTTTACAGATATCATGGTTATCTCAGTTGGCTTACTTTCTGAGCAAAGCTAAAGAAAACGGAAAAACTTATAAAGGTGAGCAGTGACGTAGTAACAAAAGATAAAATAATGCTTTTCTTTTTGCCTTTTGACAGTGCTCAGCTTTGCTCCAAAATGTGACCTTATTTTACACAATGAAAGTAAAGAAGAGACTGATAAAGTGGAGGTAAAGTAGCCCTGCTTTCAGTTTATTCAAGAAACCAATCATTTCAAAGGTGTTACTGCATAACATGACACAGCCAGGCTCTTTTGTGATCTCCTGAGAGCGCATAGAGAAATTTGCAACTTGTTTAGTTTAAGAGGGGCCCTAGTTCCTACACATTCTTGGCACACTAATATTGCAGGTCTTTAACCCCATTTTCTTCTTCCCATTACATCCTACTTCCACTTAATGCATGTTGCCTTCAGTCAAGAGAGTGGGACTGTGTATTGTCAGGAGGTTAGTTGAAGACTGCAAGAAAGCATTGCACTTCCTATGTCATCAGAAGTTCAAGTTAATAAATAATAATCCTTACATTTGATATAAAAATGATTTCCCTTTCCCTCTCCCCATGATGAAACAGGCTCCCAACGCTCATTAAAGTAGAAGATACTAACTGGGCATCCATGAACTCAGAAGTTACAACAACAACTTGTATTTATATAGTGCCCTTCATACGGGATAACACCTCAGAGCGTTAATAATGGTGTCGTCTGATGCAGAAGTTTAACACCTTTTAGGGGGAGAAGGGAGGAGAGAAAATTGCAAAAAACAAAAGCACTGTAGCTCTCCATGTTGACAGTCTTCTGCTCCAGTATTCTGACTCTTGCGCTTCTCTGCACTGAGGTTCTGGATATGTTTCTCTAATAACTGGATACTGTGGATAATTAACAGATATTGTTCAGAGGTGAAGTTGTAATCTGATACAATAAGTGAAGTCTCAGAAAAGATCCGGCAGCAGAGATTGTATTGAACTGCGGTGGAGAGGAAGAAAACCTTTAGGATTGACTTTGTGCCAACAATGCTCGATTATACTAATATTGTTTGGCAGCAGGAAGCTAACCAGACAATGCTCACAATAGCAAGCCACGCTGCTTAAAATCCAGCAGTACCCACAACACACACTCTGGGGTCTTCAAGCTTCAGGTTTCACCAACCTGCGACGAAAACTATCTGGTTGTAGGTAATCAGGATGTGTCCCTCCAGGGAGAGAATGCATCCCGCAGCATCATCTGTTAACTATTTATAATATCCGGTTATTAGAGAAAAATATCCAGAATCTCATTGCACAGAAGTCCAGCAGTTATAACACTGGAGCACATTCCGTTCCAGACACAGGGAAATGTCTATGTGTAGGTGGCATCATTTGGTTTGGATACTCTTCAGTAGGCCGATGGATTTCCACACGTGTCAGACATCTGGCTGAGCAAAATAAATATTAATATTTATAACGTTTCAAGTTCAGTAATGATTTTTTTCTTTTTTGACATGTGTTTTGAAGGCTGTCAGTACTGAGTGGTCAATATTAAATTCTGAAAACATGAAGAAAGATAATTATTTCCAATTGAGGAAAGTCACATGCGAAGCACTGATCAGAGGCAAGTCGCTACCATCTTGGATAGTAACTGAGGAGATGTCACAGGTAATTCAAATAACTAATGTTATTTACAGATTCATGGTTGCACATTTACTTCTCCAATAAAGTCAATTTGTTAATACAGAAATCAGGAGTAACATTTGTGGTGACCCTTATTAGTAGTTCAAATGTGGATTGTTCTCCCAGTAGAATCCATATTAGCTTTTAAGAAGCAATTGGATAACTAGAATCCTTGCATTTGATCTAGCACATTAACAATACAAAACCCATCAATGTGCTTCACAAAACGTGCTTCATAGAGCTTTTTTCTGTAATATGTATTAATCTGTAATATATTGTTTTTGTACAGCGTCTTTCACATCGGGAGGATGTCCCAAGGCTCTGGACAGTCAGGGATTTGAAAAGGAGAAAATATAATAATAATAATAATAATGCTTGTATATAATATAGTGCTTTTCATGTCTGCTAGACGGCTCAAAGCAGTTCACAGAATATACTGTAAAGTGAATTGACTGTATATTTGTGGGTGAAACGTGGCAGCCAATTGCGCACAGCAGTGTTCCACAAACAGTCGTGGATTCAGTGACCAAATTATTATTTTTTTTTTTAGCGATTATTATTCCCGGAAAAGCGACTAACAACAACAACAACAAGATTCCATTTATAGAGCGCCTTTCACGTCGGGAGGACGTCCCAAGGCGCTGTACAGTTGGGTCAGGACCCGAGCAGGGGGGAAATGGTCAGGGAGAGGGGAGGGAGCGAGGAGGGGGTAGAGAGTCGAGAGGGGAGCTGAAGGCACGGGACTAACAACTGGGTTCCTATTTACTGCTGGGTAAACAGAGGCGTGTGGAGTAAGGAGACTTGCGCAACATTTCGCCCTGCCGGGAATAGAACCCAGGTCTTCTCGCTTGCGAGGCGAGTGCTCTAACCACTGAGCTCCAGGGCTCCATCAAAGGGTATTAAGAAAAGGCTGGAGAATGGGACTAAATGGGTGACTTAGAGAACCTTCTGTGCTGTCAATTTCTATGTTTCTGAGGCAGGAGAAAGCTATTCACCAGGTGGCAGCACAACTCTCCAGGATGGGTTTCTTCTTTTTCTGGTCCCAGTGCTCACCCTTGTTTTTGAATCCCATTCAATTGACTGGGAGTTGACCATTTGGCTGTTTAGATCTCTTCAGCAGATCGACGCTGGGAAAGGAATATGTTAACAAAAATATTACATCAAGCTTGATGGAGGCTCAAAAGTTTACAAAATAGAAATTGCCTGACTCAGAAAAGGAAGTAAAAAGGAGTGCGGTGCCACCTGGTGGTGATAGGTTACGTCAGAAATATTCTCAGCCATAGTAGCGATCCTTCTCAACATAGCAGGTTAGGATTTTATAGATCCCAACAGCTGTTATGTGATGAATCTTATGTGAAATATAACAAAAACCGTGAAAATATAACATCAATAAAGAAAGTCACAGGGGTCTAAAATGCTGTTTAAATTCGGGACTAGAATGTGTCACAATATTTTCATTGCTGACGACCTGCTTCAAACTCTTTATTAGTCAGAATGCTACAATTTTAGGTTTTTCAGTGTATTGTAATTGCTACAGTTTCTCAAGCAGAATTTCCCTTGTTTTGCTTTGTGCACAACATATAGGGACTATCCTCTTTGGGGGTGAGGTAAGCGCCAGTCCAGTAGGGGCAGGGAATCCGATTGTAATAATAATAGTCCTTGCATTTGATATAGCACCTTATCACATCTTTGAGAAGTCTCAAAACGCTTCACAGAATATACTGTAAAGTGAATTGACCGTATATTTTGAAGGCGAAAATCGGCAGCCAATTGTGCCCAGCAATGTCCCACAAACAGTCTTGGATTGAGTGACCAATTTATTATTATTAAATTGATATTTAGTTCCTGTTACCCTGCAAGCCCAAACCCTAATTGTTAGGTGGTCCTAATGGGTAGGTCAAGCAGCAGGAAAGCTTGCCAGACATTGCTGTCACTGGCAAGCTATGCGGTTTTAGCTGGTTAGACTCCAGCAGTTCCCTAACACACACTCTGGGGCCTCCAAGCCTTGGCTCTTGCCAACCTGCTCTCTGGAATTAGGTAAACAGGGCACATCTCTCTAGGGAGAGAGAGCACATTCCATGTCAGCCATGGGATTTCCGTGTGTGCTTGGCAAGCATAAAACTCTCAGTCTGGTTCTTTTTAGCATCATGATAAGTTTCCACATGTGAGTGACACCCAACTGACCAAAACACAAAACAACATATAGAGATCCAATAATGGGCAATAGACATATTCTCAGATCAAGAAACATTTGTAATCAAAACCACAACTTTGACTACATTTCTGCAGCTAGTGGATACTCCTTTTGAGATCTGAGTAATGACATGTCAGAACAGGTAAATTGTTTACTTCCTTGACATAATCGTGTCTCTGTCAAACTGAACATGGTTCAATTCATGAGTTATCAAGTTTCTTGAGCTGATATTAAACAAGAAAGAGCACTTGTTCTGTATGAACTGGAGTTCCCAAATCTTCACGCCAGCATTATTTAAATTGGCTGAGACAGACAGAACTATTCCTAGAAGTGAAATGTGATGACTTGAACCCCATATTGACCCAGAAGAGTTCCAGACTGAACATGAATTTGCAGTGTTTACACTACAATGAAAGATATTACATCAACTGTTTGACTGATGTGCTGGCATATTACCTGCCTCTTTTTTGAAAGGAAATGCGGTGCTTGTAAATATCCGCTGGTGTGCTCTTGGCTGTGTGTACATGTACACAGCAAAAAGAAGAACACAGATAGTTTCAGTGTTTGTAACCTTTCTCAAATGTCACACAATGTTTCTGTGTTTCCAGTGTCTGTGCAACAACAAAATCAACTCATTAAAAAGCCCCACAGTGAATCTAATAACAAAAGTTGGAAAGGTGTTTAATACAAATTAAGATATATGTTCTTGATAATATAATAAATTATAATAATTCTTGCATTTGATATAGTGCCTTCCACATCGGGAGTTCATCGTAAAGCGTTTCACAGGATTTACTGTAAATCCTGTAGTGATGTAGTGATTGTGTATTTTACAGGAAAATATAAATGAGAGCTGCAAATCTATTCAGAGATTTACTTCAGACCTGATGTAGTCTTCATTTCACAGCTTGTATCTTCAGTGAGGACACTGTGTAGAAATGTATAACTGCTGAGCAGTCAAAGTTGATCACCCAAGAATGACTAAACTTGGTGCTTTGAAGCAAATCATCCGCAACTTCAAGAATAATGGGAATTTGTAGATGGCACGTAATAAGGCTCTCACCTCATTTCTGTTGCTACTGTATAATCTGGGTTGTACTGTTATAATTTACATCGCGCAGTAAAAATTGCAGCCAGTGATAATGTTGCTATGATCACTGATAATTAACACTTCATAGGCCATAATTTTCACCCCAAATGCAATATTCTCAATAGGACATCCTTAGCTTCAGGATGGTGCTCTGAATGGTGTGGAGAAACTCTGTTAAAGTCCAATTTCTAATTATAAAGTTTGGATTCCTCCAATGAATGGCCAAGATTTGACCAACTTCAGCCAAATTAGGGGTCAGCATAGCTCAGGTGGTAGCACTCTCGCTTCTGAGTCAGAGTCACAATCCCTCCAAAAACCAAAAAAAACAATAATAAATTGGTCATTTTTAATCTGCAATTGGCTGCCGCGTTCGCCCACAAATATACAGTCAATTCACTTTACAGTGTGTTCTGTGAAGCGCTTTGGGACGTCCTCCCGACGTGAAAAGCGCTATATCAAATGCATGGATTATTATTATTATTATTAAGGTTGTGAGTTCAAGCCCCATGCTGGGACTTTGAGATCACCATACAGGCTGACACTCCAATGCAGTCCTGGGGACATGCTTGGTGGTTCTCTCCTTCAGATGAGATGTTAAACTGAGGTCCCATCTGCTTGTTAAAGATCCCATGACACTACTTGAAAAAAGAAAGGAGTTTCTCACTGCTGTCCTGGCCTACAATCCCCCAGATAAAATAGATTTTTCACAAATTAGCTGCAATGTTTGCTTATAAATACACAATCATTGGACCTTATAGTAAATCCTGTGAAGTACTTTGAGATACCTTGATGATGTGATAAGACTCTGTATCAAGTGTGAGGATTATTAAATCTTTAAAAAATTAAATTATTAAATCTTCCTCCGTTCCCACCAGTCTAATGGGCATTTATTCATAATTCTCCATTCTACTGCAATCCAGTATTTCAGTACAGGTCTATCCATCAGATCTGTGAGGCAGGAAGATTTACAGGAACATTAACAATTTTGCAGGAATGCAGCACAATTGAGCATGTTTTATTTTACATTCACTCCCACAGATTCCCCGAAGGTTGTCCCAAGAGGGCTATGCCTGGATAAATCAGTGGTGTTTTGAACATAAGATCGGTGGAAACCCTGTTCAAAAGCTACAGTCATGTTTGGAAACATTGGAGAAGAAGGTACGTTTTTGACACTACAAAACCAAATCCAATTGAAGTGAAATGTCTCCTGGCCTCTCACTCGCAGACTGTGGGACCTGAATAATACAAGCCAATGATAGAGTTATGTCCCTATCCACTGGAGCTCCCTGCCTCTATCCCTCTCTATCTTTAAATCCCTCCTTAAAACCTACCTCTTCAACAGTGGCTATGGTCACCTCCTGCTTCCCCTTCTCCCTTGCTTAGCATCCAACCCCACCACTGTGAAGGGCTCTGAGATATTATCCTACGCGAAGGATGCTTTTCTTTCAATGCAAGTTGTTGTATTTTCTATCTTTTACAGTGGTTAGCAATATGCTGCATACATAGTGAGACTGAACGAGCAGAAGCATGTGGAAATCTGCTCAAGGATGAAACGACAGAACAAAGAATGTACGAAGCCGTGAAGTTTCTAATGTTGTATAAAGCCATTCACCTTTACAATGACATGGAAAACGGAAGAAAGGTCCCTGAATTTTGCAAGCATCTGTTTGCCAGGAATACTTCATTTTCCCCGTACCATCTGATGGTCAACCATCTAAATTGGATTGGCTACAGCAGTGGCTTGGAAGAGGTAAGTGCTGATGTATTCCCAAGCACCAAGTAAGAGTAAAACAGGAATTATTTATATTCATAACTTTAGCAGTTTCATTGCAGAAACATTGAAATACATTCCAAGACATTGAAATATTCTTGCAACTCATTTTATTGTATGAAACTGTGAAGTTATTATAGATTATAAATCTACATTATAGATATATAGATCTGTATCATAGATACAGAAAGATTACTCTTTTTTTAGAAAATAAATGTGCTATGTAACCACTTTGATGGAAAGTGTAGTGATCCTGCACCAAATCCAGGATGAAGGCCAACAAGAGTGAACATTTTTCAATTAAGGACAACCAAAATTTATAGGAATAACTGAGAAGCTGAAGTGTGTTTTAGCTATTTGGGCTCATGGGGACTGTGAAAATGAAGAACTTTAGCTTTTATTGAGCACATTAGGTGCCTCAGAGTTCTAATTCTTAAATTTTAAGCACATTAATTCTATGTCTTGGTATTGTTATTGTAAAATATGAATCTGTGCACAATTTGTCTTGGTGTTACATGTATTATAAAAACATAGTAATTCCTGCAGTAAATCTACTGGTACGGTGAATTCGGTGCTACCTTTGAGTAATGGCAATTGGAATACTAGGCAGTATATAGTGACTGTTCCATCAACAGGTTTAGCAACACTGAAAGCTACAGTGATAAATATCGTAAACTTTCATTGAAGCATTTGAACAGCAAAGTAAATACCAGTAATAATTATTTTGGTTTACTTCAGGAATGTTGGAGCAGTAAAATCACACTAGTGTTATTTTCAACACATATTCAATATAATTGATATATTTTTTAATCATTTCAGTTTTATAGGATGAATTCCGCTGAAAATGTCACATCTGACACTGACTGTTTCTGTTGAACATTGAAGCCCATATAGCGGTGGAGCAGAATTCTCTGTATATTTGGTCATGACATTATTTATATTAAAAAAATTTAAATATAAAAATCTAATTTCTAATTTTCTCCCCAAAGAGATATGCCGCTCTGCTCCTGATCCCCAGCCTCTTCCTGCTGACGTGTAGTTCTATAGATTCTGGTTTCCCTCTGGTTTCCTTTACCCTTTAATCATTGTTCATTGTCCATTCAACAACAACAACTTGCATTTATAATAGTGCCGTTCACATGGGCTAGCATCCCGAGTGCTTAACAGTGGCGGAACATAATATGACGTCAAGCCAGAGGGATAGGGAGGGGGAAGGTGACCATAAGCACAATCAAAGAGGAAGATCCTTAGGCGGGATTTGAAAGTGGGGACGGAGGGGACAAGGTGGAAGGAATAGAGGGAGAGCATCCCAGAGTTTCGGTAGGGCTGCCCTGCGTGGGATTTTTTTTTCTCTCTCCTGTAAAGTTTGATCTATCAGAACAAGATGAGAATAAAAAAGGAAACAAATGAAATTAAACAGAAAGAAAGGAAGAAAGACATGAGATGATGTACACAGATGAAAGCAACAATCCATCACTGGGATTTCCATGTGCAGGGGAACGCATGGAAATCTCTGCCAGGTTTGGATACGCTTAAGCATGGTGATGGGTTTCACCATGTGTCAGATACCTGGCTGACCAAAACAAAATTGGAAAGAGAAGGGAGTTTCTCCCAGTGTCCTGGACAACAATCCCCCAAATTAAATTGGTCCCTCGCAATGGCTGTTTGTGGGATATTGCTGTGCGCAACTGGCTAATTGTCACATCTCACCCACAAAATACACAGTCAATTTACAGTAAATCCTGTGAAGCACTTTGAGACATCTTGACAAAATGATAAGGCATTATATCAAATGCAAGGATTATTATTTATTATTATAAGTAGACAGGGTCTTGGCTTAACGTGTCATTGACAACTCCGTCCTTCAATTCATGACTGCTTGTGGCACTTCCTGGTGCCTATGGCATGTGCCTTTGCCTATAGTCACTACACTTGACAGTAATTAGCTGTGAAGCACTTTGAAATGTCTGAAGTGATATTTCTGAATTCCTGATGCATTCAGCCCTGTTACTCTGTTGTGTTCTGCCCTCTGATGGATTTGATGTGCATCTGCACACAATTTTCTGAAAATTGTTCATAAACCATAATATGTAAGAACCAACTATAGCATTTCAAGTTGGTCGCTTCCACTAAATGATTAATAGTCGCCTCTATTTTTCACGCATTGCTCACCCAACCTGTTAATGTATTTCACATCTGCTGAATAAGATAAGAACTGAGGCTCAGGGAACATTGGCTAAGAATATTCGCCTGTCATTTTATTACAGACTGAAATGGAGCTTCTGAGACACACGTTGGAAACTACGATTAGTGGCTACTTTGTGGACTGTCCAGATCATTGACCATCTCGAACATTGGGACATATTATTACATCTTTACTGAACAAATATGTGTGTGACTGAAGGGATGCTTAGGCTGTGCAGATTTCACCAGGAAATTAACAAGTGACATTCCACAATTCCAGTTGAGTTCCTCTACGGTTCCTGTTTTCTAAGCTGTGTTTTGTTTTGATCAAAGTTTGTACACAATTATTTGAAATGTCAACTGTGATTTTTTACCAGACTGGATTGTCTGCTACAATGTGGAAGTTAATCTGAATCCTTTTGTAACTGCTTGTTATTTTGTTACATTTCTTTACTATTTCTGATCAAACAGGTCAGAATACCACATACCAGTAAATATAAACACACAGTTAATTGCAAATGTATCATCTAATCTGCAAAATAAATGCAATACCAGATCATTGGCAAAATGCAAATGGGTATTTTAGTTCTGCATATTGTAGAAATACAAATTTGAGAGATACTATCCTAGCAGAGTTCACAACTTCAGAAATTAATTTTCATTTTGCATTCCAAAATCCTTCGAGCAGAACAAATGATCCCAGTTTAATCCTGTTGTGGTGTCTTCTACTCCATCAGTTTGTTTTGTTTTTCTGCACTTACCAATTGCTCCTTGATTTCCTTGCCTGAAACCAACCTGAGTGTGGTAAATCAGGATATTTACTGTGTTTGGCTTTGATTCGATCCACTGAACAATGCAGCTAAGTGAAGATGTTTTGAGATAGGCTTGCAGAGCCTGGGGCAGGAGAAGACATGGATAGTCTGCAGCTTGTGTAGAGAAGCACTGGGGAGTCTGGACAGTCCTGACCCCTGACTGTCCAGTGCCTTGGGACGTCCTCCCGACGTGAAAGGTGCTCTATAAATGTAATTTTGTTGTTGTTGTTGTTATTGGCGAGCATTGACAGAGTGAAGCCAGGCTAAACTCTGTTTAGCAAAAGGCAAAATACTGTACTGCAGATGCTGGAAATCTAAAATCTATTCATATTTCTGAATGAGTTTATTTGGTATTAATGGATGTCTGCACTGCCTTGATGGCCTGGGCCCTTGTTTGAACCTTAGAAAATTCTGAATTCATATCACTGGCTTGTTTTTTTTTCCAAAGAGCTGCTGAATTCAACAACTTAGTGTTAAAATCCCATATTCTTTAGTTACCAAACACAGCACATACAATTCTATTAAAGGTCTAAATATTCAGTGGAAGGATATTTCTGTATTGGACCTAAATGTAGATACTGAAAGCAACATATACAAACAAGAAAGCAGAACACACTTTACTGTTAATTGCAAAGAAAGTGAGACGCCCCATGGCTTCTTCAAGTACATATTACAAAAGTTTAAAAACATCTTGAAAAGTCATTCATTCTAATTTGTAACTATACTTGCAAACACAGAATATATGAAGCTACTGTGCATTTTGATTAGAAGGTATCTGCAGGAGAGTACATTATATTAATAAAAATAATAATCCTGGCATTTGATATAGCGCCTAAAATGTCAAAAAGGACTCCATAAAGTTTTTGTAAAGTGTAGTGACTGTATATTTGTAAGTAAATGTACATCAATTTTCACACAGCAACATCCCAAACAACTCTGCAGTATTTTTTCTGGAGGATTCTTAGCCAGGACAAAAAGAAACTCCTTTGTCAGGTAGTGTCATGAGATCTTTAACATCCACCTGAACATGCAGATGTATCATCCAAAAGGTGGCACCTCTGACAATACAGTGCTTTCCCCAGCACTGGAATGTCAGCCTGGACTATGGGCTGAAAGTCCAACATGGGGCTTGTTCCCACAAGCTTCTGATCCAGTGGAAAAAGCGCTATTTCTTGAACTTGACTAGATTATTGACCTGGTTGGAGCAAATACAAATTCAGGCAATTATTTCTGGGAGAGTCCTATCTACATTGATCAGCAGTCAGAATGGAAATGGTCATTGTCTGAATTTGAATGAGTGCACTGCAGATGTCTTATTTCCCCTGTTGTCCTAGTTCATACATTTTCTTCCTGTCATGGTTATATTTGTCCTGCAGATTTGCATGTTTGAAATATTAGAACAAATTCAGAGCAATCAGAACAATATATTTTTAAAAATGGACTATCACAAAAGCTCTGGCCTCTTCCTAAGTGTTTATCAAAAGCTGCAAAGTAGGACAATTAGTCTTCAACTGGTGTGAACATCTTTTTAAATATCAGTAGTTCTATTTTGTGGTTCAAGCAGGAACTTAAAGAATTGTGCATGTTGAGAATTTAACACTAGCAGATGCACTCAGTCAAGGTAACCTTTACCACATCCTGAGCAACTGAATTCAGTTTGAGTCGCCCTGGCATGGGTAAGTGTAATTTGAAGATTTATAAAAGTGATAATAGGTCTTTGGATTTACACCCAAAACATAACAACTTGTTGTAGGAGCCTGCTACAATCTTTCTTCCTCTTGGATATTGGGCATGGAGGAGGTTCAAATTTCACAGTTTAGCAAAGTTATTTATCTTACAGGCATGCATTTATAATGGAGAAATCCCAAATACCCAACTGTATGCCATTAGCTTCACTGTCTTTGAACATGTTCTCACTGGACTACAAAGGATTAGCTCAACTCAATGAAATCTCAATGAGAGCCTCTTTCTGATGTTACTTACTCTTTGCTTAAAGAACTCTCCACCAGTGCAGTACACTCCCTGCACTACATTGGAGTCCTGTAGCTCAGTGGTTAGAGCACTCGCTTTGCAAGCGAGAGACCTGAGTTCAATTCCAGGCAGAGGGCGAAACCTTGGGCAAGTTTCCTTACTCCACACAGAGCCTAATAATAATCCCTCCAAAAACCAAAAACAATAATAAATTGGTCATTTTCAATCTACGACTGTTTGTGGGACGTTGCTGTGCGCAATTGGCTGCCGCGTTCGCCCACAAATATACAGTCAATTCACTTTACAGTGTGTTCTGTGAAGCGCTTTGGGACGTCCTCCCAACGTGAAAAGCGCTGTATCAAATGCAAGGATTATTATTATTATTACATTGCCTCCCTTGCCTCCTTCAATGCACGTCTCAAGACTCTTCTCTTCGACTGTGCCTCCTACCTTCCCCACTCTCCACCCTTCCTGACGGATCCCTGAATATCCAGCACCTTGGGACATCTTCCTGATGTGAAAGGTGCTATACAAATGTAAGTTGTTGTTGTTGTCAGGGTAGACTTTATAAGTTCATGGGGCTTGAACTCACCATCTTCCAATTCAGAGACAAGACTGCTATCAACTGAAGCAGCCTGACATACATTTAAGAGACTCAACTATGAGAACGATTGGCCACCCTTTTTCTCTCCAGAAAAAGACAGAGTGAGAATCTGATAGAGGTACTTAAAATTGGCAGGCATAGAAAAGTTGGATGACAAATGTTTTTCCCTGTAATATTTCAAAATAAAAATGACAAAAGTCAAAAATTGCAAAATTTGTTTTCGTTCACAACAACTTACAACAACTTGCACTTATATAGCGCCCCCCACATCGGGTAGCGTCTCAGACGCTTAAAAGTGGCAAAGCGTGACTCCGAGCAAGGGGGGAGGTGACCGTAAGCACGGTCGAAAAGGAAGGTTTTCAGATGGGACTTGAAAAAGGGGAGAGAGGGGGCAAGGTGGAGGGATTGAGGGACAGTGTTTCAGAGTTTGTAGGTGTAATGGCTGAAAGCGCGGCCTCCAATGGTGGGGTGGAGGGTACGAGGGACGAGCAGGAGGCTGGTGCCAGTGGAGCGGAAGCGCCGGGTGGTGGATTGGGGAGTGAGGAGGTCGGAGAGTTAGGGAGGTGCCAGGGACTGAATAGATTTGAACATGAGTGTGAGGATCTTGAAGTCAATCCATTCAGTGATCGGGAGCCAGTGGAGCCTGGGCCAGAACTGGTGATTTGTGGATACAGAGTTTGATCTGGGTCAGTATGTGGGTGACAGTTCTGAATGAGCTGGATCTTGTGAATAGTGGAGCTGGGGAGACGGGGAGGAGTGCGTTTGAGTAATCCAGGCGGGAGGTGACAAACGCATGCACGAGGGTTCCAGCTGCATTTGGGGTAAGATACAATCGGAGGCGGGCAATGTGGCATAAGTGGAGGAAAGGGGTCTTGGTTAGCGACCGGATGTAGGGGAGGAAGGACAGCTAGGGGTCGAACTGGATACCTAGATTGTGCAATAGAGGTGTCCAGTTCGCTGAGTCTATGGGAGAGCCCATGGAGGTTGAGGAGTTTAGATCTGCAGGAGTGAAGACGTTGACGGGAGCCAAAGAGTATGGCTTCCGTCTTGTCCACATTCAGCTGCAGGAAGTTTACACTCATCCAGGCTCTAATGTCTGCCAGACAAGCTGATAGAACTTCGGTGGCCCTGGAGTCAATGCTGGAGGAGGTAAAGTAGATTTGTGTGTCAGCCACATACATGTGGAAGTTTAATCTGTCTCTGCGGATGACATCACCAAGAGGGAGCATATAAATAATAATAATAATAATAATAATCCTTGCATTTGATATAGCGCTTTTCACGTCGGGAGGACGTCCCAAAGCGCTTCACAGAACACACTGTAAAGTGAATTGACTGTATATTTGTGGGCGAACGCGGCAGCCAATTGCGCACAGCAATGTCCCACAAACAGTCGTAGATTGAAAATAACCAATTTAATTATTGTTTTTAGTTTTTGGAGGGATTATTATTAGGCGTGTGGAGTAAGGAAACTTGCCCAAGGTTTCGCCCTGCCTGGAATTGAACTCAGGTCTCTCACTTGCAAAGCGAGTGCTCTAACCACTGAGCTACAGGACTCCACAATGAGGAAAAAAAGAGGGAATAAAGAGGGTGAAGGATGGAACCTTGGGGTACCCCGCAGGTGACTGGGCGGTCGCGGGAGGAGAAATCATTTGTCGAGATGAAGTGGAGATGGTTGGTTAAGTAGGACTCGAGCCATGCGAGTGCGGTCCCACAAAGGATAAGGGAGGAGAGGTGGTGGAGGAGGATGGCATGGTCGACTGTGTCGAACGCAGCAGAGAGATCCAGGAGGATGAGGCAGAGGGAGCGCTAGTCCCAGACAGAGAGGATGTTGTTTGTGACTTTGACAAGCGCTGCCTCTGTGCTGTGGGCAGTGTGAAAAACAGACTGCAGGAGCTCGAGGAGGGAGTGGAGGGAGAGGTGTGACTGAAGTTGATCAGCAACAATGCGGTCCAGGAGTTTAGCAAAGAAGGGTAGGTTGGAAATGGGATGGTAGTGTGAGAGATTAGAGGGATCGAGGTTTTTTTTTGAGGAGGAGTGTGATAAAAGCAGTTTTCAGGGGGAGTTAAATCAACAATAAGCTTGTGAAATACATTTCCAATAAAGCAGAACTTAATCATTACCAAGAACCAGCCTCCCTCCACTCATTACCAAGAACCAGCCAAATAAATTGTAATTTTTTGAAAAAAATCCTCCATGCCCTCCATTGCACTCCCCTCCACTGCACTGCCCTCCACTCCCCTCCACTGCACTCCCCTCCCCTCCATTGCACTCCCCTCCACTCCCCTCCCCTCCACTGCACTCCCCTCCCCTGCCCTCCATTGCACTCCCCTCCATTCCCTCCCTCCACTGCACTCCCTCCCCTCCCTGCCCTCCCCTCCCCTCCCTGCCCTCCCCTCTGCCCTCCATCCCTCCACTGCACTCCCCTCCACATCCTCCACTGCCTGCCCTCCCTCCCTCACGCACTCCCCCCCTACTGCACTCCCTCCCCTGCCCTCCCCTACTGCACTCCCTCCCCTACTCCTCCATTCCCTCCACTGCACTCTCCCACTCCCCTCCACTGCACTCCCTCCCTGCACTGCTCTTGCCCTCCCCTCCCTGCCACTCCCCTCCCTGCCTCCCTCCCCTCCTCCACTCCTTCCGCCCTCCATCCCTCCCTCCCCTCTGCCCTCCCTCCCCTCTGCCCTCCACTCCTCTCCCCTGCCCTCCCCTCCCCTCTGCCCTCCACTCCTCCCCCCCCCCCCCCCACTCCTGTGTCTGTGCGAAGGAGGTGCTTTAATTGTAACCCCGTCTCTTCCTGGACTTAGGAGCTTTCTTGGTTGTAGTTTTTTGGGGGAGGGGAGGGAAATGCATCCTTTTCCTTGGGAGGTTTCTCTAACCGCCCCCCACTGAGTGTCCCAGGGCTGGAGGTGTGGGGTGTGCAGTGGATGTTTGGATGGTATCAGCTGTCAGCTATTACATTGTATCTGAGGACAAGGGAATAAGGGAATAACAACAGTTTCTTAGATACATTGTGTTCAGGGAACCTCACCGAAACTTTTCTTTTTTTAACATGTCTTCACTCTTTTTGTTTCTGCTTTTGATGGTTGCACAGGAAATAACTTGTATAATTTGAGAGCCTTGTCGTTGTTGTTGAAATTCAAGTGTTTCACGACCACATCACCGAATAATTCTTGCATGTGATATTAGCACCTTTCGTGTCATTGAATGTTTTAAAGTGTCTCATTTTTTAAAAAAACTGTAAAGTGCAGTAATTATTTTGCAAGTGAAATTGTGGCAGCTGATGTGTGCACAACATTGTCCCACAATCAGCCATAAAGTGACTGACCAATTTTTTCCAGGGAGATTGTTGACCAGGACGAGAGAGAAACTTCTTTCACTTATTGAATACTGCAATGGGATCTTCAAAGTCTACCTGAATAGGCAGACAGGACCACCCAGGTCCCAGCATAGGCTAACCCAATGCTACCCACATCCTCAATGTCTGTTTATTTCTAAATTCTTTCTATTTTTAATTTTACCTTATAGTCATTCCTTCAATACCAAACACCATCCCTTGTCAAGTTGCTAAATAGGTGGCCTATTACTCTTATCATGTTTAAAAGAGAGCAGGATGTTTACTGAACTCCACACCTTATCACCCCAGGTTCCAGAATGGATCGATTTCACAAGTCTCACACTCATTGCAAATCACTTCATACTCTGACACGTCTCTGCCTCGCCGTCTCCTCTATCCCCGGTGGAAACAAGCTCCATAGGCTAAATAATCTCTTCCTGTTTCTGGTTTTCTTATATTCTTATCATTCCATGGACAGGTGGGGGAGGAAGGAGAGAGAAATTTGCTTTTCAAAAATCTACTTCAACTTATTGGTTTAATTTTGTACTGATTTTATATCTGAACGGGAAGCAAATTACTCCCATTGGGTAACTGGTGTCATACATCTTTCTTAACTATATTATAATAGTTCTTGCATTTGTATAGTGTCTTTTACGGCCGGAGGATGCCTCGAAGTGCTTCACAGGATATGCTGTAAAGTGGAGTGGCTGTTTTGTGGTAAATTATAGTGGATGTCAAATAGAATCATAGAATTATACAGCACACTCAGGAGGCCAGTCGGTCGCCCATGGTGTCTGTGCCGGTTCTTTGAAAAGAGCTGGCAAATGGGGGAAGTAGTGAAAATTAGCCTTTTGAGGAGGAGATTATTCAAGTGCTGCATATATTGTAAATAAATTATGCTCATAAACCGTCATCAAAGCTCTTTGGCCGATATCTTTGCACTCCTGTGTAAAAATGCAGGTGTGCCTTACTGTTTCACTATTAACGTTGGAGTAAGTCTGGAATACGATGTCCTCCCTACTTCTGTGACCTGCTTACCCTATACCATCCTGTCTGCTCTCTCACTCGATAGGCTCCCTCCACTCGTTGGGCTTCAGCCTGCTCCATCTCTACCACTTTGCCCACCATCAGCGGTCAGGCCTTCAGCCATTCTGCTCCGACCCTTTGGAAATCCATCCCAAGGTCGCCTCGCCTCCTTCAAGGCCCAGCTCAAAACCTTCCTCTTCAACCGCGCTTTGGTCTCTCTCCCTCCCTGTCCTCCATCCCTCCTGATCCCAACCCCCAGTATGGGTCCAAATCCTTGATTGTCCAGCGCCTTGGGACGTCATCCCAACATGAAAGACGCTATACAAATGTAATTTGTATGTGTTGTTCTGTGTCAGTTTTGCATCTGTGAGAATCAAACATTGTCCACTTCTCATAATCTCCTTCCGCTGGCATCTCACAGTGAAACAGCTGTCAACCCACACCCCTGAGAACTGGAATGACACTGAACCACTGAACCAAAACAGATTCAGCAGTGGCTTATATCCTTATTTCTGTTTTAATCTTATTGGGTTGTCTGTAGACATATCACATTTGAACCTGTTCTTTCACAACAGACGATGAGGACTATTTACACCATTGATTATTCAGCACAGTTAAGAGTGAACTGTAGTATGCTTTGTTGATTTTATTAACTGCTGTAAAGTTTGCTGTTGTGGTTACCAGCTGATCCATTCTAACTACACCTCTGACTGCCATCTGTTCTGCTTATGAATGTTATTTTCAAATTATCTGCTGAGTGTCATGGCACCCTTTTTGGAGATGCTGTTTTTGTTGAGCAATTTCCTCTGGCATGAATTTTATCCATAGACACTGAAGGATGCTTCATGCAAAGGAAGCTGTTGTAAATTATAAATTGCTTACAGCCAGGAATGGCGCAGTGAATTGTATAAATATGGGTTGCAAAGAGTTAAAGACGAAACCTTATTCTCTTTCCTTCCCACCCCCACTCCACTAATATTCGGATCTCAGCTGCTCTGCTATGAGGAGGGATCAAACTTAAGAGGGAATCATCACTAGGCTTCTGTCATGAATCTTTTGAGTGTCTATCTATATTGTTTGGGAAGCAAATTGACTGAGGAAGTGTGTGGTCATGTTATGCCTGAATAATTTGTTTTTGGGGAAGGAAGAGCTTTCTCTGCTCTGCTCCAATCTCAGAAAATCGGAGACGAACACTGAACCATTTTTCACTGACTACCTTCAGGTGGATGATAACAAAACTATAGCACAGTCTGAACACTTAGGTGAGGTGCCAAAGAGCAACCACTACCCAGGAACCACACCCCAGTAAGAGCAGGTTAGATTAGTAGCACAGAAGTGTATGCTAGTTGGGAAGAAAGATTAGAATGGTATAAACCCACTTGTAACTACTAAACTAGATTATAAAGTGTAATTACCGAATGTATATGATCAAAGACGGAAGGGAGTTGGTGAAAGGTTGCCTTTGGCTTCAGATGATCGTGAATCCTAGCTGGACAAGGAGCGGGACAGTTTGCAAGACACCAATATCAATGACACACTATGCGTTTTTTGCTGGTTAGACTCCAGCAGTATCCCAACACCTACTCTGGGGTCTCTTGTTAGCCAGTAGATGAGAGATAACAAATACAGTGTTGATAACCACTTAGAGCTTTTCCCTGAAACAGGCATTTCCTGATATCTGTTTTTCCAAGATATAAATTTAGCGTGAGTTAGTGTTGTTCTGAGATGAACTCCTATTTGGTAGGTACATTTGCAGCTAGATGTTGCTCAATTAATCTTGATTCCTGTAACAATCTTGATTGTAGTAACAGTTTGTGAAGTCACTATTCTATCCCATAGGTTGCTTGTTGATTTGGGTTGTGTTCAAGTGTAAGTTTGGTGCTTGAATGACGAACAATAAATACGTTACTCGATGATCAGTCATGGTGAAATTATATCTGAGAATTAGGAAGGAAATGGTTTAACGTGGCACAAATTGCCATTTCCTCCCTTTTCACAAAGCCCAAACAGAAGGAAGGCTGTTTACCATATCACAGCATGAAGCTGCTTTTTAAATTAGTCCAGTGTCCTGGCCTCAACCACCTTTCCTAGCAACCTGTTCAATTTGTTGATTACCCTCTAATAATAATAATCCTTGCATTTAATATAGCGCCTTAACACATCATCAAGATGTCTCAATATGCTTCACAGGATATGCTGTTAAGTCGTTTTGACTTGTTGTATTGTGGGTGAAACGCAGTAGCAAGTTTGCGTACGCAATGTCCTACAAACAGCCATGGAATGAGTGACCAACTTTATTTGGGGATTTGTTGTCCAGGATAACGGGAAAAACACTCTTCTCTTTTTGGACAGTGCCATGGGATCTTTAACCTCCATCTCAACAGGTAGCCAGGACCTTGATTTAATATCATATAGCTTCGAACAGTCAACTTGGGCTTTCACTTACTCAAAAAAAGTCTATGAAATTGGTCAGACAAAACTTACTTTTTCTGAATCCATGTTGGCTGTATTCAACTAGGTAAGTGAAATCTGTGGAGTCCTGTAGCTCAGTGGTTAGAGCACTCGCTTTGCAAGTGAGAGACCTGAGTTCAATTCCAGGCAGGCGAAACCTTGGGCAAGTTTCCTTACTCCACACGCCTAATAATAATCCCTCCAAAAACAAAAACAATAATTAAATTGTCATTTTCAATCTACGACTGTTTGTGGGACATTGCTGTGCGCAATTGGCTGCCGCGTTCGCCCACAAATATACAGTCAATTCACTTTACAGTGTGTTCTGTGAAGCGCTTTGGGACGTCCTCCCGACGTGAAAAGCGCTTATCAAATGCAAGGATTATTATTATTATTATCATTTCACAATGCGAGCATGGAAGACGGAACCTATGGTGCATAGTTTACACAATCTTCACACTATTTTGTTGAATATAAATGAATTGGCAATGCTGTTGTGTGTGTTTGGTGCTCCCCAGCTGGTTGACATTAACAGTTGCCATGTCTGAACACGATGAATACTGAGATGGTTGTTCTCAAGTTGCATGGGCACTGTGGTCCCGGTCAGCTTTCCAGTGCAGAGAAAGTACAGAGCCTCAAGGTGTGCTGCTTGTATCCTCAAATAACTCTCAGTCATAGCTTGATTTTCACTGGAGAATGTGCCTATAGAGCCTCTATAAAACAAAACAATAGCTAATTCCAAGTGTGGCAATTAACCGCAAAATTGGGAAGTAATAAGAAAGCTGATTTTTTTCTTATTTACGTACATGCCCAAATAATTCTGTTGTTCACACTCTTGATATTGAGTGCCAGACATTCAGATCATATTATTGTGTGACTGATAAGATATAAATCACCCGATTTTGATGTTTATTTGCTTTCCTTTAGTTTTAAAGTTTTGGGTCTGCCTCTTCTCCAGGTTCGACATCGTTCCTCTCCTGTCGGTCTGTCTTTCCTGCTCCTGTCTTTGTCACTCCAGATGTACATGTCTTTTTCCAGACACTGGGAACTCTTGCATTTGCTTGGCAATTCTGTGCAATATAACATTGCTAACTTAGAGTAATTATGTGCACTCTATGCAAGAATGACTTTTTTATTTACTTCATTTGCCAATAGCAGTGGTGTTGCAGGTTGCTGTGACCTGTGGCTGTGATGAACTGTTCAGCTTCATGCCTTTTGATTTAGAGGTGATATTTTAAACTAATGGAGATTAATCGGTTATGGTAGCAACTGTTGGAACAAACTTGCCTCCTGTCACTCCATTGCACAGTTAGATGCTACACCACTTTGCCACAACTAATGGACTAATTCCCTACCTGGGCTTTATTATAATAACCTTTGTATTTAATATACAAGTTGTATTTAAATAGTCCTTCACTCAGGTAGCACCTCAGAGTGCTGTCATATTGGGAAGATATCTGTATATGCTTCACATGATACATTGTAAAGTATGGTGACTACTTGTAGATGAATGTGGCAGCCAATTTTTGCATAGCAGTTTTCCATAAAGTGATTGACCAATTTTATTTGGGCCATTGTTGACCAAGACACTGGCTTTGCATATCACTACAGCAACATACTGGATTCTGGATTCTGTAAATGTTAATTCTTCATCTACTGCATTGTTCTCCTGGTCTCCATTTCAGTGGACATCGCTAGTGCACAAGAACTACTAGCGCACGCTTCATTTGGTGAGTTGAAGTCTGTAAACAATTTAGGGAACCAGTCACCTGAAACACAAGGCTTAATCATAGTGTAGGCTGACACTCCAGTGCAATACGGTGGGGGGGGGTGCATTGTTGGAGATGCCATATTTCGAATAAGACATTAACTGAGGTTCCCCTACCTGTTAAAGATTCCACTATTTGAAAAGAGAAAGGAGTTTTCGTGGTGTCGTTGCCAACAATCCCCCAGTGATTCACTTCATCACTGCTGGTGGGACACTGATGTGCACAAATTGGCTGTTGCATTTGGCCACATTGCATATGTAGTAAATCACAAAGCTCTTTGCAGGATTTCACTGTAAAGTATAGTGACTGTGTAACGTTAATTCCCACACCTCTGTCAGACTCGTTGTGTAGTCGATGACATGAGGCATATGAGCGTTATTTGGGGTAACTGGTTAAAATGAAAATATGAAGTCTACCTTAATGCTTTTTTTCTTTTGCCACTTGCCGACTATTAGCTCAGAGAGGAACATTTGGTCTTGAGTCACCCCTTGCTGTATACATTTTTTAAAGGGCACACATGCACATACACATACAAAGTAAGGGTTATTTGAATCTAGCGAGAGGAAAAGGTTGCAATTATAGGAGAACACTTTCATATACATGGGTTGAAATTTTTTTCACACGCTACTGTGAGGATGTGACTCATTTAAAGAAAATTAATGTGCAGCCACCAAAACTAATCAATGTAATTGGTTGAGAAAATATTTTACAAACAGAAATGGCAGAATGAAGATAATTAACTGAAAAGTAAAAGGAAATGGATCAGAGAGAAGTGTGTGTTGCCACATAGCTCATTTTGAAATCCCTTTTAATCAAGACATAACCACGCACACAAAATAGTAATCGTTGTACCAAGCCAGGACTATCAACCAGCTTGGGACATGCTCGTGACACCCGAGCCGCTGTATAAAGGCCAATTTATACTGTATCATCGGCCTGAGGGGAGGTTCTAGTCAGTGATGACTATTTTGCTCTGTGATTCTAGCAGCAATGATCATATCGCTTGGCTTATTTCCCACTTCCCCAACCTATGGAGTCTTTATACATGATTTGAATCCATAAACCAGTGCTTGGTCCTGCAGCAGAATTTGGCTAAAGGGATGTAAAAAGATACATCGGCGCTGTGTCAGTAAAACACTCTGCAAGGTTGAGGTTACTGCTAAATCACTCAAAGTCATGGCGAATTAAATTTTATTTATATTTTTTTCTCTCCATGTTCAGGTATCTGTATGATTTGGGGAGGAGAGGGGGGGAATATGTGACCTCCCTACCCCCCCCCTCCCCCAATTGGACTCAGTTTTTCATTTTGTCTCCAAGAAATTAGAGTTTTCTTTATTGGATTTCCATCAGTTGAAATCACAGCGTCTCTCTGCTCAACCCCCTCCGGATTGGTACAGCTCTGATAAAGCTCACTGGGTGGGGAGTTAATTATAGGTGTAATCCACAAGAACACAGCAACAACTGTATTCTGAATATGTTGCAGTGGAAAAATCAGTTTCTGTTCTTTATCCCCTCCCTCCCCCCAAACGGCAAGTAAATTGAAATTTGCAATCAGTAAAATTGGGAGGGATAGGGGCGGGAGAGAAAAAGCCAAACTGATCTAGCCAATATAGTGTGGTTCCCACTAACACTTGTGATACATTAGAAGCTCCCTCATGTTTCCAGTGCTTTTTATGTTTTACGTTGTGCAAATGACTTTCACCTATTAGTTCTGCTATTCTGGGAGGGTGGGGGGAAGGGTTTGATAGTGGAAAAGACGTGAGAACCCCAGTTGCAACTTATGTGCGCAAGTGAGCCAGCAGATATTTGTGATTGGATATCTTACACGGGAAGCTTAAAAAATAAAAGATGTGAGTAAATAGACTGAATTTGCAAAGCTAACAAACAAATGAAATTAGCCTCTGCACATGTCATAAAGCACAAGTACAGCACAAACAGGTAATAAAGGTCAAAGGGATACTCTCAGCAGGCGTGGACCAGACAGAAGACTTCCTAGAAAAAAATCTTGTGTAAAATCTGTCTGAAGAACAAAGCTGTTTTGACTGTTTGCCAGATTCTATTGTTATCATGAGGATTTATAGTAATTTGGACATTTCTTTATTATTAAATAAAACGTTCCTAAGGAATTGTGTATTTATCACACTTATCTGAATCCCCAGAGCTCCTGCTGGTTCAATATTGGATTTTGACCCTGGATTCAGCCTCCTTGGTCCAATTACTGAATTATTAATTTTCCTTTCAAAAAACATTCTTTCTGTTGAGACAGACTGAGGAAGCATGCCAGATTAGGTTCCTGATCTGAGTAGAAAATGAGGAACAGCATGTGAATAAGAAAATTTGGCCATAAACAAATGTGATTAACTAGTGTATTGACAGCCTGAATTACATTAGAAAAGGGAAAATGTTCATATTTTATTCAGAGAAGTTTAGACTTCTCAGATTTTATGGTTTTTGGAATGATGGTATTTTGGGAGAAGGAGTAAGTTGAGAATTTATACTTTTGAGATGAGGCTGTCTCAAGATCTGCTAGATACAGTTTTCATTTATGTTCCTGACAAGTGACTAATGTGCCTGGGTTGTAATTTAAGAAATGAATGCAGAAATTATGGGTTATGGCCAAAACCACATAGCACACAAAGAGATTTGAACTGCATGCTATTATGAAAGTTCTTTTTAGATTAATTTGTTCTTAAACTCATGGCTGTTTTTCGGGACATATCTGGCACAAATCCAGACAGTACACTTGATAGTAATTGCCAGCAAAGTTGCTTTGAGAAGTTTTGACATGGTAAGGTGCTGTAAAATGCAAATGCAAAAATGCTATAAAATCATATTTAATCCGTTTTTTTCCTATTTCTTTTATCTGAACTGCTGGAGAAAAAAGGCTCGGGTGGGAACCAACAGTATTAATGTATATGCCTTTCCAGACCACCTAAATGTGGAGCTTGATTCAATGGATTTCAAAAGAGAGCAACTTTTTTTTTTCCTCTCTAGTTACATTTTGGGTGACTTATTTATTCTTTGACCTCCTTCCTGTCATGATCTCTCTGAATGCACTTTCCAATTCAAGACTAAATTTGTGTTTAATTAACGTCCTGTGCCCATTTTGAAGAAGTCCTCAGATTGTTCCACTCCTATTTCACATAGAAGTTTGCCAGAAAGAAAAGGCTTTCAGCTCACCTTGTGGACTAGATTTGAGCCTAGGTCTGGGAGATGAAGGACTGAGATCTAAACTAAAAGTAATTCGAATTTTATAATTTATGTTTTTTAAACAATGCACAAAAAGTTAGCAAACAAACCCATTGTTTCTTTTAATCCTTTATTTTGCTTTATCAGTTACGAGAGTGGATCATAAAATTCATATTGACTTTGTTTGAGATTTCAATATAAATATCATTTAAAAAAAGCCTACGAAGGGGGTATTTGATGTATGATTCAAATCTTTCTGAATAAGAAAAATCGCACTATAAAATATTTCACATTTTTGTGCAATTATAAAATTCAAATACATTAATTTCACATTATGTGATGCTGGCTTTCAGCCAAATCCCATGTTTCATTTGAAACCTTGCATCAAGATTTTAATTTGTCACTGATCCTTTTTGCACCAATCCACATCCATGTGTTCAGAGTGGAGTTTAGGTGGTCTGTGTCTTAAACATCCTGCATATAAATACTAGAAAGTTGTGACTTTATTTTATGCATTTTTTTAGATTCGGCAAAAAGCTATTGACCAATGACTAGGAGAGAAACCTAAGGCTGCTTGACCAATATTCTCTTTGACTGCAAATTGGGGCTACTTCGGAGAGCCACTGTTACTTATTAATGGGGTCTGGCACTACCCCTTGTTCTGAAAATCTGTGGCCTGGAACGCTTTTCTCAGGCAACTGAAGGAAAGTCTTCTGATCCAATGAAGCTTCACGGAACAGAATATTTTAGACATTATTTGAAATGATTGACATGTAATGGATGTTTGTCTAATTAATCAAACTAAGCACAATGTTCAGCTCCTTGTTCAGTCAATAGGTGGAATATGAGTTAGCAGGGATGTGGTAGATCTGTGATAATAATAATAATCTTGCATTTGATAAAGCGCTTTTCATGTCTTCTGACGTCCCAAAGCGCTTCACAGAATATCTGTAAAGTGAATTGACCTGTATATTTGTGGGCGAACGCGGCAGCCAATTCGTCACAGCAGATGTCCCACAAACAGTATGGATTGAAAATGACCAATTTATTATTTTTTTGTTATTTTTGGAGGGATTATTATTAGGCTCTGTGTGGAGTAAGGAAACTTGCCCAAGGTTTCGCCCTGCCTAGGAATTGAACCCAGGTTCTCACTTGCAAGCGAGTGCTCTAACCACTGAGCTACAGGATCTCCACATTAGATTAGATCCTAATTCGGTGCACTGTTGCTGCAAGTTAATAGTTATAAATTCTTGAAATAGCAGCAAACTTACTGCTAAAGCTTTTGTTCTGTCTGTGTGGGGGGAAAAAAACGTTTCTAAATTTAGCTATTTTCTCTTTACAGAAGAAAAAGCCCAATCTGTGAGACAAATGGTCTCCTGGATCATAAGATATGCCTGGAAAAAACTGCAGAATCCAGTCGTGGTTGGCCTAGCAGCATTATTGGCGAGCTCCTGGTTTATCAGGACGCCTTACAATTGGGTAGGACATCTTCTAAAATGGTGAGTATATATCATCACTGACTGTTGCAATCCATGTGATTGCAGGAGGTCCCGGGACAGTGAGAGGGAGCCCCTGCCATCCTGAATACCCATTGAAATGGCCTCCCTGCCAACCTAACCTTGTTGGGTTTGTGGAGGGGTGGGGGGCACGTGATGTATGGACACCTCGTTGTAGTCAATCCATAGCCACTCCGGGTCCACACTGGCTGTTCGCCAGCCAATAGCTGCACCGCCTGGGAGGGACATCTGCCCACTAGATCTGGTTGCCTGACCCCCGGAATTGAGCTTTGCGTGGGAGGCCCCCGTGAGGCAAATGCCAGCCCTGGTGTATATTGAAGGTCAATGTTATGGAGATAGAAAAAGTAATGAGGCTTTCTGCAAAAATTAACAATTGGTTGGTGAATCCATTGCTGGATCT